>NC_090372.1:5388670-5701920 GCF_036365525.1 Heterodontus francisci | reverse complement strand
CTTGAACGCATGTGAGGAACAAAAACATTGACATAGTGTCTTTCACTTGGTAAAATGTGCTTTACAGAAGTCTTATTAAACAACATTTAACACCAAATCACATAAGGAAATACTAGGATAGACTATCAAGAGTTTAGGACTGGTGCAAATCTTTGAGAAGCCAGCCATCCAGTAGCACTAGAAAATCCCTGGGAATAGTTTTCCCAGCTAGCCATTCAGCGAGGCTACGGTACTTGGAGGGAAGGAGATTGGCAAATAATGATCTGTTAATTGAGGAATATTCAAAGATTTTGTAATCATGCTTTGTAACATCCATCTACAAGAATTGTAAATTATGGAAAGAGAACCTTTGTGGCAGAGTATTTGCCAAACAGCAATGTATTGTGGTATGAAACTGTTTTACAGAGTGAATTACAGTGCCAATGTGCTTTACAATAAATATTTTCAAAACTCTGTAATCACATGTGACTGCCAGAAAAAAGATCTTACACGTATTACAGCATTAGAAGGTAAGATGTTATGAGATATAACTGGTAAAAACTCTTTCACATAAATCACTATAGAATCTCATAATAAAACATGCTTAGATCTTTTCATACCACAATTTAAATCTGATCCACCTTGACATATTTTATTGAAGAACAGATATTGAAAGACCAGAATCATTCAAAATAGATGGATTTGCTTATAACTTGTGATTTAATTGCAAAGTTTAAGTTTCTGATTTTTATGAGTCTCTTTCAGATTCATGCATATTGCCTGACCAAAGCAAATAAGAATCATCCTTGACCTGAAAATGAAATAGCCTTTTTCAATATCTGCGACTGAGCTGTAACTGGCAAACGTTCAAGACATGTAACATCTCAGAAGATTACCACAAAATTCAGTGATGAACTCTATATCCTGGTGGGTGACCCCTCATAGTTTCATGATTCCCATTTATAGCACCTAACCATTCCGTGAAATTAAATCTAAGACATTCCCTATAGCAGAATATAGAAATTACAGTAAACATGTTGGCCACACAGTTTTTATTATAGCTTGAATCAAGAATATTATCCATTGCAGGTGCCAATGTCATTACATACCCCAAAATAATTCAGCTTTAATCAACTACTGGGTATTTTTCTCATGCTGTTACTAATCACTTGCACAAAATTATAGAACCAAATCATTGGCTGGAAAAGTATTCAAAATATTTTGACAGCCTAACTTTTATTTTAATGAAATATTTCTAAAAGATTTACCACCCAACAATGTTAGTACATTGCATTATCTCTAATTGAAATTCGGAGCCTTATTTTCCTACCTTTGACAGAAAATGTTGGTAAACTTTTTAACTGCAGAAACACCTTGGGGTGGATCTGTGTGCCAAGATGTAAAACAGAACAATAGGGAGTCGAGAACACGATTGCATCTCTCCCGATTTTTATTTCCACAGACTTCAATAGAAATAGATGTGAAATGAGTCGGCAAATTCGCTATCACCTGCAGTCACTTCAGCACTGAGCTGTAGCTGTGAGTAGCCAGGGGCTAAGTTTTATTCCTTGCTGTTACCGATACCAATATTAAAGATAGCATAGATATATGCAGAGGTACCTCTCTGTACTGGTTTTGTGCCCCACTTTTAATTATATTCTCAGTTTTTTTGCTTATGATACCAGAATCCTGGTGTATTAGTTCATTACATTCATTATTTTAATGACTTGATTAGGCATGTAATAATGGCAGTGACATTTAATAACAAACAGGACAAACTGGGCAGAATTGCAACATGAAAGCACATCAAGAAGCCTAAACAATTTAAGTTGTTATTAGAGTTATCTTAGTCTTGAAAAAATAGATTTAATAACCAGGAGTTGGAAATCGTTGATGAAAGCATGAATGATAAATTCAGGACCTTGGTTTGCTACCTCTATCTTTGCTACCTCATTCATTTGTGTCTTTATGAATGTGACAGTGCTTGGAGACAAGTTAACTGTTAATTGTAAACTATAATGACATCTCAAAACAATGCAATAAACAGCAAATGGTACCCATGTAGAATGAATTCAGGTTTAGTTCACTAATACATTAATCCAAATGGCAATAACTAACCATGACCAGTCGCTGTATTGTACAGACCAATTTCAATCCCTCTGCATTCCTATTGTTGATGATTTTTGTGTTTTATATCATTCCAATCCAAAAGGTCTAGAAGTGGATGTTCAATATTAATTTAAAATTACAGCAATCCATATAAATGTGTAAAAGCGGATGGGTTTCTTCTTGCCTCTTGGGGCTATTGAAGTATTTACTTGCCTTTCCCAAAACACCTATTGGATAAGAAGTAATGAATCTTACTGGAGAACAGATCATTTGAAACAAGACATGAATACATTATGAGTGGATTTAAGACAGTTTAATGTAAGCCAATGCTTGATATGATCTTAATGCAGCTTTGCCAAGAGCTAACTTATTCATTCGACATCAGAATGTAAAAATACCTTTGACAAGATATGATCATTCTTCCTGAAAATAATCTTTGCATAATTTGTGTTATCACAAACTTTTCATAGCACATTTAGTTTTCTAACAGAAGTGAATCCACATGAATAGAATTTCCAAGAAAATAAATTCTGTGAAAATTTGTTTCTGACTATTCCCCAACTGAAAAATGAATCTAAACTGCAGTTTGCGATTACAGTTCACATTATTGGATCCTGGCCAGTTGCATTCATTTGATGGGTTCAAGAGGACAATAATTCTCCATAATGTATTTCATTATCTTTATAAACTTTTCTCTTTTTAGTAAAACAGAAATGCTGGAAACACTCAGCAGGTCTGGCGGCATCTCTGGAGAGAGAAACAGAATCAATGTTGCAGATTGGTGATCCTTCATCAGAACATTTGGTGTCAAATATTTATTCTATGATGCTCCTGTAAAGTACCTTGGGACACTTTATTATGTTAAAGGCGCTATATATAAATACAAGTTGTTGTTATGAATTTAATTAGTACAGAGAGCAGACTGTGACCTAATGCATGCAGATGAGTGTATAAAGACGTGATGATGTAATTCGCACAATTTTGCACCAAGTCCCAAAGTAATGATCTGGTCAAAGATATTGACACATGCAATGTTGATTGCTGAAATGGACAATGCAAAAGCAAAAATTCTATGAAATCCATTGCAATTTGTTTCTTTTTCACTGAAAGTGAGCAAGATTTGACCAATTCAAGCAGTGCACAGCCGAACAGTGTAAGTCTAAGTCTGAAAACAAACTTTTGTGAAATTAAAATGCAAACAGTGTAAGAAGCCCTGGGAAAGGAGTGCAGGTTCAGGAAGGCAGCAGGGAACCCATCTAAAGGAATCTCTGAATCACTGCTTCAGCAGGCAACACTGTTGAGCATCTGGGGGAGATGTTTCATTTCCGTAACTGCCACTTGCATTAATCTATCAAAGGTGACAGGCTGTAAGAAAGAGACAGACTGAGCATTGCTGCCACAGGAAGAAAATAAATACGTTAATTGATCAGTCCATTCAAGAGTTCCACACTTGGAGAGGGCCAGTTATTCTCGGCCAATCACGCCAAGATCCCAACAGCAAGCACATGTGGAAGAGACCAAAATATTTAATTCAAATTAAAGTTCAATTCAGGTGCCAATTTAACCCAACTCCTTTCAAATATTTCTGAATAAGAACAAGATTTTACTTGTAGCTATGGTTATTCAGTCTATTCCTCTTTTGAAGTGTCAGTGTTGTTAAAAATAAAATTGAAAAACATAGTAAAATACTCTAAGGGCTATTCACATGAGGGTTATCAAACCAAATTTGACACCAAGCCACGTAAGGAGATATTAGGGCAGGTGGCCAAAAGCTTGATCAAAGAGGTAGGTTTTAAGGAGTGTCTTAATGGATGAGAGAGAGGTAGAGAGGCAGAGAGGTTTAGGGAGGGAATTCCCGAGCTTAGGGTCTTGAAAACTGAAGGCACGGACATCAATTAAAATTGGGAATGCTTATGAGGCCAAAATCGGAGAAGTGTAGGTATCACGGAGGATTGTAGGGCTGGAGGAGGTCACAGCTGCCTAAGCCCTAAGCTCTGGAATTCCCTCCCTAAACCTCTCCACCTCTTTACCTCTCTTTCGTTTTTGAGACACTGCTTAAAAGCTATCCAATGCTCCCACAAATTGCCTTGAGACATTTTATTATGTTAAAGGTGCTATATAAATACAAGCTGTTGTTGTCTATTGCAATTCGAAAGTGTGATTCGCCTAAAGAATATGGAAAGTATGATGCCAATGACTGCGTCACTCCAAATCTACCGCCACACTCGCCGTGGCTGGTTCTAATTTTTTCAGCAAATAGTGGTGTCAATTCATTACTGGAAGTCGGGTACTACTTATAAAGTTCATTGCCAATATTTCCAATGCAATGAATTCCGAGCCAGCACTTTTGTATAAACTGATGGCTCTCCAAATGAACACATTGCATGATCTGAGATTGAGCCATGCAGATGAGAAAATCCCAGCATCAATCCTTGATCTGTACTGAGTTAACTCATGTCAGGTACAGGGACAGTTACTTTGCTATTGTCAGCCTTTCTATCTGCGTGCTAGAGAAAGGACAATTACCAGGTTTCATGCTCCTGATCACTAACCTGCAATCATTGCTGGAGGTAAAGCCAAGTGAGGGTGTAATCATGTTCGGACTTAATAACCCCCAACTTCAAACAGTTTGCTAATATTCTCCATTCAGATTCACAAATAGTTGCTGGGGCAAAATTCCAGAGAGACTCATACACATGTGTAGTGTTACCTTGCCATGAACCCCAAACATGCATGCAACTTTACCCTGACATGAGTCCGAACATGTGTATAACTTTATTCTGCCATGAAATAATACTTTCATACAAAGAGGGAAAGGGGAGGGAGAAATTGTGAGGATAAAGGAAATATTTTAGGTCAGAAAACAAGATTTCCAAAGAACCTCTTGGTTCTAAAGAACCAAAGAACTCACCTCCTAACTCTCCAATCTATGCTCCCACTGAGAGAGATACTGTCTCAAGAAGGAAGCCTCCATACATTTGTCCTCGTTATGTTTTTCCCCTTTCATTCCCTTAATTGATCAGTCTTATGTTTATTTTTCGGCCACATTTGCTATTGTTCTGAACTTTAGCAGTGATATTACTAAGAGGCATAACTCAGATTCAGTACAATCTTGGAGCCTGCCAAGCAATAAACTTTCTTGCCACAATATCTTGCAACACTGCATTACAGCACTCAAAGTATCACTCTAAGCTCCTGTGATTGACATCCTGAATGACTCTATCAGAGATACGGTAATTAAGGTGACCTTTCAGTGAGCTGAACCACATACAGTGAAGAACTACAAGAGATCCCAGGGGACATGCTTAATGTAGTTAACTCGGACTAAATTCTAATTGTGCAGTGACTTATGCTCTTTGGAGAATTGTCCTGAAGACAGTTTATTCACTCTGGTTGATAATGGACAACTACAGTGCTATTTCACAGGCCAGATACATCACAATACAAGGCTGCCGATACCACACTTCTTGAGCTGCAAGATAAAATCATGATGTTGTTCTTTGAAACATTGCTGAGATTATACTCAATGTATTAATTGCAATTTTTAAATCAAGGAAGAAAAACAGGCTGGATTTTGTTCCCAGCCCACATCCGTTTCCGTGGTGGTGGTGGGGGGGTGGGGGCGTACCGGAGAATTGGAATGACAGCGGCCGCCGCAGAACCTGATGCCGGGATTGCCCGGCCCGATCTTCCCGGTGGCGGGAAAGCTCCATGTGGTGGCCCCTTTGCTGCTCTGCGATGGGACTCGAGATAGCATATTTAAATTACATCTTTGCATTAATTAAAATGTAATCTGCAGCAACCTTACCTTCAGTTCCTGATCTTCAGTGTGACGTGCGGCACTCAGGCGCCTTCACTTTCCCGTTCAGGGAAAGCTGGCGCCACTGAGGCGGGGAAGAGGCCAGCTCTGCAATTTGGGGTGGGAAAGGAGTAAACTCTACATTCTGTTGTGTTGGGGGGTTGGGGGGGGGGGGTTGGCGGTGGAGGTGTGAACTCTGTGTTACGTTGTGTTATTTGCAGGGCTGGCAGTCTTTTAAAAATGGCACCAGCACCTGGCCCTTCATCAGGTGATGCCGTGAATGATGTTGCCGAGGTCGCCCCCGCCACGTGATTCTCGGCCGCCATTTTCTTCACTCACTGCTGCTTCCGTCAGTGGGAGAACAAGATCCAGCCCAACAAGTGCTATAATAAAAGCAAAATACCGCAGATGCTGGAAATCTGAAATAAAAACAAGAAATGCTGGAAATACTCAGCAGGTCTGGCAGCATCTGTGGAGAGAGAAGCAGAGTTAACGTTTCAGGTCAGTGACCTTTCATCAGAACTGGCAAATATTAGAAATGTGAAAGGTTTTAAGAAAGTAAAGCGGGGGTGGGGCAAGAGATAACAGAGGAGAAGGTGTAGATAGGACAAGGTCACAGAGAATAACCGACCAGAAGGTCATGGAGCAAAGGCAAACAATATGTTAATGGTGTGTTGAAAGACAAAGCATTAGAACAGATAGGGTGTTAACGGACTGAAAACTGAACAGCCACAAGTACAAACATGAAAAAAAAACAGTGGGTAAGCAAAGTGTTATAATACTCTGCAATAAATAATGCTAACATCAATGGAAAGACTAAGCTGTTCAAACTGAAATCAGAAACATAAACAAGTGGTGGAGGAACCCTCTGAGAGAAAAATTTACAATCTTGGCTCAAAAACATTTTGGGGATAATTTCCAAACTTTTGGTACTTTTTAAAATTTACTGCATAAAAACAGCCAAATGGGCATTAAAGTTATTTTGTGCACTGTTACTACAAGCTCACGTGTTTTAATAGCCTGGATTTTGTGGGAGTAAAGATGGCAAAACTGTTGGCATTCACTGTCATTACTCCTCTGAAAACTGAAAGCAACATCTGGAGTCTGCACATGTGCAGTTAATCACGGAAATCTAGGAGTTGCTTTCAGCAATTCTACGCTTCTCCAGAGGGCGTGCTATTGAGGTACTCCCCTGATTGCAATCAATTAGAAATCACTGAACTGACAAGAACTTGCTCGTTTACACAATTAGTCTCGCTGTAAAATCCCTTGAAAAAGTTACATCTTGTTGAATGAAGTGTGACTGCATTTGTAACAGGGTGCTAAGTTCATAATTAATGCTGAGCACCCTCACTGGCCCTTAAAAACTAATTTTATATTTGTGAAATGTCAAATTTTTCCACTTTGATAAAAAAAATTCCCATATTTTTAAAATAGATTTTTAAAGGTGTATTTATGATATTTAAGGTTCTATCTTAATCCTATGTGTATGCAGATTGGCAGCAGTGTGTGTTATCTACAAGATGCACTGCAGTAACGCACCAAGGCTACTCATGCAGCACCTTCTAAACCCGTGACCTCTACCACCTAGCAGGACAAGGGCAGCAGATGTGTGGGAACACCACCACCTACAAGTTCCCCTCCAAGCCACACACCATCCTGACTTGGAACTATATCGCTGTTCCTTCACTGTTGCTGGGTCAAAATCCTGGAACTCCCTTCCGAATAGCACTGCAGGTGTACCAACCCCACATGGACTGCAGCAGTTAAAGAAGGCAGCTCACCACCACCTTCTCATGGGTAATTAGAGATGGACAATAAATACTGGCTTGACCAGCGATGCCCACATCCCATGAAACAAATAAAAAAAATGCCCCAACCATTTATTTCACTATCTGTAAAAAGTTAGTTGAATTGAAGAATAATCAGTGCATCTTAATTTCTTATTTACGAGAATACTTCAACATAAGTGTCTTATTAACATGCTTGATGATATGATTGTTGCTGGATGCCTGGAGATCCCCTTGATATAGTGCCAGATTCAATCTGAAGTCAAGAAGGTGAAAATCTACACCAGATTTTCACATCACCAGATCTTTGTGTGCAACTGTCTTTGAGGTCAGCAGAGAGAGCATTGTTGCTTCACTACTGACTGTAAAATCCAGGCCAATGACTTTATAGCACATCGTAAGTGACTTGTGGTAATCACCCACAAGCTTACAGAGGTGCAACTGTCTCAGTCTTGGTTCTGGTAACTTGCTGATGGTTGTTGATGGCATCACACTGAATATTTTTAGACTTGAGTGGGGGCATTTTCATCTTCACTACCCAAGTGGTGAACTGATGGAGCAAATCACCTGCCTGTAGAAGAACCCATCCAGATTTTACCTCATTGAAACCAGTACCCCACCCCCACCTCACTTGCTTATAACCTGTGACTTTTCTAATATTTGTCAGTTCCGATGAAGGGTCACTGACCCGAAACGTTAACTCTGCTTCTCTTTCCACAGATGCTGCCAGACCTGCTGAGTGGTTCCAGCATTTCTTGTTTTTAAGTCAAAAAATGTCTTTGAGTTAACAGGAGTAACTATGTTTATGGCACTCTGACTGACCACAAGGGGCCTCATTCCAGGCACATGCAGTTGAGAGGTGTTATTGGCAGGAGGTTTCACATGTGAGGACAACCTGTAACCTTTAAAGAGAATTCATTTCCTGTCCAAGGCTTTCTGCTTCTGTGCACATCTGGCCCACAATTTTCCACCAATTACAATGAGCAAAGGAGCAGAGAACACAGCCATTCTGTCAGTTGGAACAAGGCAGATGAATCCTTTGAAGTAGGATTAAACTGCATTAACTGGAAACTAGAACAAAGCAATTTACTTAATTAACCTATAACAACAACAAGTTACATTTATATAGTGCTTTTAAAATAGTTAAATGTCCCAAAGCGCTTCATAGAAGTGTTATCAAACAAAATTTGTCACCGAGCCACATATTGAGGTATTCGGACAGATGACCAAAATTTTGGTCAAAGAGGTGGATTTTAAGGAGCATCTTAAGGAAAGAGAGGAAGGGACGGAAAGGATTAAGAGGGAATTCCAGAGTTTTGGGCCTTGGCAGCTGTAGGCACAGCCACCAATGGTAGAGCAATTAAAATCGGGGATGCTCAAGAGGAGTTGTATATACAGTTGAATCTACTTATAATGATTGATTTGAATAAGGTTTTAAATGACCACCATACACAAACAATCGCTAAATCAGGGAATGGCGATTTCACAATATCTTATCGGCATCTCTCTGGCCAAATCTGCCTTTCTGAACTGCTCACCTATTTTAGGTGCTGGTGAGAGGCACAGACAGCTGAAAAGCATAGCTGAACAATTTAAGCAGCTGATCAGTGAATGTGTAAAAAATTCTGTTCAACCTTTCCTCCGCTGCAGCAGTGAAAGAAAGAGCTTACATTTCTATAGTGCTTTTCACAATAGTAGGACATTCCAAAGTGCATCACAGCCTATGAAGTACTTTTGAAGTATAGGCACTGTAGTAATGTAAGAAATGTGGCAGCAAATTTGTACACAGCAAGCTCCCACAAACGCAATGTGATGAGGACCAGCTTACCTGTTTCAGTGATGTTGACTGAGGGATAAATATTAGTCAGGATTCCCCTGTTCTGTATAGATGACTGGGAGGGATGTAAGTGGTGTATCGGACATTTATACCGTTCACCAATCACTAATTAAACTGCTGATGAATGCTGTTTTGTTTCCATTAATACTTTGAACAGCAGAATGCTCACAGGTTGAGTGTTTTCTCGCAAGTGACAGTGAGGTTGCTGCCCGTTGATCCAGTTTTGGAATTAAAGTTGAGATCAATTAGTGAAGCACTCTATAATTTGGGGAATTCATCTCAAAGCGGATCAGTACAACCCACTGGAACTGCGCGGAACAGCTGGATGAAAAATGCACTGATGTAATTCAAATAGGTTTTGGCAAAAGAAACTATTTGAGCATTTATGAATTTCTGCTTCTGTCGTAGAACTTCACATTCTGGGAAAGCGGCCGGAACTTTACGGTGGATGGACGGGAGCCAGACTCCGTCGTGAAAGTCGGTGGTGAAACCGCTTCCGCCTAGCCCGGGGATCCGTCCTAAATTTTGTCATCCAGGGAGCTCTGGATTTGTTTGCCCTACTTTTCCCCTTCGAGGGATCATAACTTGACTGTGCCCAAACTATCTTTTCTTTGAAGGTAGCCGATTGTTCATCTACTGGTTTTCCTGCCAGCTTTTGACTCCAATTTATTCGCCCCAGCTCCATTCTTACCCCATTGAAGTTAGCCTTCCCCCAGTTAATTAATCTTACTCTGGATTGCTGTTTGTCCTTTTCCATAGTCAGCCTAAACCTTATGATACAATAATCACTGTCCCCCTAAATGCTCTCCTACTGATACTTGATCCACTTGGCCCACCTCATTCCCAAGAACCAGGTCTAGCAGTGCCTCCATTCTTGTTGGACGAGTAACATACTGTTGTACAAAATTTTCCTGAACACACTCTAGGAATTCTTATCCTTCACTGCGCTTTACATTACTATTATCCCAGTCTATGTTTATATAATTAAAGTCTCCCATTAAGAGTACCCTATAATTTTTCCACCTCCCTGTAATTTCCTTGCAAATTTGTTCCTCCATGTCCTTCCCACTAGTTGGTGGCCTATAGACAACACCGAGCAATGTAACGGCACCTTTTTTGTTCCTTAGCTCTAGCCAAATTGATTCTGTCCTCAACCCCTCTGGGACATCCTTTATCTCCAGCACTGCAATGCTCTCCTTAATCAATACCGCCATCCCTCCCCCTTTTTACCTTTCCTATATTTCCTGACCCCCAGGACATGCGCGATGCCAACATCATCACCCTCTATAAAAACAAAGGTGACCGCGGTGACTGCAACAACTACCGTGGAATCTCCCTGCTCAGCATAGTGGGGAAAGTCTTTGCTCGAGTCGCTCTGAACAGGCTCCAGAAGCTGGCCGAGCGCGTCTACCCTGAGGCACAGTGTGGCTTTCGTGCAGAGAGATCGACTATTGACATGCTGTTCTCCCTTCGTCAGATACAGGAGAAATGCCGTGAACAACAGATGCCCCTCTACATTGCTTTCATTGATCTCACCAAAGCCTTTGACCTCGTCAGCAGACGTGGTCTCTTCAGACTACTAGAAAAGATCGGATGTCCACCAAAGCTACTAAGTATCATCACCTCATTCCATGACAATATGAAAGGCACAATTCAACATGGTGGCTCCTCATCAGAGCCCTTTCCAATCCTGAGTGGTGTGAAACAGGGCTGTGTTCTCGCACCCACACTTTTTGGGATTTTCTTCTCCCTGCTGCTTTCACATGCGTTCAAATCCTCTGAAGAAGGAATTTTCCTCCACACAAGATCAGGGGGCAGGTTGTTCAACCTTGCCCGTCTAAGAGCGAAGTCCAAAGTACGGAAAGTCCTCATCAGAGAACTCCTCTTTGCTGACGATGCTGCTTTAACATCTCACACTGAAGAATGCCTGCAGAGTCTCATCGACAGGTTTGCGTCTGCCTGCAATGAATTTGGCCTAACCATCAGCCTCAAGAAAACGAACATCATGGGGCAGGATGTCAGAAATGCTCCATCCATCAATATTGGCGACCACGCTCTGGAAGTGGTTCAAGAGTTCACCTACCTAGGCTCAACTATCACCAGTAACCTGTCTCTAGATGCAGAAATCAACAAGCGCATGGGTAAGGCTTCCACTGCTATGTTCAGACTGGCCAAGAGAGTGTGGGAAAATGGCGCACTGACACGGAACACAAAAGTCCGAGTGTATCAGGCCTGTGTCCTCAGTACCTTGCTCTACGGCAGCGAGGCCTGGACAACGTATGCCAGCCAAGAGCGACGTCTCAATTCATTCCATCTTCGCTGCCTTCGGAGAATACTTGGCATCAGGTGGCAGGACTATATCTCCAACACAGAAGTCCTTGAAGCGGCCAACATCCCCAGCTTATACACACTACTGAGTCAGCGGCGCTTGAGATGGCTTGGCCATGTGAGCCGCATGGAAGATGGCAGGATCCCCAAAGACACATTGTACAGCGAGCTCGCCACTGGTATCAGACCCACCGGCCGTCCATGTCTCCGTTATAAAGACGTCTGCAAACGCGACATGAAATCGTGTGACATTGATCACAAGTCGTGGGAGTCAGTTGCCAGCATTCGCCAGAGCTGGCGGGCAGCCATAAAGACAGGGCTAAATTGTGGCGAGTCGAAGAGACTTAGTAGTTGGCAGGAAAAAAGACAGAGGCACAAGGGGAGAGCCAACTGTGAAACAGCCCCAACAAACAAATTTCTCTGCAGCACCTGTGGAAGAGCCTGTCACTCCAGAATTGGCCTTTATAGCCACTCCAGGCGCTGCTTCACAAACCACTGACCACCTCCAGGCGCGTATCCATTGTCTCTCGAGATAAGGAGGCCCAAAAGAAAGAAAGAAAAGAATATTTCCTGAACACCTTGTATCCAGGAATATTTAACACCCAGTCCTGCCCTTATTTGAGCCAGGTCTCTGTTATAGACGCAACATCATATTTCCACATGGCAATCTGCACCAATCTTATTAACCACACTCGGTGCACTCACATACATGCACATTAACCCTGATTCAGACTTTGTTACTTTAGCCCTCACTCTGACCCCACCTAAGAATGTACTATTCCCTACTCTCGTGCTATCTATCTCCCCCAATATTCTGTGCACCTTGATATTCCTCTCTAATACTTGCTCCTGGTTCACACACTCCTGACAAGTTACCAGTTTTGCTTCCCTCCAATTTGAGCTCCCTCTCAGGTTCCCATCCCCCTGACAATTTAGTTTCAACTCACCCCTTGCTTGATTAATGATCCAGAGGCAACATGAATTCAAATCCCACCATGTCAAGTTGACAATTGGAATTTGTTTTTTGTTAAATCTCCGAATAAAAAACGAGTATCTATAAAAATGGCCATGAAGCTGTCTGTTCATTGTAAAAACCCAACTGGTTCACTCATGTCCGTGAAGGAAGGAAACCTGCCGTCCTTACCTATATGTTACTCCAGTCCTACACAGCTATAGTTGTCTATTAACTGTTCTCTGAAGTGGCAAAGAAAACTTTCAGTTGTGTCTCAGGCCATCTAGAGATGGGCAATAAATGTTGGCCTTTCCAGTGATGCCCATATCCTGAGAGTAAGTAAATAATAATAAAAATGTTTATGTCTGTGTTATTTTTATATATTATTTCATAGAATTACATGGTATTTTCAGCACAGAAACAGACCATTTAACCCAACTGGTCCATGCCAGTGTTTATGCTCCACAGGAGCCTCCTCCCACCATTCTTCATCTCACCCCATCAGCTTCCATTTCTTTCTCCCTCATGTGTCTATCTAGATTGCCTTTAAATGCATCTTTGTTAATCCCCTCAACTACTCCCTGTGATAGCGAGTTTCACATCCTCACCACTCTCTGGGTAAAAAAGGTTCTCCTGAATTTATTATTGGATTTATTAGTGACTATCTTGTATCTATGCCCCTAGTTCTGGCCTCGTCCACAAGTGGAAACATCTTCTCTGAGACTTCCCTATCAAACCCTTTCATAATCCTTAAGGCCTCAATCAGGTCACCCCTTAGCCTTCTCATTGCTAGAGAAAAGAGCCCCAGCCTATTCAATCTTTCCGATAGGTATAACCTCTCATAGGTATTATCTATGAGATGAATCTTTTTTTGCACCTTACCCAACGCTTCTACCTGTTTTTACAATATAGAGACCAGAACTGGTCTGAACTTATGATTACATTTAGTTGGAAAAAAAAGTCACTGAATCTTTGGATTGTGAATCTTTGGAACTCTCTCTCCCAGAAAGCTGTGGATGCTCCGATGTTGAGAATGGGAGCGATAGATTTTTGGACACTAAGGGAATCAAGGGATATAGGGATCGTGCAAGAAAGTGGAGTTGAAGTAGTAGATCAGCCATGATCTTATTGAATGGCGGCTCGGGTTTGAGGGGGTGTATGTCCTACTCCTGCTCCTTTTTAGATTAGATTAGATTAGAGATACAGCACTGAAACAGGCCCTTCGGCCCACCGAGTCTGTGCCGAACATCAACCACCCATTTATACTAATCCTACACTAATCCCATATTCCTACCAAACATCCCCACCTGTCCCTATATTGCCCTACCACCTACCTATACTAGTGACAATTTATAATGGCCAATTTACCTATCAACCTGCAAGTCTTTTGGCTTGTGGGAGGAAACCGGAGCACCCGGTTCTTATGATTGCAAGCTTCAGTATTGTGGGGGCAATGTTTAAAATAAGATAAGAAAATGAACAAAAGCTTTCCATTGATGAATATGTGGTGTTTAAACTTCATTGGCAAAATCTGACCCTGAGCACCCCATCCCAAAAGGACAGTAGCAGGCACTCAATGAAATTCAACACAGCTGATTTACAGGTGGTATTGTCACATCATTGAAATCAGGACATTAATTGATCAATGGAGTGATGTTTTGATGAAGGGGTAGGCAAGAAGCAGACCAGATACCCTAATTGATCAACATTTGCTATTGGTCAGATAATCTCTGCAACTCACAACATATAAAATGAAGCAATAGGTGAAGAAATGAGTGAGACAACACACTTCGAAATACTATTCGAAAATAGGCAAACTTACTGAGCTTTGATGCAAAAATGTTGTTCAGACCTAATTATAAGTTGTTTGAATTGTGAATACTAGTCTTAACCATAACATTTGGGGTATGGTTAAAGAGCAAAGCACCAGCTCAGCATAGCAGAATATAATTAGAGGATTGGAACATGAAGACAAAAGCAACATATGCCCACCTGCAATGATAGTTGTTGTCATTGCTCAGAAATCTGAGAGAGAAAAAAATAGAGAAATACTGGGTTCTAAGAAAGAAACATTTGTTTTCATACCATGTCGAAAGGCATAAAGTCTTACTGCATTTCGAAAATGTTAAATCTGATTATAGGTGAACATCAGACTTCAGTCAGAGTCTCAGCTGTGAATTTGAGGTGAAAAGAAAAGGTGTAAAGGTCACTGATGATTCAATCACATTTAGATAAGCTTATATGATGTTGGAAAAAGTCAATCACGTAAAATTAATGCAGATTGATAACCAATATGTCAGATCTGCAGCTTGTGTCAGCTATAATTTGATGTGGGCAAGATATTTCAAGCTATTTTTATAAAATTGAAAAGGAAAAGCTTGTGGATAAAGTGCTGGAGATACAAAAGAACATTATTTTTCTCATCTTCTCAACAGTGAAAGCGCAGATGATGAAAAGTTCTGTAGAACTAGACCAGTTTACAACAGGGCATAAGAACATGAGAAATAGGAGCTGGAGAAGGCCATTCCACAAGATCATTGCTGATCTTCTACCTCAACTCCACCTTCCCACACTATCCCCATATCCCTTAATTCCCTTAGTACACAAAAATCTATCGACCTCTGTCTTGAATATACTCAATGACAGAGCATCTGTAGCTCTCTCGGGGTAGAGATTCACAAACCTTCTGAGTGAAAAAATGTGTCCTCATCTCAGTCCTCAATGACTGATCCCTTATTCTGAGACTGTGACCCTGCGTTCTAGGTTCTCCAGCCAAGGGAAACATTTTCTCAGCATCTACCCTGTCAAGCCCCTTAAGAATGTTATATGTTTCAAATAGGTCACCACTCATTCTTCTAAACTCCAGAGAATATAGGCCTAGTCTACTCAATTTCTGCTCATAGGGCAATCTCTACATATTCCCTATATAGGACTCCATCATACTCCATCTACGTAAAAAGCAAAATGCACATACTGCTATTAGGAGGACATATGTGTGGCTCTGACTGCAGGTCTGATTGGTTTAAAGGTCAAATATGATTTGGCTAATGTAATGAAAGTGATGTTTCTGCTGAACCTGTATTATATTCTACAAACCCTTCCAAAAACCAAAAAAGAATCGCTTTAGTTTCATATTGTGTAGCTGGTCTTCCCGCAGAACTGAAATTTGGGAGAAAATATTGGGTAAATTTTGAACACTGAGATAAACTCAATTCTAAATAAAATTTTGCTCATTAAAAATCACAAACTGAATTGAGATCCATAAGGCCAATGGAGATTAGGGGATGTGGAATTTGAATGCCTTCCAAATATTATGTGAATTTTTGCATAATTTAACAGGTGGTTGTGCCTAGGAGTGTCAGCTGGCATTTGCAACAAGGGAATTTTTTGATTCTCATACCATCTGCCTAACATTCAAAGAAAGAACAGCCATTTTCATGAAAATCTGTGCTAAACGTCTGCCAGAGTAAACACTAGATAAATGATGGACTTCCTTTTCGAAAATTGCCCATTATACCAGAAATCTAAAATAATTGCCAATTTATTAGATAGGCAAGGCAGAATCATTTTCTTTCAGCAAGATACTGTCTTAAACCTAAACGTAGGTATCAGCCACGACTCAGTGGTAGCACTTCATTCTCTGACACAGAAGGTTGGGGTTAAGTCTCACTCCAGGGACTTGAGCACAAAATCTAGGCTGGTTCTTCAGAGCAAAACTGATGGAGATGCCGTCAGATGTTACTCTCAGAGCGATGTAAAAGATCCCATGGCACCATTCAAAGGAGAGCAGGGGTGTTCTCCCAGGTGTCCTGGCCAATATTTATCACTCAACTAACATCACTGAAAATAGATTATCTGGTCATTTTGATATTGCTGTTTGTTGGATCTTGCTGTGCACAAATTGGCTACTATGTTTCCTGCATTACAACTGAGACTATGCTTCAAAAAAGTGCTTCATTGGCTGGAAAGTGATTTGGGATGTCCTGAGGTCACGAAATTTGCTATAACAATGCAAGTACTTTCTTCCTTCATATATACTGTATGAAACCAAATCACGTGTGCAGCCTTTCAGTGCATGAGATGAAGATCCCTCATAAACAAATGTTCAAATTTTTAGTAGATCTTGACTGCATTTACAAGACACCATGTGTATGGGGATGTGTAAAAGAAAGACAGGTGAGAGACAGAGATATAGGGGATAATTTTCATTGCCCCTGCACATTGAATTCCAGAAATTGCACGCTGAATGTACCATCTCCTGTTCCACCCATTACCATTTCTAGCCAGCTCTGGAACTAGGTGACTCGAGTTACTGCTTAAAACAGGTAGATCCCTTATTAAGACAGACAAATCGAGATCCTATGATACACAATTAGAATTAGAATTAGAATTAGAATTAGAATTAGAATATTACAGCGCAGTACAGGCCCTTCGGCCCTCGATGTTGCGCCGATCATCTGACCTACACTATTCCATTTACATCCATATATCTATCCAATGACCACTTAAATGCCCTTAAAGTTGGCGAGTCTACTACTGTTGCAGGCAGGGCGTTCCACGCCCCTACTACTCTCTGCGTAAAGAAACTACCTCTAACATCTGTCCTATATCTTTCACCCCTCAACTTAAAGCTATGTCCCCTCGTGTTTGCCATCCTCATCCGAGGAAAAAGACTCTCACTATCCACCCTATCTAACCCTCTGATTATCTTGTATGTCTCTATTAAGTCACCTCTCCTCCTCCTTCTCTCTAACGAAAACAACCCCAAGTCCCTCAGCCTTTCCTCGTAAGACCTTCCTTCCATACCAGGCAACATCCTAGTAAATCTCCTCTGCACCCTTTCCAAAGCTTCGACATCCTTCCTATAATGCGGTGACCAGAACTGCACGCAATACTCCAGGTGCGGCCTCACCAGAGTTTTGTACAGCTGCATCATGACCCCGTGGCTCTGAAACTCGATCCCCCTACTAATAAAGGCTAACACACCATATGCCTTCTTAACAGCCCTATTAACCTGGGTAGCAACTTTCAGGGCAATTTTCAGATACCAACAACAACAGCTTGCATTTATATAGCACCTTTAATGTCATATAATGTCCCAAAGCACTTCACAGGAGCTATTATCAAACAAAATTTGACACTGAGCCACATAAATGAGATATCATGATAGCTGATCAAAAGCTTTGTCAAAGAGACAGAGGCCAGTCCCTAGCTACAGAAATCCATACCTGGGAATTCCCCTTCCCCAGCCATCCACCCTGCCCCAAACAGATCCCCACAAAACTCAGGGCTGAAGTTGGGACCTGACTCTGTGTGAGAGAGGTGAAATTGATTGTCTGCAATGGTGCGGTCTGCACCTGTAACAGCTTGGATCAGACAGAAGATTGATGGCCAATACGTCCAGATGAATGTGGGGTGTACTAACCATGGGCCTCATGTTAACCTAACCCACCCATTGGGAAAATAATAGGATTGGGTGCATTACTGGTTTCACACTCTGCCTGATGTTACTCTCCGTTAAAGTCAATGGGGGATTGTGCACGATGTAAGACCAGTGTTCCACCGGATCCCATGGATTTCCCACATAGTGAGTTAGGTTGAAATGACCCCAATAGAGTAGTAGAGGTGGGGACCACCTGGAGCTCCAAGCTTTTGTCTTGGCCTGGATCTATGCCGTCAGCACCACAGACCAACTTAGCTATTGCTATATTTTCTGGATCCCTTGCTATGGTGGCAATCCAGGATACAGCAAAAGTGATACGGATGTCCACCATTAAACTATTAGTGAAGAAACCACTTCCTAAACTGGAAAGAGGGCGGGATCAGTGGTGGAATTTCCCATCATGAGTATCTTAGTGCTTATGCCAAGAGGTCAGACTTTTGACCCTTGGATAGGCTGTACATGCAATATTACACAACATTGAGGAGAGAAGGTTAAAAGGAAATTTGGTAGAGATGCTCAAAATCATAATCGGTTTTGATAGAGTGGCAGAAAAGTTGGTAACCAATTTTTTGTAGAAATAATTTACGATTTATTTTCCCTCCTATTAGAAAGCTTGTTCCTTTTTATAAAATCATACATTGAAGTTTTAATACAGCAACGGTATCGAGTGGAATGAAGGGCCTGCTTTGCTCTTATCGCCAGCTCAGATGCAGATACTGATGGCAGAAATGTACCTGACTGCTTTTATCATTCATGGATGGACTGACATAATACAGGCACTCGGCTTGCTAGTGTTCAGACAGGGGATCATCTTAAATTAGATGAGAGAGTGATTTTACAAACACTGCGGTAATCTTTTCTGTTGATAGAGCAGCAAGAACTGAATGGTAACTGGAGGACACAGATTTATGGTGATTGGCAAAAAAAAAACAGAGGCGACATGAGCAAAATATGTTTACACGGCGAGTTGTTGTGATCTGGAGTGCCCTGCCTGAAAGGGCATTGGAAGCAGATTCAATAGCAACTTTCAAAAGAGAATTGGAGAAATGCTTGAAGAGGAAAAATTTGCAAGGCTATGGGGAAGGAGGAGGGGAGGGAAATTAATTGGATAGCTCTTTCAAATACCTGGCACAGGCATGATGTACTGAATGACTTCCTTCAGTGCTGTACCATTCCATGATTCTTTGCTAACTACATCAAAGAAATCACAAGCAATACATCATTTCTAACATACAACAACAGTAATTAATCTTACTGGCTGCTTAGTAATCTCTGATTTTAGCTCCATGAAAATTTTGATCGGCATCTGAAGAAGAAAGGCAGGTTGATGTTTTAGGTGTGACCCTCTTATTAGGCAGAAGATGATAAGCTGTTCTCTCATGAAATTGTATTCCAAGCATATCCATGCGACAGTGAGAAATGCTGCTGCCTTGGTTAACTTATGAAACTTAAATGTACCTGAAAGAAAAAAAGTTGTGGCTTGGGAATTAGTGGATTAATTGGAACTTCCTTAACCCCGAAAGCACAAATGTAACAAAATCAGGTATTGCAAAAACAGTGCTACTTTGTATAATAATCGCTTGTATGCGGGGTTTTATGTGAATTATATGCATAGCAAAGCAAAACAAATAACACATGCAGATCTTTGGAAAAATGTAACTAGCTACAGGTGTTTCATAAAATAAATAGAGGTAATGGAAAAATGCTCGACTCTGTTCGTTCACCTACCCGAGTTACTTTAAATGAGCACACTTCCACTCAAACTAAGCCTCCACCAGTGTTACTAATTTTTTTAACATGCTCTTTTAAGACAGCAGTTCATACTTAAAAGTGCATTTTGTCTTGAATATGTTAATCAATTTTCCCATAGGAGAAGTTAATGGGACATTAAGTCAAATGAACCTTTAGACTGTTAATGGTTCCCAAGATAATTATTTAAGATTAATGCTACTTTCCCAAAAGCCTCTCTTACTTCATTATAAATGTATGAAACATTTATGTTCAAACCCATTCATGAGAAAACATCAAATATGCATCCAAAACCCCCACCAAATATATTTTAAAAATGGGATTTAGAAACATCTGAGCATAAAAGGATAATATGGATTTGACTTGAATTTTAATTGTTGATGTTTTCACAGATTTCTATTGCTGTTTTGTATCGGCAGGAATTAAAGAGGTTACTGTACGGGATGGGATGGATACTTGAAAAGTAAAGTACCTCTCTAATTCAACCACTGGAATGAAATGATCCCAATGAAAGTCACAAATGACAACTCATGTGACTTTGACCATGGAACACTATCCTCCCTAATCCTTCTCGTACTGTCTATAACTTTTGGCATGGTTAACCGCAGCATCCTCCTCCAACACCTTACCTCCATTGTCCAGCTTAGTGGGACTGACATCACCTGATTCCACACTTAACTATCCAGTCACAGAGAACAAATCCCCTGCAGTGCCTCCTCTTCCTGTCCTCACATCGCTACCTCTGGAGTCCCTAAGGATCTATCTTTGGCCCCCTCTGCTATTTCTATTGATGTATTGCAAAGACATAGAAAAAGGCCATTCAGCCCAACTGATCTATGTTAGTGTTTATAATGCATTCGAGCCTCCAACTACCCCTCTTCCCCTCACCATATCAAAATATCCTCTATTCCTTTCAACCTCATGTGCTTATCTAGCTTCCCCATAAATGCATCTATACTATTCACTTCAACCACCCACTGTGGTGGCAAGTTTCACATTCTGACCACTCTCTGGGAAAAGACATTTCTACTGAATTCCCTGTTGGATTTATTAGTGAATATCTTTTACTTATGGCTGCCAGTTTTATATTCCCCTATAAGCAGAAACATTTTCTCTACGTCAACCCCATAAAACCCCTTCAGAATATTTAAGACCTCTGACTTTCTGACCACATATACTCTCCCTTGCCAAGACTACCTATTTCCACCTCCGTAACATCGCACAACTCCTCGCTTTCCTCAGCTCATCTGCTGCCGAAACACTCAATAATGCTTCTGTTATCTTGAGACTTGACTATTCCAATGGTCTTTAGGTCAGCTTCCCATCTTCCTTTCTACATAAACTGGAGCTCATCCAAGACGGCTATCAATATCCTAACTCATTCCCAGTCTCATTCACCCAACACCCCTGTACTCGCTGACCTATATTGTCTTCTAGTTTGGCAATGCCTCAATTTTAAAATTCTCACCCTTGTTTTCAAATTCCTTCATGGCCTCACCCCTGCTGTCTCTGTAACCTCCTCCAGCTCTAGAAGCCTTCACGATTTCCACACTCCAGTACTTCTGGCCTCTTGTGACATCCCAATTTTATTCCCTTTACCCTTGGCAGCTGTGCATTCAGCTGCCAGGACCCTAAGTCTGGAATTCCCTCCCTAAACCTCTCCACCTCCATACCTTGCTCTCCTCCTTAAAGATGCTCCTTCACATCTACTTCGTTTTCCAAATATTTGGTCACTTATCCGAATATTTCCTTAGGTGGCTCAGTGTCTAATGCTGCTCATGTGAAGTGCCTTAGAACATTTCACGACATTAAAAGTGCTGTATTAATACAAGTTGTTATAACCTGTCTGTTCTGGTATCATCCTTGTAAGTCTTTTTTCAGCTTCTCCAGTGCCTCTATATCCTTTTTGTAATATTGGGATCAGAACTGTGTACAAAATGTGGTCTAATCAAGGTCCTATACAAGTCTAACATAACTTCTCTACCTTTCAATTTTATTCCTCTAGAAATAGACTCTCGTGCTCTGTTTGAATTTTTATTGCCTTGTTAACATGTCTTGCTACTGTTAATGATTTCTGAATCTGTACCTCAGTGTTCTCGGACTGTTCGTCCGACATCCAATCCTGGAAGAGTTGAAATATCCTCCAACTAAGCACTGGAAACACAAAGGGATTGCCTCTGACCACTGCAACAATATCCGTTCCCTAGTTATGAATTCAAAGCCCGGCCAGAGCCATGTCACAGCTGAACCAGACGGTTTGCAAGTTCAACATCCTACTTGGCCCTGAGCTGAGCTTCTGACCCCATATTCACTCCATCACCAACACCAAGACCATCTACTAACCAATCTGCTGTTGTCTCCTTCCTCCATGCTTTTGTTATCTTCACACTTAATTATTCCAACATTCTCCTGATCAGCTTCCTACCTTCCAACTTCTTAAGCTTCAGCTCATTCAAAACTCTGCTTCCTGTGTTGTAATTTGTACCAAATCTTATTTATCTGTTATCCTGTGCTTGCTGATCAAATTGGCTCCGATCTGCCAATGCATTGATTTTAATCGACTTTGTGTTGAGCTTCATTCGAACAGTCTCGGAGGCCGAGGGCAGAGAGCTCAGACCTCTGACTCTCACTTCCACTGTGACCTCAGTGTCCTTGGCCTCCTGGACTGTTTCAATGAAGCTCAGCACAAACTTGAGGGACAGCATATTATCTTTTTACAGGCATTTCACAGCCTTCCAGCATTAATAAAGTCATAGAGAGTAATAGAGTTATATAGCACAGAAACAGGCCCTTCGGCCCATCGTGTCTGTGCCAACCATCAAGCAACTAACTATTCTAATCCCATTTTCCAGCACTTGGCCCATAGCCTTGGCATTTCAAGTGCTCATCTAAATACTTCTTAAATGTTGTGAGGGCTCCTGCGTCTACCACCTCTTCAGGCAGTGCGTCCGAGATTCCAACCACCCGTTGGGTGAAAAACTTTTTCCTCAAATCCCCTCTCAACCTTCTGCGAACTTATTGATCATACCTTTTATTTCTTTTGGGCCTCCTTATCTCGAGAGACAATGGATACGCGCCTGGAGGTGGTCAGTGGTTTGTGAAGCAGCGCCTGGAGTGGCTATAAAGGCCAATTCTGGAGTGACAGGCTCTTCCACAGGTGCTGCAGAGAAATTTGTTTGTTGGGGCTGTTGCACAGTTGGCTCTCCCCTTGCGCCTCTGTCTTTTTTCCTGCCAACTACTAAGTCTCTTCGACTCGCCACAATTTAGCCCTGTCTTTATGGCTGCCCGCCAGCTCTGGCGAATGCTGGCAACTGACTCCCACGACTTGTGATCAATGTCACACGATTTCATGTCGCGTTTGCAGACGTCTTTATAACGGAGACATGGACGGCCTTTTATATTCACGTCTAAATCATTAATGTACACTACAAACAGCAAGGGTCCCAGCACCGCTCCCTGTGGCACACCACTGGTCACAGGAATCCAATCACAAAAACAACCCTTGACCATCACCCTCTGCCTCCTGCCACTAAGCCAATTTTGGATCCACTTTGCCAAATTGCCCTGGATCCCATGGGCTCTTACCTTCTTAACCAATTTCCCATGCGGGATCTTATCAAAAGCTTTACTGAAGTCCATGTAGACTACATCAACTGCTTTACTCTCATCTACACATCTGCTCACTGCCTCGAAAAATTCAGTCAAGTTACTTAGCCACGATCACCCCCTGACAAAGCCATGCTGACTATCCTTGATTAATCCCCGCTTCTCCAAGTGGAGATTAATCCTGTCCCTCAGAATTGTTTCCAATAGCTTCCCCACTGCTAATATTAGACTCACCAGCCTGTAAGTACCTGGTTTATCCGTGCTACCCTTCTCGAATAATGGTACCACATTCGCTGTCCTCCAGTCCTCTGATAACTTTCCCATGGCCAGAGAGGATTTGAAAATTTGTGTCAGAGCCCCTGCTATCTCCTCCCCTGCCTTACATAACAGCCTGGGATAAATCTTATCTGGGCCTGGGGATTTATCCACTTTTAAGTCCGCTAAAACAGCTAATACTTCCTCCCTTTCAATGCTAATATGTTCAAGTATATCACAATCCCCCTCCCTGATCTCTACACCTACATTGTCCTTCTCCATAGTGAACACAGATGTGTTAACTTTAGATCTTAAACATTCCATAATCATTTACATCTCCTCTGGACCCATCTTTAGTTTCCATGTGTGTCCCATTACCATCTCCTTTTGCCTTGCACCATTTTGTCATGCAATCACTTCTGCCCTTCATTGTATCACAGATCTTCCCTTCTGATCCTTCCCTGATCCTCTTTTCTCTGGCTTGGCACCTGCTTAAAAGCTGTTCATCGCCAGCATCATCCCAGTTCTGATCAAAGATCATCGAGCTGAAGCATTAACTCTTTTTCTCTCTCCACAGTTCCGCCTGATGTGCTGAACGTTTTTAGCATTTTGTGTTTTCTGGGTTCAGGAGGGAAAACACCTCAGCATCCTGCTCCTAATTGCAATCCAGTGAAATCTGCAGGAATTGGGGAGCATGAGAGTCAGGTGATATCGTATATTGCTTATAATGTCCAACTCAGTGAAAAATAACCTGCTGATATTAGTGATCTAACCTCAGCTATAAATAATGGCAACTTATGCATAGTATTAAAGAGCATCTGGCACCCATTGTTCAAGTGAGGAGTGAAAACCTTCAAGAGAAGAAAAATATTGGCAAGAAAAATAAAACTTAAGAATAAGCTGCATATATCAGTGAAAAAAGAATAATACTGAAAAATGTCCTTAATGTATGTCGAGTTAATGGGATATATAAAGAATGCTAATTTATGGAGTTAATTTAATCTTGCTTTTAAACTTTAATTTGGTTTGAGGGTTTTCAAACAGGGTTAATTAAACTGCTAAATAGTTGATTATAAATAATGTAAATACCTGGGAAGATTAGTTTCTGCTCTATAGATACATAAAAAAATCAACAACTTGGCATTTAAACTAATTTGCAACTAACATGACCTTGTCTAACACATTGGAATTATTCTTTAAATATCCACACCATTGCATGCAGCTCCATATCAAGTACCTTAAGGGCAAACAATTCACTGAAATGAAACAACAAAAAATTACATTTATTTAATATTTCACTCTTTTAACACACTGTGAAAAGTACTTTGGAAAATAGTCTGTGAATTTATTTCTAGCATAAATAAGGTTCATACTGGGGAATTATAGGTTAGTGTTATAACTAGTTGAGAAGGGGGTCCAGGGGATCCCTCTCAACCTTTGCCTGGTTTAACCATAACAGGGTTTACTTTTTAAAAACACCATGTTTTAGCACCCCCCTCAGTAAATCCTTGTTCACTGCTTTCCAATTGTAAGTCAAAGAAATCAATCAGACAGGTTTTCTTAGATTTAACCAAGAAAAGTTTATTAATCTTAAACTCTAATCCAGTTAACGACTACGAATACGCAACGCGACCATGCTAGAATGCATGCTTGATAAACACACACGCAGATAGAGACAGAAAAAGCAGAAAGAATAAAGGGGGAAAGTCTGAGGTGGTAGCTAGCTTTTATTTACAGTCCCTTTAGTTTGATGTAGAGTCTTTGGTTGCCGGTAAGTCTTGCTGTTTCGTTGGGGCCCAGTGCACGCTTTAAAACTTGTTTCGATGTAGGAGTCTTTTCTCTCTTCAGGTTTAAGTGTTTTCAGTGGATCCAGAGATTAGTGAGAAAGAGAGAGAGTGAGAGAGAAAGAGGCTCTCTTCTTCCAAGTTTAGTTGCAATCTGCAATCTCTGTCTTTAAACTGTCCTGTGAGCACAATTCAAAACTCCAAGTTGGCCGGCAGGTTAATCATGTGAACAACCCCTTATCTGGGAACAACCCCTCCTGTGGTTTGTGGATTTCAAAGCTCTTGGTGGGGGCGGGGGTGTGTGTGTGTGTGGGGGGTGGGGGGGGCGGTGTAGTGCTGACTCTTCCACTGACAAGATGTAGATCACCATTGCCCAGACCAATCACTGTTAATTGAGTCAGTGAGCAGTTTCCATTGTCTTTTGCAAGGCGACTGTCTCTTAGAATGCTAATTTTTTTCCAGCCACTGCTGATCTCTTTAA
Organism: Heterodontus francisci; assembly: GCF_036365525.1. Taxonomy (NCBI): domain Eukaryota; kingdom Metazoa; phylum Chordata; class Chondrichthyes; order Heterodontiformes; family Heterodontidae; genus Heterodontus; species Heterodontus francisci. The sequence goes on along the minus strand of NC_090372.1, from coordinate 5,675,808 downwards.
ACAAGTCATCTCTCCACTCCAGCAGCAGTTTAAAATTAATGTTCATGTGACAAAATTAATATGCCTCATTCTTGACAAATGGGGGTCTTCATGACCGTTAGACAGTTTGTCTCAAAAGGGAATAAATCCTTCAATAAATCCAACTGGTTACATTATTCGTGAGTTATCAGGTCTTCTTTCGTTCTGTAATAGAAGCCTCATTGTAAATTGTCCACATCACACTATTCCCAATTATCGTAGAATGGTATAGCATAGAAGGAGGCTATTGGGCCCATCATATCTGTGCTGGATGTAAGCTTTGTCTTGTTGTAGGTTGTCAAATTTGATTATCTACTTGCAGAAAATAGCAAAGTAGACCTTTTCATCCAACCAAGATTTGAAGCTCTTTATTGACTATTACAGAACTCTGATTGGGATCAGGAAACTGTTAGAATGATTGATTGGATTTTAAAATATCAACAAACCTTGACTGAATTTTTAATATGTTTTTGTTGATTTCAAACAAACTTCAGAAATATCATGAAATGTAAAATGCCAAAATCAAAGCCGTTGACAAAAGATGTCCTTTCCTGAAATAAGGCAAAGCTATATTGAGTTGGGATTGGAACACATCTCCCTGCTTCGATACAGTTCCACAGGAGCCAACTACCCTCACACAAGTTGCCATTATTCATGTAAATGCATCTGCTGTGTGTTACATCAGCATATTTGACACTTTGGGCTGGATGTTATATGCTATGATGGCCCAAATATCCGCCGCGAACTCAAAGACAGCGGCTCATTTAAATAGCCTGGGTGGGCCTCCCTCCCAATCACAAGGGGGAAGGGGGGATGCAGGCCATCTCCAGCAATGGCATCGGCTGCCTGTGCACAGGTGCTGACAACATTTTTAAAAGGCTGTCAGCCCTACTGGCTTATTTAAATATTTAAAGACAGATTGATTTAAATTAAATAAATACATTTCTTTTGCCCCTCTCCCACCCTCCCAATAACAATAAAATTAATTATGTGCCCTTCCCCCTGCAAAAAACACTTGTCTTTACCATTTGACCTTTCCCCCTGCCCAAACATTGAACTGTCCACAGCTCAGATCAGCAAACTTAGCACTAACCAGGGATTAATATTTGAAATTCATGTTGTGTGTGTGGCTTAGTTACTCGCTCAATAACCTTACTGAGTGATTGAGGATCAATACTTATAGGATCATAGGAAATAGGAGCAGGAGTATGCCATTCAGCCAATGGAGCCTGCTCCGCCATTCAAACAGATCATGGCTGATCATCTACCTATATGTCATTTTATGCCACTGTCCCCATATCCCTTGATGTCATTAGTATTCAGAAATCTATCTACTTCTGCCTTGAACATACTCAATGAATGAGCTTCCACGGCCCTCTGGGGTAGAGAATTCCACAGATTCACCACCCTCTGAGTAAAGAATTCCCTCCTCATCTCAATTTTAAATGGCCTGCCCCTTATTCTGAGACTATGTCCCCTGGTTCCAGCAGCATCTGTGGAAAGATGCTGCCAGACTTGCTGAGTGGTTCCAGCATTTCTTGTTTTTATTTCAGATTTCCAGCATCCGCAGTATTTTGCTTTTATCCCCTGGTTCTAGACTCACCAGCCAGAGGAAACATCCTATCTGCATCTACACTGTCACGCCCTGTAAGAATTTTGTAAGTTTCAATGAGATTACCTCTCATTCTGCAATCTCTCCTCATATGACAATCCTGCCACCCCAGGGGTTAGTCTGTTGCACTCTCTCTATGGCAAGTATATCCTTCCTTAGATAAGGAGACAAAACTGTGCACAATACTCCAGGTGCGGTCTCCCAAGGCTTTATACGATTGCAGTAATACATCTTTACTCCTGTACTCAAATCCCCTTGCAATGAAGGCCAGCATTCCATTTGCCTTCTTAATTGTTTGCTGCACCTGCATACTAGCTTTTAGTTCTTTTTGTTCCAGCTTTGTGTACTCTATGATAGCATCCATCCATCTGGAAAGCTGATGTACTGCACCTGGGGTGCATGTCACGTCTGGATTGAACAATGTCTGTTGCGGCTGTAGAGGCCGATTCGTGAGTGACAATCCTTCCATAGCTGCACAGGTGAATATCGTGGTCCGAGGCCCACTGATGTTTTTTTCCTTCCGCTGGGCTCTTTTCCACCAACTGGTCATTTCTTTTGTCCTCTGCTTTTTCCATGCCCTTCCTGACTGCTTGTCTCCAGGCACTCCAGCAGCAGCAAGGACTTCCCATACATTGTGTCCAATCCCAGTCAATTTAAGTAAAATAAAAGTAAAATACTGCAGATGCTGGAAATCTGAAATAAAAACAAGAGATGCTGGAAATACTCAGCAGGTCTGGCAGCATCTGTGGAGAGAGAAACAGAGTTAACGATTCACTGATCTGAAACGTTAACTTTGCTTCTCTCCATAGATGCTGCCAGACCAGTCAACTTAAGGACTTGCTTGCAGACATCCTTGTATAGCAGACGTGGGCAACCTGTTGGTCTCGTGTCGATCACAAGCTCACCATAGAGCATGTCTTTGTGTCTGCGGCTGCCATCCATTCAATTCACAAAACCAGCTAACAGAGTTGCCACTGACTCAAGAGGGCAAATGTGCTGGGGATCCCTGCACGCTAGTGCACTGCATATGTATTTGTGAAACATCTGGTTGTGAATTGAGATATTCCCAGCATCTTACAATAAAAATGTTCCTTTGCTTAGGTTAAGAAGACTTTTTTAACTACCTTTTCTTATGTTTACACACCACCAGTGTACCAAAGGCTGTCTTTTTGTCTATTCTAAAATTTTACCAGACAAGTCGACAGGAACTGAAAATGGTTTAGTCTCAGTATAGAACACTAACGGCCTCTTCATCAATATTTAGTGCTACTTGTAAGATTCCTAGCCTCTATAAACAGATTAACTAGCATTATGGAAAAATGAAGGGGAGAAAAGCTGATTATTGGATTATTACTTGGATGTTGTGATTTCTTTTCACTCGTATTAACAATGTGCATTCTCAGGAGATGCAGATTTCAATACCTTGTGTTCCTAAAATGTTGTTCGAGAGAAATCTATAGTTCAAAATTCCTTGCATATTTTTAAAGGCTTCTTCTTATCCCCTACTGCTGGTTTTTACATCCTTACAAAACACATTAACCTCCATTACCTTTTAATCTGCTTTGCATCAGTGAGAATGAATTCCAATTGCAGCCTCACAAATAGTTCCTTCAGGATTCCCAACCACGATTGTATCCTGATTCACTTTTTAAACTTATTATGTATTTCTTCAAAGACTTTTTAAAATTCATTCTTGGGATATGGGTATCCCTATAAGGTCAGCATTTATTGTCCATCCCTAATTGCCCTTGAGAAGGTGGTGGTGAGCTGCATTCTTGAACTGCTGCAGTCCATGTGATGTAGGTACATCCACAGTGCTGTTAGGAAAGAGTTCCCGGATTTTGATCTAGCAACAGTGAAAGTACGACAATATAGTTCCAAGTCAGGATGGTGAGTGACTTGGAGAGGAACTTTCAGATGGTGGTGATGTTCCCATGCGTCTGCTGTCCTTGGCCTTCTAGGTGGTAGAGGTTGCAGGTTTGGAAGGTGCTGTCAAAGGAGGCTTGATGAGTTGCTGCTCTGCATCTTGTAGATGGTACATACTGTGCGTCACTGGTAAAGGGAGTGAATATTGAAGCTGGTGATGATTAAGCGGGCTGCTTTGTCCTGGATGGTGTCAAGCATCTTGAGTGTTGTTGAAGCTGCACTCATGCAGGCAAGTGGAAAATATTCCATCACACTCCTGACTGGTGCCTTGTAGATTGTGGTCTGGCATTGGGGAGTCAGGAGGTAAGTTACTCACTGCAGAATTCCCAGCCTCTGACCTGCTCTTGCAGCCACAGTATTTATATGGTTGGTGCAGTTAAGTTTCTGGTCAACGGTAACCCCCAGGGTGTTGATAGTGTGGAATTCAGTGGTGGTAATGCCGTTGAATGTCAAGGGAGATGGTTAGATTCTCTCTTGTTTGAGAATGTCATTGCCTTGCACTTGTGTATCGTGAATATCATTTGCCACTTATCAGCCCAAGCCTGCAGGTTGTCCAGATCTTGCTGCATGTGAATGCAGTCTGCTTCAGTATCTGAGGAGTCGCGAATGGTACTGAACACTGTGCAATCATCAGCGAACATCCCCATTTCTGATCTTATAATGATGGACCAGCTGAAGATGGTTGGGCCTAGGACACTGCCCCGAGGAACTCCTGCAGTGATGTTCTGGGGCTCAGATGATTGGCCTTCAGCAACCACAACCATTTTCTTTTGTGTTAGTATGACTTCAACCAGTGGAGAGTTTTCCCCTGATTGCCACTGACTTCAATTTTACTAGGACTCCTTGATGCCTCAGTCAAATGCTAGTTTGATGTCAACAGAAATCACTCTCACCTCACCTCTTGAATTCAGCTCCATTGTCCATGTTTGGGCTAAGGCTGTAATGAGGTCAGGAGCCGAGAGGCCCTGGCAGAACCCAAATTCAGCATCGGTGAGCAGCTTGTTGCTGAGTAAGTGCCACTTGATAGCACTGTCTACAACACCTTCCATCACTTTGCTGGATGATTGAGAGTAGGCTGATGGGGTGATAATTAGCTGAGTTGGATTTGTTCTGCTTTTTGTGGACAGGACAAACCTGGGAAGTTTTCCACATTGTTGGGTAGATGCCAGTGTTGTGGCTATATTGGGGTAGTAGAAAGTCCAAATATGTTGTCTTACTCTCTTTGTTACATAGCCTGAGAAACTGTTCAATTCTAATGATACTGGGATCACAAGATCTCCTCCTGTAACACCTGGGTTATTCCGAGAGCTTGTATTCAGAATAGCCTCTGACTATTTAATAATTAAAGAAATATTTGATTCTGGCCATATAAAGCCACCATCTCAAAACAGACCATAAAATAAATGTGCTAGCATTATACAAAGAAAAAAATCCAGTCTAGATGCGTTGCACAGATTTAATTGTTTGACAGTGGCTGAAGAGTCAAGAACAAGGGGCTGTGGATACAAGATTAAATGTAAGAGAATTAGAACAGAGGGCAGAAGATTCTCCTTGATACAGAGTTATGAGACTGTGGAATTCACATCCAACATTAGGGGCTCAGACAACATATGGCAAAGATTCAAGATGAAAGTGGACAGGTGGATAAAGGGAAAGGGGTTGAAGAGGTTTGGGAACTGGATGAGCAAATGTGATTCAAACTATTTGCTTGCATGGAGTATGAATGCTGACACAGATTGGTTGAGGCAGGTGTCCTGTTTCACTGTTGTATTACTTCAATGGCATTATAACTACAGATAGCATCAGTTTGAGCTTAGTGTATCATTGCTACTGTTCACTTAATTATTTACTGTTTACTGAATTAGTTTGGCAGTTTAAAGCAATGGCCATTGTGAAATAATGTGATCATTCGATTGCTTTCCACAAGTTAAGGAGTAACAAAAAAAGGCACATATTATAACCAATGAAACTAATACAGTGGGAATGGTTTTCTGATTAACATGTGAGCTCACTACAAAAGATTTAGAAACTGGCAGCTAAAAGCACACTCATGAAACTCATGGGGAGCAAGCCCTCACCTTCACTGGTGATTTGAGATATTGGACACAAAATTCATCTCAGTAGCACAGGTGAGGCATCGCATCACTTTGATGGAGCATATAGCACTGCCAGCTGCTTCCAGCACGGCCTGTGCACCATGGCCTCTTCAAAATGGCACCTGCGCTGGTGTCCCCAGTGTCCCCCAGAAGCCTGTTAAGCAGCGCTATCCTGATATCACACAGCCCAACCAGCTGATGCAACCCCAGGATACCTAATTTGGACCATGCTGGTTTGGCAATGAATGCATGCATCACTTTGCAAACAAGAAGTGCAGAGATGCAAGGTGGGCCCTATACCAGCATTGCATAAAGGACTAGGCACCCAAATTGCAGGTAAGGTAATTTATAAGAACATCTGTTATTGCAAAGTATCTGGAAGTGCTCTGGAGTATTTTTGGAGGTGTTGTGGTGAGTTCCTGGATTTGCCAGAGAGTGTTGTTGCATCCTCACAGGGAGCGTAATAGATTTGGTGATCTGTCCACATAAAGGCTGCAATAGGTGTGAGGGCAGCATTTGAAGTGCCTCTGGGTCTGCAACACAACTGGGGTATGGAGCAGATACTGTGGAGAGGGCAAACTCCATGTCATGCCCTCTGTCAACTTGGAGCTGGACTCCTCCGTGCTGCTTGACAATGTGAGGAGACAGTCTGACAGGCCAGCCAATGCATGACCATCAGTGATCTCCTGGTATGCTAAACCATCAAGGTCCTCATTTGATCCTCTGCAGCAGAAGTCATGTGCAACCTCAATCTCTGGGGAGCTGGCAAATGAACCATCCTTTACCTCAGATCTGGCTGCAGCCTACTCAAGCTGATAGGTTCACTGTGTGCTGATCCCAACTCGATACAAGCCTCCATGGTATGTGCAGTGCCAGTATCTGAGCTGTTTGCTGTTGACCTCTCTCTTCCTCCTTGGGCAGGTAACAGGATATGGGTATCTGAAAGCAGGAAATCAGAAGGGGAAGCTTCGGGTGAGGGATGGGGTGGAAAGGAAGAGGTCCATGGTCACACCATCAGCAGTTTGCCCTAGATAGCAGGATGAGGGTGAGGAGGGGGTTGAGATGGACATAAGACAGGAACATACCATCATCTTCAATGTTCTCAGCGACACAGGATAACATAGGTTCTGTTGATGCTGATCCCATGATGTGGAAAATACCCAGGTTCAGACATCAGGAATGACCCCTTTAGCCATCTGCTCCCACTCCTTTATCAAGATGTCCTTGAGGACCTCTTGGTCTCCCCACAGAACAACAGCTTCTCTCCTCCTGCCCATCTCCACCACTAATTCCTCCAGCACCACATCTGTCACCGTGGAATGCTCTCTCTGCCTTGCTGTTCAATTTTCCATCATCTAAATTCTACCAATATTACTCAGTGCAGCTTCCATTTAAGAGGAGTGGGCTGGCTGCACCATGTGATATCTTCACAACACTGCTCAGCCCCCTGCTGAACACAGAGGCATGTGGCAGCACGAAGAAGAAGGTAGCAGTGTGGAAGCCACTCAGTCACACACTGCAATCATACAGCTACAGTGGGTGCACCAGATTTGCTTGCTGGCTACCTTGATCGGAACCAGTGTGGGCAGGTTACGAATCATAACCCCCACACCCAAAAACTGGCGCACATGAATTTCTAGCCCATTGGACCCAAGAAACACATCTGGAATAAAATCTAATAACATAACATTACTTCCACATTCAGAGAATGCCTTAAAGGAGCATAAGAATATGATGTTGGTAACCAAGTAACAGAAGAATTGGAAAACAAATTGTGGAACAAATTCTCACAAAGATTACTCCAGTAATATAACAAGGATCAACTAAAATTCATACGCTGAGCCTATGATATGTTACATTATCTTCATAGATTCTGCCCTCCTTTCCAATGAATGAAGGAGAGGATGTGACCAAAGCCGTGCGCTCATTCACACATTCAGGTCCTGCCCTGAATCCAAGCATTTTGGGATGCAATCTGGACCACCACCACTGATGACTGCTCCGATCTGTTCTCCAGTTTTCTGGGCCTATTTGCAGGGTGAGATCCATTTGAGAGCAACAGACTAGGATAGCTCTCATTGCGAGCTGCAATTACATTCTGATATGGCAAAATGCTACTCTTCCTATCTCAAACCTGGACGTGTTCCTTCATTCACACCCTTACACACAATCAGTATTTGAAAGAAATAAACCTTTGCATTTATATAGTGTCTTTCACATCACAATGTCCCAAAGTGCTTTATTGCTAATTGAATAATTTTGAAGTGTAGTTACTGTTATAATGTTGGAAATGTGGCAGCCAATTTGTGCACAGCAAGCTCCCACAAACAGCAATGATCAGATAATCTGTTTTTATCGATGTTGTTTGAGGGATAAATGTTGGTAAGGACACCAGTAAAAACTCCCCTGATTTTCTTCAAAATAATGCAGTAGGATCCAGATGGGACCTTGGTTTAACATCTCAACTGGAAGGTGCCTCTCATGGGATATAATTGCATGAGCTGTATCCAGACTGCTAAGTTTTACTGCATCTCATGGTTAATGCATCTAACTTAGCCTTTAGCCTTTCTTTCTCCAGCACAGCTCACTCTACAACAGTTGGGAGACATTGGCAGCAGGTGGTGGGTCATCAAGCCTGTTACCTATGAGCAAGAAGCCATCCAGATCCTAGCAGGGAAACCATGGAATAGATCACATGGAATAGATCATGTGCCAGCTGATAGTTTGTTGCGGCATTGCGTTTCTTTTCCATTATACTCTTCATTGTTTTCAGCAAATTTCAATATGAAGCCTCCGTATCGTTCCTGGTGAATGTGATGCATGAGTATAGCTCCGCACAAAACTGCTCTAACCTTGATTCCGTTTTCTAGAATTGCCGTTCAACCAAGAATCAGACTCCTCAGCATCCAACAATGACAGCAGTTCACAGCATGCACTATTACACACTTCAAACCTCCAATGCCTCAGCTCAGATACATTCACAGGGAGGGGGGAAGTTAGCAAGTGACGAAGACAGGACTGTACTGGATGAAAGACAGTGCACGAGTGAGCAGAAACAGATGATGGTGGGATACAAGGCAGCCATTATTGACAGGAGGGTGAGGAAGTGTTATTTCTCTGTTGAACAGCCTGGGGATCTGCAGCTCAAGGGCTCTGCATTGAAAGAAATTATGCTTGCAGTGAATGAATTGTTGGCACAGGCACTTGGTGCTGTATCTGACAGAGTGCTGCATCCATCCTAATACCTCTTTATGTGGCTCCGTGTCAAATTTTTCTCTGATAATGCTCCTCGAAGTGCTTTGGGACATTCTACTATGTTAAAGGTGCAATATAAGTGAAAGTTATTGTTCTTGTTTATAGCTTGGGTGGAGATCTCCAACGGAAGCATCCATAATAATTTGGGGAACCATTTAATAGCACTGCAGCACACTGTTGAGACTGAGGTACCTACAAAGAAGTCTGCAGTGGAGAACTCTGTGACAGAGGCGCTAACACCAGTCATCGCTCTGTCCAGGTAAGCTCACAGTGCTGCAATGGAGGCCTCAAGTGCCAGAGTGATGAAGGACTTCTCTCGCAGTTTGGACTGACTTAATGACCAATTACAGCAAGCATCACGCAAGGCTTCAATGTTTCTATCAAGACCAATAAATTGCTTTGCTGAAAGATCATTGACCATGCAGAGCCAGTGCCCATTACATGCCATGAGAGCATTCAAATGTCTCACAGGATAGCAACACACATACTCTCCAAACAGCTTCTCCAAGCTGGTACATGTGGAAGAACATAAGCACTGCCAGGCTGCCATGCAGTAGCACAGGAGGTACATTGTGTGATAGGTCCAAATCTGGCAATGCTGATTCAGTGAGAGGACCACCTCAATCCCTCCTGCCACTCAAATAGCATCTAGGAGGAGCACAGATTAGGCTTAACAGTTTGCATGGGATCCACTAGGATGAGGGTCAAAAGCACTAGTCTTTGACACATACTATTGGCCTTCATTTAACTAATAATAGCACTAAAGCTGAAGCTAGTGTTACATGGACTTGATGGCTGAATGGTCTCCTCCTGTGCCATAATGACTCTATGAATAAAGCTGTGCATGCAGAATTCGTTCTTGCTCAAGTGCAGAAACTGCTTTCATGATGTTGCATGAAAGGCATTTTGGTGGAAAGAATGGACAGATGTAGACAGGACTGTTAATGCAATTGAGTGAAGTCTTTCTGTAGGAGAATAGTATGAATAGCTCTTACAGCCGGTAACAGGTTTTCTTCCTCATTTTGAAGCTGCTGCCTGTCGTCTGTCTGATCCCATTTCTGCCTTTGGGGAGCTACTTCCTCCAGTGCCTCCAAGATGAATTCACTTTGTACGACAAGTTTGTACAGTAGGCAGCATGCAACAGTGATCATTGTGACCTTAGTTGACCTATACTACCCTGACTGATCCAAGAGATGAGAGAGCTGTCCTATGAGAGATTGCACACAGTGGGCGTATACTCTCTGGAGTTCAGAAAAATGAGAGGTGATCTCACTGAATCATATAAAACTCTGAGAGGGCTTAACAAAGTAGATATTGAGAGGCTGTTTCATCTGACTGGAGAGTTTAGAACTAAGGGTCATAGACTCCGAGTACAGAATACCTTTAGGACAGAGAGGAGAAATTTTGTCACTGAGAGGATTGTGAATCTTTGGAATTTTCTACCCCAGAGGGTTGTGGATGCTCAGTTGTTGAGTATATCCAAGGCTGAGATCGATAGATTTTTGGACACTAAGGGAAACAAGGGATTTGGAGATAGAGTGGGAAGGTGGAGCTGAGGTGAAAGATCAGGCATGACCTTATTGAATGGCGGAGCATGCTTGAGGGCTGAATAGCCGACCCCTGTTCCTACTGCTTATGTTCTCATGGCTTTCAGCACCTGGAGTGTGTAATTAACTTGCCAATGGTGTGCTCTCTTATAAATAGTGAACTTAACTGTACTGATGTTCAGCTCAGATCCTCAGATGCCACGCAGGTGTCATTAGCCATGGTTGTAGAAGATAGATGTGATCTCCCAGGAGCTACTCCAAGAGTTTCCTTTAAGGTGCAAGAGGGCTGGTGTACTGGATCAGCTCATACTGAAGGCATCATGGAAGTGACAAGGGAGTGGGCCTTGACTTGTAACATGTGATTCTGCTGGTCACAAATGAGTTGCATGTTGAGGGAGTGGAATCCTCACTTGTTGAAGTTGTGGGGGGGGGCAACGTCGATCAAGGGAGCACGTATGGTCATGTGTGTAGGATTATTGACTCCTTTGAAACTTCCGAAATCTTCCCGTCTGTAAAACTGCAGTTGCCTTTGGGGAAGTGGGTGAACTTACTTGCTTAATTCATCTGTGCATGCCCGATTGGTCAATGTTAGTGATCTCCCAGATGAAGCCTGGAATAGCATTGAAATTTAGGGTGGTTGTGACCTTCACAGCCAGTAATAATGAGCTAATTATAGCAAAGGTACATTTTGGTCAGGTTGCAGCATGTTGCATAGCTCAGTCATAGCTTCCTCTGTAAAGCATACCCTCCTTAGACACTGCTCCTGGGGTGATTAGCACCTTCTGGCTTTGGAACTCCAGTAGATTTTTCTGGTATTTCCTGACCAGCCTGGGCTCCCTCTGCTGCTCCTCTTTTACTCCTTCCAAATAACAAAGATGCAAGGAAATTCCCAAGAAAAGCCAATTATGCCTTTCCTACAATTCCAAGCATGAGGTAGAAAGTTGTATATAACAGCCCCACAGCAAAAGACATATGTATATGCAAACCAGGAGAGATGCATTAGGGGCACTTGATCTAATATCAGCCATTTTTACACTATCGTCCAAAGACAAAATTACCTGCAGAATCGGGAAAGACTAGCAAAAAGATCAATGACATTAAAATTCTCATTCTTTAACGAACAGCATACTTTATTTTATTACTGTGAAAATGTCTCAAATGTTCTGGAATGTATCACCTGATAGGGTGGTGTAATCAGATTCCAAACGACCTTTCAAAAGGCAATTAGGCTTGAACTTGAAGAGGGCTTAATTTGCAGGGTTATGGGGAAAAATCTGGGCAATAGGACTAAATTGGACAGCTGTTTCAAAGCGCCGGCACAGGTATGATGGGCCAAATGGCCTCCTTCTGCACTGCAGGATTGTATGATTCTAAATATTCAAACAAGAATTAAATGACATATAAAATGAGTCTTAAATGGACACAACAAATTCTCAGTGAAACACTATTTAAAATGTTTGTCTGCATGTACAGAATGAAAATCAATACCTGATAGAAATGTATTTTTGAAAGCCAGATATGAAAGAAATTGCTTAGTGAGCTAATTATACATTTGGGTGGGGTATTATTTAGCTTGTGAAGGATAATCTGATTCTGACAATGAATTTAAATGTGTTTGCCTGACTGGAATTTTTCAGCACCCGAGGTTCAATTTATTACTTGGCTTTACCTTTGTGCTCAAATTAATCTTGGCATATTAGAACCTACAATTAACAGAGTGCTCACTGATGGTTCTGCTTTAGAGCCAAGGGACGTTAAATTAATTTCACAGAATCTGAAACAATTTTTTGGGCAACGTCAATTCAGCTCTTGACTGACAGAGTGTAATCCTGCAGGAAGAAGATTATTGACATCTGGTTGTTTTATCAAATATGTTTTCCTTTGTTGTAGTATTAGAGGATGATGGTGAAGATTTCCCAATAGAGAAATGTGCCCTATCAAACATATTGGACTTTACAAATAAGGACCCACACCGTACAATATGATTTACAATCACTTGTGTTCAAACAACTATATTTTCTTTTCAAAGTATTTGTCACGCACACTGAAAGTGTGATAATATAAACAATGGACTAACTCTGAAGATTGTGAAAAACTGTCTTTGTCTTTAAAAAAAAATTAACCTTTGTTTTAAAAAGTGAACAGTGGCCCCAAAGTAGCCACCAAAGGAAAGGGACTGGCCTTTATGTATTCAAACTGTCTGACAAAGACAAAGGACAAATCTTCAAAGCTAAGAGGTGTCAATTACACCCCATACTAAAAGTATTCCAGAATTGAGTGTCTTCTTCTGGAACAAAGAAGCTGTGTAGTAGCAATGTCCTGGAACATTGTGTGATCACCATAGGTAAGAGATGAGAACACCTCCCACCAGGAGGTGAGAGGTAACACAGATTTACCTTAAAATAAAGCCTAGAGCCAGAAAGAAAGAGAGAGAGAGAGAGAAGCAACATTGTGTGAGAGTGAATGCTTGAGTGGATATGGTTGCGACAATTTTGGGATAAGGCGTATTGATGAGTAAACAATTGATTTCCTGTTTTTAAAAACCTTCAAGAAAACCTGTTTCTGTCTGTTTTATTTGAAAAATAAAACACCAAGGGGTTAAACTCTAATAAAAGTACACTTGCTGCAGTCAGGTGGGGAGTTGAACAGTGGGAACCACCCACATCGCACCATGTGGCCGTAACAGTATCACACTATCGTGTCTTTTCTAACTATTTTCACATTGGGCATTTTAAGTTCCAGCACTGTATCTGAGGGGACTGGGTAGCTCAGTTGGTTCAATGGCTAGTGTGTGGTTCAGAACAACATCAACAGCGTAGGCTCAATTTCCGTTTTGGTCTGAGGAAGGTCATGGGAAATCACCTCATCTACCCTCTCCCCTAGTTATGCTCATCTGTCCTGCATGGAGAAAAAAAACAGAAATCCTGCCCTTGGGTAGATCACCACCACCACAGCACTGTATTGGACATCACTGTTTACACATGACTAATTGGGACTGATAGCAGCTTAATGCCTTCATGCATTAATATCAATTCTCTGAGAATTTTGCTGTCTTAAAATGGATCATTTGGAAAAGTTAAAAAATATAAGTATCGGAGGCGTGCTTTCTGAAGTGAATGAGTGTTTTTTCACATTTACTCTTTGAAGATATGTTGATTACTCCCATTAACCTGTGAAATAAACATTTATTAATTTAATCACCTATTTGAGAAGATCAGGGAAATAGGTATTGGTGTTATTCTCATGCCAGATGATAGGTCATTTTCTTCAGTTCGCAATGGGGCAATTACTGAGGTCCAGGAGCAGGTCATGAGGCATAATTCATCTTGATTTCCTGGAGTTTGAATCTCAGCTTGCAATAACTTCCCATGTACATCAGACACTCCCTTTCCCCCACCCCCAACAAACTTCAGTAAACTCAGTAGGGATACTGGTACAGTCGAAGGTTATAGTACAAAATGGCCAACAGTGAATCGGCAACCCACTTTGCACTCCACCCGATTTACCTTTCCCAAACAAAAATGAAGAGGACCCGCTGCCTCTAACTGAACGAAGGTCCCTTGTCACTATTCCTCTGGTGTAATTCAGCATGGAAAGCTTGGCTAACATTCCTTGCCCACTTGCTATTTATTTGGAAAATGGGCCAGAGACAGCAACGCGACTCATGAGGTTCCACCCCATCTTACCTCTAGTGGCAGAGCTGGATCAGAGGGAATTTGGGCGGAGTCTTTTTTTTTTATTGATCAATTGTGACTCTTTGGCTTATGGACGCTTGTTGAGAGTTGTGGTTCTACAGATGTGCACTAGATGCAAGATATTTAATTGTGCACATGTAACTATTTTATTTCATATCAATTTCCTGGCATTTACAGAGCAATATGAGATAAATCTGAAAATTGGTAAATTACATATTATCAGTTCAGTGTAAATGAAGTTGAGAAGTTATGAAATCATACACAAGGAAAATGGAAAATTTTGGATTAGAAAGGAAAATGGTAATGTGAATATTAGAAAACAAACTAAATAAACTCACTCAGCATCAATAGCAGGATTCCTTCAAAATTTTTCATTTTGGCATTTGGTCAATTATCAATGGGAGTCAATGTCTCAAGGATATCAGCTGCATTCTATGTTAATACCTGTGTTACAACCAGGTTAGAAAGGGGTTTAGGGTTCCCTTTCAGCCTTCACCTGGTCTCACCATAATAGGGTTTAATTTTAAACACACCGTGTTCTCAGCTCCCCCTTGATGAATCCTTTTTCACCGCTTTCCAATTATAAGGCAAAAAAACCAGCACAACAGTTTTTCTCAGGTTTAAAGAAGAAAAGTGAAATTTTATTAAACTTAAACTCTAATTCGGTTAACGCCGACAGATACATGATGTGCCCACGCTAGCATACACGTGTGATACACACATGCAGATAGAGACAGAAAGAAAACAGAAGAAATAAAGTGGAAAAGTTTGAGGCAATATCTGAGGAGCTTTTCTGTGTTTTGGTTCTTCAAGCTCACTGTAGAGTCCTTTATTGTAGGTAGATCTTGCTTTTCATGGGGCCCAGTATTCTTCTTAAACCTTGTTCGCTGTAGGAGACTTTTCTCTCCTGAGGTTCATGTGTTTTCAGTGGATTTGGAGTTCCGTGAGAAAGAGATGGGAGCAGGCAAGCAGGAGAGGCTGTGGTGAGCCAGCCAGGAGAGATCTTCTCAGTCCAGGAGCATTCTGCTTTCTGCCCAAACTGTTTGTACAAATTCAAAAAATTCAGGTTGCCCAGCAGGTTAGTCATTGTGTTTAGCTGGTTTGATCATGTCCGTTTGTGTATTCGGCCATCTTAGTAGTCAACCTGGAATGCGAGATCTCCCACCTTCAATGTCTGGTGATCAAAAGTCCATTGTGGGTTTAATGTGTCAGGGAATGGTCCTTTGTCCTTTCCAAGCACTGTCTGTTAATATGCAAATGTCTTTCCAGCCAAGGGTCCATTGTGGGTTGAATGTGTCAGGGAATGCTTGCTTTATCCTTCCAAACATTGTCTGTTAAATGTCTTTCCAGCCAAGATCTGGCATTTTTTTAAAGCAAGTCCTTTCTTCACTTCAACAACAGTTTGAAAATTAATGTCCATGTGGCAAAATTAATATGCCTCATGCTTGGTAGGTGGGGGCCTGCATGACAAACTGTTTCTCCCTGCGATGTAGCATAACTTCCATTCCCCATGATAAACCATCTCAATTGCCTGAAGAGGAAATTGATGATTCCTAATCATAGCTCTTTTGAAGACTGGGTCCTTGAGATTTGGATCTTTGGACTGTTCAGCCCTCCATGGAAGAATGACAATCTCCCTCACTTTCTCCTTCCAGGTCACTAGTACTCAATGCTTAATCCAGTGAACACCTTTCTGAATCACTAACTACTTTCTCCTGAGTTGGTGTCTTTGTACTGTGACTCAGGCAGGTAAGGTACCATGAGAGAGTTGATGATGACGTGGCAAGAGCTACAGATCTAGAAGTGGCAGGCGCTCAAGAAAAGCCATATGAGTGACTGGCCTCTTCCTGCAAGGTAGCCCCTGTTATGTGAAACACAAAAGAATGTGCTTAGTTATCCATACAGTGACATCGGATCTTAAAAAATAGCACCTGAGTGTATAGATATTGCAATACTTTGAGAAAGCAGAGAAGCTGAGATTATTTATAATGAGCCTTGCCCTACTTTTGACAGCCTTCTGCTGTCACCTTGCTTCCATCTCCCACAGCCTCTCCCATCAGTCTGCCAATTATTTGCACAGTTTCCTGTTCAGGCAGACTCAGAGTTATCAGTCTTGGCGTTCCTGCCCCAGTTTCAGTTCTTTGCCATTGGTCGTGTGCCATCTTTTCCTTTGTATGAAGAGAAGACCTTGTTAAAGGGATGTGGGTGGCATGGAGAACCCCCATAGAGTACATGCGTCCCTTGAGTTGCAGATCTTTTTTTCCCTTTAAATGGACTGCACTTGAAGACTAACAGAAGTGCTTGTGGCAGACTATGTGAATTAGAAGAATGCTCTTAAGTTTAGATGGAGCTTCAATGTTTACAGAGGTTGTCCTTTGCATAAGTGACTATCCCCGACACCCAGGCGAGAGGTAGAAAGCTCTATCAGATGTACAGGATGCAAATTGGCAACCTTGCCTTGATTTAATTTGGCCACCCTTGAGAGGTCGTTGAATGTCTTCCTGCACCTGTGGCTTCCTGTGATAGTTTTTAGGTTGGTGTACTGACTGCTTCTGCAATTTCATGCCAAACTACGTGAACCACCCTCTTATGGGGCTCCTTGCCCACAAAGCCCAACAGTCAATTCCTTCCAGCCTTGCCATCGGCCAGCAACAATTCTACAAATTCATCTAAATACTTAGGGCCTATTCTTTCACTCCCCTACCCCAACTCCTACTTCCCCCGCACCCCAAGGTTTCTGCCCTAGGAACTTCCAAGATCTCTGCTCTCCTCCAATTCTGGCCTCTTCTGCATCCCTGATTTTAATCACTCCACCATTGGTGGTTATGCTTTCAGCTCCTGAGGTGGTAAGCTTTGGAATTCCCTCCCTAAATCTCTCCACTTTAAGATACTGCTTAAAACCTCCCTCTTTGGCCAAGCTTTGTGTCACAAGTGATAATATCTCCTTATGTGGCTCAGTGTCAAATTTTGTTAAATAACGCTCCTGTGATGCTCCATAGGATGTTTTACGATGTTAAAAGTGCTATACAAATGCAAGTTGATGTTATGATTTTTTTTGACAATGTATTTCCTTCAGTTTAGAAAATCAAGCTCCCTTTTAACTAGCTACATGGCTAATGATTACAGCACTGGGGGGCGGGGGTGGGGGGAGGGGCGAAATTTCAGCAGGTTAGTGACAGAGTCGCAAGAGCAGGCATCAGTTTTGCCCTGTCACTAACTTGCCAACAGTAGAAGAATACAGCCTTATATCTCCTACTGATTTCCTGTAATCAGATCTAAATAATTATTTGTAAACCCATAAACATTAAAATGAAGTGTGATTCCAAAGGCCAAGCACTGTGAGTCACATGCTCAGGTCAGAGGTCAAAATCAGAATGACAGTGCTAATAAACCTCACTGCTTCTTCAGTAAGACACTTTCTATTTTAAGAAGTCTGAGAATAATGTCCATAAGCATTCTAATAAGAAGTCAAGCATATGTTATGGGATTTATATGTTCACAAGTGAGACTAGCCAGACAATTCAACAAGGATGAAATCATCAATTAGTTATGGTCACCACATGAGTGGAATTCTAATTTATGTTCCGTGGACAGCTGTTATATATGTTGAGCTCTAGTGGATATTTACTCAATCTCAGTATAGTGACCATTTCCTCATGTCCTCTATGAACTGCAGAGTCCCATTGCTACCCAATATGTAGCTAAAAGCTATCGTAACCTGGGGACCATACTGATGAAACCATATTTGCAAGCCATTTTTCTTTTATACTTTTGCCATAGACATCAGTTGTGCATGTTTCACATGTCCTACATGATCACAGATTTATATGCATTAAATTTCATCTGACATATCTTAAGCGATCCATTTAATTATATCTTTGAATGTCATAAATCTCTCTTACTCCAGTTAACTGCCCACATAAATTAGTTTTTATCAGCAGATTTTATGATTACTGGAACGATCGTCCTCCATATTATTTCTGAATGGTGTTAAAATCAAGTGACCCCAAGCAAACCTTCATTGCTGACTGGTTCTTTCCAAAGTCTTGCTCATTTATTGTCATTTTCAACTTTCCTTTGCCAAGCTAATTCACATCCAGGTAACCTGTTGTACCATTAATTCTGTGACATTATAGGGTGAATTTCCATTGCAGTTCTCTCACTTGCCTGGCATATCTTTGGTGGAAGGGGGATTGTTATCACAGAAAATGGTACAAGTCCCAGTTACACCGTGGTTTTCTTTGCGGCTCTTCCACCGAAGTTGCCAATGAATAGAAGAACCTCTGGGGAAATTCATCCACCTGCCATATTTTTAAAAGTTTCGGCCCTAGCAGTGTATTGGTTGCAATAAAAACAAGAAATGCTGGAAATACTCAGCAGGTCTGGCAGCATCTGTGGAGAGAGAAGCAGGGTTAACGTTTCAGGTCAGTGACCCTTCTTCAGTGTATTAATTGCCTTGGAACTTAATAACAAGGACAGCCCTCATCCATTGATTCAGATCTCTGCTCAAAGAATTGCAGTGGATTACTGAAATAGGGCCTGCTACTTCTGAAATAATGCTGACCACTACTTATCCTTTGAGAAGCATTGGTAACATGCTATAAAACAACTTTGAGATTTCCTGCCTACTTTTTATATTTTTCATTGGATCATGGATGTCAATGGCAGGACTCTATTGATTGCCTATCCCTCATTGTCCAGAGAAGGTGGTGACAGTGGGCCTTCTCCTCGAACCACTGCAGTCCTTGTGTTGATGATATTCCCACAGTGGTGTTAAGTTGAGAATTCCAGGATGCTGAGTCAGTGTTGATGACGATGAATGTCAAAGTCAGAAAGGTGAGTGAATTGGAGGGGAACCTGGAGATTTCCTTGTCCTCTTGTCCTTTTTGGTTGTATGGGGTCACCAAGAAGGGAGGTCCTGTCAAAGGAACTGATGTTTAGCTAACTGGAGTAGATTTGTTGTATGTTATGCATCTGCTTTGCTCCTCCGTTCTACTCAGTAGCTGATAAAAATAACCATTGGGAAGTCTCGAATGCCAGAACATGACCCTATTCTTAGTCACAAGGACTCTCAATGGATATTTCACTCAACTTATATCCATCTCAGCCCACCTACATATTGAATTTGGGTCCCAAACTGCGTTGTTTTGCTCATATTCAGAGTTTGCATATTGCCACCATGAATTGGAAGTTCTGGAACCCTGAGTTAGACTTTCAGATTAAAATCTGACAAGTTTGTAGTATAATGCAGGGAACTTTGCACAGTCTGATCTGGGATATTACCTCCAATCTAACTGGCTATGTCAGTTGGTAAATTATTAGGTTACCCACATGGATTGTGAATTATTTTATATTTTACAAATATCTGTGCCCTTACAACTAATCTAATGGGCTGGATTTTAAGGAGCCCTGAACGTCGGGATCCATGGTGTGGGGGGGCCTGAAGATGGCCCCGGATGAGGCCCTCCATGGACCTCGACGCCAGCAGGGTCTGTCCCGATCCTCCCGGCAGCAGCAGGGCACCGTCACGGCCTCCCTACCCCGCTCGGCAACTGGAGCATAATCACCAGATACAAATAAAGTAAATTAATAGATTTGCACTTACCATTAATCTTGATGTCCCACTGCAGTCTTTGGCCTGGTGGATGGCTCTGTCACGTTTTCAGACCCCCATCTGGGGAAACAAGGAGCAACACTGGTGGGGAGGGGGGAGGAGGTACATCTCTCAGGGTGGGAGGTGTGGGGACGAGGTCAAATAATCATCATGGGTGTAGGGGATGGTAGGAAGGGTTGAAGTTTAAAGTTTGAGCAGTTGGGGGGTGGTGGGGAAGTCAGATGATAAAGGTGTTTTTGGAGGAAATTGTCATTGGGGGTGGGAGAGGGGAAAAAGAGATGTATTTATTTATTTTCATTTAATTTTTTCTTAAATATTTAAATATGCCGGTAGGGCTAACAGCCCTTTAAAAATGGTGTCAGCGCATGTGCTCAGGCAGCTGACGCCATTCCCATGGACAGACAGCCTGCCCCCTCCACATGATCGGGGAGGGCGACCCGCCTCGGCTATTTAAATGAGCCACTGTGCTTGGAATGGTGGCAGCTCTTTAGCGTGGGCCCTCCACTTTTTTCGCCGGATGCCGAAATCAACTGCGGGCTTAGATTCCAGCCCAATGTGTCTCATTTATACTTTGCTGTTGACCACTCCAGCAGACTGATTTATGAATCATTCATAATGGAGCAGTTAGTAAGCAAAGCTTGTATCTATCCTTTGATATGATCCTTTGGCTCGTCCAAGGCACAGATGGTGATGTATTTGTCCAGTATTGTAAGCTTGGGTTAGCATCTTCCCTTAAGCAGGATATGGAGTCAAGTGTCTTTGATGTTCTTTGCACAGAGTTGTCAGGGACAGTGAGACGGTTTCGAATAAAACTTACCATCCAGTATCCGTGACGATTTCATTTTCACTTATGTAAGTGCTTCCGTTTTTTAATATTTGTTGAGGACTCATGTTTAAAAATTGTGAAAATTGATTCATTTGAAATACTGAAGAGATTCCATAGATGCTGGACTTTGTTTTTTTTTAAAAATAAAATGGTCACTGGATCATAGGAACATAGGAAGATAGGAACAGGAGTAGGACATTCAGCCCCTCGAGCCTGTCCTGCCTTTAATGAGATCATGGCTGATCCATGGCCTAACTCCATATACCTACCTTTGGCTCATATCCCTTAATATCTTTGCTTAACAAAAATCTATCTATCTCAGATTTAAAATTGACAACTGTTCCAGCTTCAACTGCTGTTTGTGGGAGAGAGTTCCAAACCTCTACCACCCTTTGCGTGAAGAAGTGCTTCCTAACATCTCTCCTGAATGGAGACTGGCCTAATTTTTCGACTATGCCCCCTAGTTTTAGAATCTCCAACCAGTGGAAATAGTTTATCTTTATCTAGCCTATCTTTTCCTGTTAATATCTTGAAGACTTCAATCAGATCACCCCTTAACCTTCTAAATTCTAGCAAAAACAGGCCTAATTTGTGTAATCCCTCCTCGTAACTTAATCCCTGTAGTCCAGGTATCATTCTTGTAAACCTACATTGCACTCCCTCCAAGGCCAATATATCCTTCCTAAGGTGTGGTGCCCAGAACTGCTCACAGTACTCCAAGTGGGGTCTAACCAGGGTTTTGTACAGCTGCAGCATAACCTCTGTGTCTTTATACTCCAATCCTCTAGATATAAAGGCTAGTATTCCATTAGCCTTTTTGATTATTTTCTGCACTTGCTCGTGGCATTTTAAAGATCTATGCACCTGAACCCCCAAGTCTCTTTGGACATCCACTGTACTTAACCTCTTCACATTTAGAAAGTACCCTACACTATCCTTTTGTGGTCCAAAATGGATAACCTCACACCTGCCCACATTGAAATTCATCTGCCATAGTTTTGCCCATTCGCCTAGTCTGTCAATATCTCCTTGCAATTTTATGCTATCATCTAGACTGTCTACAATGCCGCCTAACTTTGCATCATCAGCAAATTTGGATATATGACTTACTAGGCCATCATCCAAGTCGTTAATGAATAATGTGAATAATTGCGGATGGACTTGAGACTTTGTTTTAAAACAAACCCTCATTGGCAGTGGCATATCTTAAGCTCAGTAAACAGCAGGAGCCTTGGTGATTATGGAAGTTGTTTACAGAGAAGTGACATGTCCAGATTTATGTTGGTCAAGAGTTGGTTTCGCTTTTGGATATTGTTTTGAGTCAGTTGGGGGTCAGCCTGCTCAGAGAGAAGCCACTAGCTCATCCTTTTTCTACCTCTTTGAGAAACTCTGAGAATTCAGTGTTATAGCTGAAACCCCTGATGTAGTGGAAAGCGGAGGGTGTGGGAACCAGGAGCAAGTATTAGAGAAGAATACCAAGGTGCACAGAATACTGGGGGAGATAGATAGCACAAGATTAGGGTATAGTACAATATTAGATAGGGTCAGAGTAATGATGAAAGTATTAAAGTCTGAATCAGGGTTAATGTGCATATATGTGAATGCATGGAGTGTGGATAATAAGACTAGTGAGGTACAGGTGAAGATTGCCATGTGGAAATATGATGTTGTGGTTATAACAGAGACCTGGCTCAAAGAAGGGCAGGACTGAGTGTTAAATATTCCTGGATACAAGATGTTCAGGAAAGATAGGAAAGGGAAAAAAGGAGGAGGGGTGGCAGTATTAAGGAGTGCTGGAGATAAAGGACGTCCCAGAGGGGTCGAGGACAGAATCAATTTGGCTAGAGCTAAGGAACAAAAATGGTATGGTTACATTGCTTGGTGTTGTCTGTAGGCCACCAGCTAGTGGGAAGGACATGGAGGAACAAATTTGAAAGGAAATTATAGAGAGGTGCAAAAACTATAGGGTAGTTATAATGAGGGACTTTAATTATCCAAACATTGACTGGGAAAATAGTAGTGTAAAGGGCAGTGATGGGGCGAGAGTTCCTAGAGTGTGTTCAGGAAAATTTTCTACAACAGTATGTTGTTAGTCCAACAAGAAAGGAGGCACTGCTAGACCTGGTTCTTGAGAATGAGGTCGGCCAAGTGGATCAAGTATCAGTAGGAGAGCATTTAAGGGACAGTGATCATTGTATCATAAGGTTTAGGCTGACTATGGAAAAGGACAAAGAACAATCCAGAGTAAGAATAATTAACTGGGGGAAGGCCAATTTCAATGGGGTAAGAATGGAGCTGGGGCGAAGAAATTGGAGTCAAAATCTGGCAGGAAAATCGCTGGATGAACAATGAGCTACCTTCAAAGAAGAGATAGTTCGTGCACAGTCGAGGTATGTTCCCTCGAAGGGGAAAAGTAAGGCAAACAAATCCAGAGCTCCCTGGATGACAAAAGAGGTAGAGATTAAGATAAAGAAGAAAAAGTGTGCTTATGACAGATGCCAGGTAAAAATACTATTCGGAGATCCAGGCCAAATATAGAAGGTCCAGAGGGGAAGTGAAAAAGCAAATTAGAGAAGCAAAGAGAGAACATGAAAAGAGACTGGCAGATAGCATTAAAGGAAATCCCAAAGTTTTCTATAGACATATAAATAGTAAAAGGGTGGTAAAAGGAGGAGTGGGGCCTATTAGAGACCAGAAAGGGGATTTACACTTGGAGGCAGAGGGCATATCTGAGATATTAAATTAATATTTTGCATCTGTCTTTACCAAGGAAGAAGATGCAACCCAGGCAATGTTGAAAGAGGAGGTAAGTCAGACACTAGAGGGATTTAAAATTGATAAAGAGGAAGTATTAGATAGGCTGTCTGTACTTAGAGTGGATAAAGCACCAGGACTGGATGAGATGCATCCAAGGATACTGAGGGAAGTGAGGATAGAAATTGCAGAGGCGCAGGCCATAATTTC
This sequence comes from Heterodontus francisci, assembly GCF_036365525.1. Classification (NCBI taxonomy): domain Eukaryota; kingdom Metazoa; phylum Chordata; class Chondrichthyes; order Heterodontiformes; family Heterodontidae; genus Heterodontus; species Heterodontus francisci. The sequence goes on along the minus strand of NC_090372.1, from coordinate 5,652,255 downwards.
TCAGTCTTCCTTAGACTCAGGTGTGGTGCTAGAGGACTGGAGAATTGCAAATGTTACACCCTTGTGCAAAAAAGTGTGTAAAGATAAGCCCAGAAACTACAGGCCAGTCAGTTTAACGTCGGTGGTGGGAAACTTCTAGAAAAAATAATTCGAGACAAAATCAATAGTCACATGGACAAATGCAAGTTAATTAAGGAAAGCCAGCATGGATTTCTTAAAGGAAAATCATGTTTAACTTTCTGGAGTTTTTTGAGGAGGTGACAAAAAGGGTTGATGAGGGCAATGCTGTTGATGGGGTGTACATGGACTTTCAAAAAGCATTTGATACAGTGCCACACAACAGACCTGTGAGCAAATTTATAGCTCATGGAATAAAAGGGACAGTAGCAACATGGATACGAAATTGACTGAGTGACAGGAAACAAAGAGTAGTGGTTAATGAATGTTTTTCGGGCTGTAGGAATGTTTGTAGTGGTGCTCCCCAGGGGTCAGTGTCGGGACCCTTGCTTTTCTTGATATATATTAACGACCAAGACCTTGGTATACAGGACACAATTTCAAAGTTTGCAGATGATATGAAACTTGGAAGCATTTTGAGCTGTGAGGAGGATAGTGTAAAACTTGTATAAGACACTAGTTCAGCCTTAGCTGGAGTATTGCGTCCAGTTCTGGGTGCCACACCTGACGTGAGGGCATTGGAAAGAATACAAAAAAGATTCATGAGAATGGTTCCAGGGATGAGTAATTTCAGTTATGAAGATAAATTGGAGAAGTTAGGACTGTTTTCCTTGGATAAGAGAAGGCTGAGATTTGATAGAGGTATTCAAAATCATGAGAAGTCTGGATAGAGTAGATAGAGAGAAACTGTTCCCACTCATGAAAGGATCGAGAATGAGAGGGCACAGTTTGAAAGTATCAGGTAAGAGAAGCGAAAGTGACATGAGGAAAAACTTTTTCACGCAGCGAGTGGTTAAGGTCTGAAATTCACTGCCTGAGGACGTGATGGAGGCAGGTTCAATTGAAGCATTCAAAACAGAATTAAACCATTATATGAAAAGAAAGAATTGTGAAGGCTTATGGGGAGAGGCAGGGGAATGGAACGGGGCAGTTGATTTTCCAGAGAACTGGTGCAGACACGATGGGCTGAATGGCCTCCTTCTGCACTGTAACAATTCTGTGATCCTGTGATTCTGTGAAAGCCTGCCAGACTAGTTCTCGACGTCGCCTGAAAAGAATTGCTGCAGAAAGATCCCAGTGACAGCTGTTCACACGGATTTGGGTGCCAGAATAAATGACCAGCTAGGAACATACCATATCTTATCCCTTCCCTTCAAGTATTAATAAGTATTTAGTCAAAGTATTTTTTTTGTCTTTTTTGTAAAGAGATCTCTGCAGAGTAAACTTCTTTATTTTTTTATTTAACCGGTGCATGTGTTGAGTTAATTTAGAAGGGAACTTTCATATTTCAATCTGTGTGTTAATAAACTTTGCATCTTCATTGAATAAGCGTTCTTTTATAATAAATTAATAATTTTGTTGTTTATTAAAGAAACCTGGTCTGTGGATTTTATTCTGAAACTAAAATAGATAATATATATAATTGGCCATATTGGTAACTGGGTAAACATTTAAATATATGTTGTGACCTGTGGAGAAGTGGAACTAGAGAAAGACAGTGCACTCCTCCCACCTCAGTCGTAACAATTACCAGTCAAATACCACTGATCAATTTCCACAAATTACTCTGAAAGACACCATTCTCTTTATTAACAACAGTAGGATGGACTAGGAAGTAAAATATAGACTGGCCCAGTTATTTTGTACTCTTTTCACAATTCTTGAAGTATCCCTTAGCTCATTGTTTCTCCAGCTGGGCTTCTGTTAAAAAATTGAGACTGTACCTAAGGTCAGACAAAACAAATCATATTTAGTGTAGCAAAGCACATCACCCATCAATGCAGGTACACAGTCAGATTGCTTTACTCTACTCCTTTAATGATGGGTGATATCAGTCAGATCCATTTTATTCCTATGACCATTGGCTCCACTCATCACTCAGAATGCCTTCATCACCCTTTCCTGGATTAGATTGGATTGGCTACTCAAACTCCTAATGCTGTTCCTGAACTTGTGCATTCCTCATCAGTTGATCTTCGGACCATATCCCTTATCTTCTCTAATCCTGTGGACTTACCTTCACACACTCTTGGGTCCCTGAACATAACTGGCCTTCACCCTCTGAAATGTCCATTGAAGCACTTGTCCTTGCCTCCATTGGGACAGGCATCTAACACCTCAATCCTCCTCTTTCATTCACCTCATTGCCCCCAAACCCAATGGAGGCTCATCTTGCCTATCTCTTTAATAACCCATTTAAATGGTTAAATTATAAGGCCAAGTCTGTAATCCTCTGAGTTTAGATGGTTAAGGGGTGATCTAATCAAGCTGTTTAAAATGATAACAGGATTCATTGGGGTACATAAAGAGAAACTATTTCCTCCGGTGGGATATTCCAGAATAAAGGAGAATAATTTTACATTCATGAAACATGAGAGCTACCAGTTCACCAAGTTGCAGCTGATTTGTAAACACTTGCTCAGGATCATGCAAGTCAATGTCCACTATTCAGGCAGCAATAATGATAGCATTATTTTATGGCAATCCACTGTTCCCCCATCCCTTGATCCAGAAAGGAAATTAAATAGTTTGAACCTAAGAGGCTTCTGCAGTCCTGCTTCATGAACCCTCCATGTCAGCCACATACATATGCCAAGCCGACGTATAAGATACCAGAATCGTCACTGAATGCACAAGAGGAATTTTAAAGCAGATATTTGAACACTTGACAGGATAACAGGATGTTCTGTAAGGAGGGGCACCAGAAGGAGGAATGAAGTGAACAACAGCACAGAAATGGCCTAGCGGAGATGGATGAGGTTGAAGCTGCAGCTGTTGTTCCATTGCTGTTGACCACCAGAGCCATTTAACAGTCTCCCATTGATCATACCTTGTAATTACTTCTGTTCGACATATTAAATGAACAGGCCTTCCGACATGTTCAACATACCCTCATCACACACACCTTCATTTCCATTGCCTTTACCTGGGGTTGACCAGACAAATATACTTTTCTGCTGAATCGACACCCAACACCATAAGAGGAACAATCTTGAACATAATGCAACTTCAGTGCAAATAATTTTTATTCCCCCCTTCAAGTAACCTGCATTACTAATGTGTGCCACACCCGTTTGCTTATCCTTGAGAACAAAGTCTGACCAATGTGTTGTAGAATGTTATCGTTCTCTTTGTAGTCCCCACGTGGCTGGAGTACCTGAGGTATCAAGGCTTTTATATGTCGGTGTATATTAGTTTGGCTCTTGATCTCTCTGAATGGAACAATTGAATGAACTGGAGCAGGAGGAGGAGAGGAATGTGCCATGAGACCCAAGTTGCAGTGGTGACAGAGCAAGATCAATTTGATGTCAGGTGGCAAGTGGGAGCGGGCAAGTCCAAGACTGAAAGGAAAGATTTAGGTGATAGATATCCAACTTCTCAGCTGGACCTGGCTGCATGTGGGAACAGCAAAATGTAAAGTTTGCAATAGGCAGATATTAGTGGGTTTGAGCACTCGTGTGAAGGCATGAGGTTGCAGCCAGTATAGAGCCCAGGGACAGCACCTTGCTGCTGTTGCTAGTATGATAGAAAATAAAAACTAGTAAGACCCACTATTCTCCCTTTACTTAAAGCTCCACCCTTATTTGTTAGCTCTTTGTAATATCTCCCATTTAATTTGTTGACAGCGCTGTCCCATCTTCCACCTGATTGTCAATGAAATGCAATCATTTCATGCAGGATATAATTGATTGATGCTTACTAAGCACGCTGAAATATTGCTCAACAGACACAAAAATGATCATGTACAGATATATAGGAGAAATTAATTAACTTTTTTAATGTCACTAAGCAGGCTTGTTTAACTATATATCATGCTGTGAATACCAAAATGAATCATGAAGGAGTATTTAAGTCATTCAAATGTGTACATTCCCTGTCGATCTTCCTTATTCAGTTCCTTTATCAGTCTGTTCATCAGAAGATTAGTTTCTTCCATTTTTGTTGTTGTTTGGTTTCTAGTAAATCTCAGCTGAGAGATTAGGTTCATGGATAATGAGGATATGTACCATTAGTGTTTTAGCATTGATATTGAGCACATGCTGCGTTTTAAATAATGTAAGCCTTTTTAATGTATGGAAGATACTAATAGATTTTGCTTTGTCCATCAGCAATTATTTCTTCAATATATCTGTTGACATTCGGTGTTTTCCTTATAAAATCTTGATGCAGACAAATGTAATTTTTCTCCCTTTTTATACAAACATTTTTTTTCTACTCGATCACGGGATGCGGGGATCACTGGCAAGGCCAGAATTAATTTCCCATCCCTAATTGCACTTCAGAAGGTGGTGGTGAGCTGCCTTCTTGAACCCACTACAGTCCATCTAATATGGGTGCACCCACAGTGCTATTAGAGAGGAATGTTCCAGGATTTTGATCCAGTGATGCTGAAGGAACGGCAATATATTTGCAAGTCCGGATGGCGTGTGACTTGGATGGAAACTTGCAGGTGGTGGGGTTCCCATACACCAGCTGCTTTTATCCATTCATGTGGTAGAGTTCGCAAGTTTGGAAGGTGTTGTCGAAGAAGTCTTGCCGAACTGCTGCAGTGCATCTTGTAGATGGTACACACTGCTGCCAAGGTGCACTGGTGGTGGGCAAAGTAAATGTTTAATTTGGTAGATGGGGTGCCACTTAAGCAGCCTGCTTTGTCCTGAGTGGTGTTGAGCTTCTTGAGTGTTGAGGCAAGTGGAGAGTATTCCATCACACTCTTGACTTGTACCTTGTAGATGGTGGACAGGCTTTGGGAAGCTAGGTGTTGAGTCAATCACCACAAAATACCCAAACTCAGACCTGCTCTTGTAGCCACAATATTTACATGGCTGGTCCAGTTAATTTTCTGGTCAATAGTGACCCTCAGGATGTTGGTGGTGGGAGATTCGATGATGGTAATTGCATTGAATGTCAAGGAGAGATGGTTAGACTCTCTCTTGTTGGAGATGGTCATTACCTGGCACTGGTGTGAATATTAATTGTCACTTATTAGCCCAAGCCTGAATGTTGTTCAAGTCGTGCTGCATGCAGGCACAGACTGATTCATTATCTGAGGAATTCAATGTTATTCTCATTGTTAAGTAAAAATACTGATTTACTTGTAGATTTCTCAGTTGGTTTTCATAGAATCATTTGGAGATTGCTTTTTTTTACAATGCACAAAGCATATTTGCCTTCGACAATTGTTTGGCTTCCAAGAAACTCTGTTAAGTATGCCATTAGTGTTTTCAGTTACTGTTCTGGATATTTCTGTTCAGTTTCTTGAGCTGGAATTCTACATATAAATTGAGCTAAGATAGTACAATACTTTCATCCCACACCTCATGAGCTGACATTTGTTGAAAATAAATGATTTATATTTTACAGTGAACATTTCAATGATTTTTTTAATGATACTCATCCATAGTTTTGTTACTTCTCGACTTCACTCTTGAAACATTCTCCTAGCCAGCCTTTCATTTTCCACCCTCCATAAACTTGAGCTCATCAAAAACTCTGCTTCCTACATCCTAACTCTCACCAAATCCTGTTCACCTATCACCCCTGTGCTCTCTGGCTTACATTGGCTCTCAGTCAAGCAACACCTCAAACTCAAAATTCTTCTCCTTGTTTTCAAATCCCTCCATGGCCTCGCCCCCTCCCTATCTCCATAACCTCTCCAACCCCACAACACTCTGAGAGCTTTGTACTCCTTATACAATCACAGGATGTGGGCAACACAATATAAATGCAAGTTTCTTTTTTCTTTTAAATAATTAGATTATATTGTACATAGAATATCAGAAAAACATTGATCAGCTGATCAACTAGAGGACAGTAGTGTGCAAGCAATGCATATAACTGGAGAAGGTTGCGCAGTTCAAGTGGAGTGAGGCAATGCAGAAATTTGAAAAAAAGGACAAAGGTGTACAGTTGTACAGAGAGTTATACATTAGCAAGTAATGTCTAATCCATTTGCTTACATAGGCTTAGGCTTCACTCTTTATGATTTTAAATTTCAATTTTCATGGTAAATGAACTTCAATATAAAATAGACATGTTGGTAGGAAGGAAAAGGAGGTCACACACTCCTTGGAAAGTAAGCGTCTAAATGGAGTTGAGAGACCGAGGGATCTGAGGGTACAGATACACAAGTCATTAAAAGCAATGGTGCAAGTTGATAAGGTCATTAAAATAGCAAATAAAGCACTGTGGCTCATTTCTAGAGGAATAGAATTAAAAAGAAGAGAAGTTATGTGAAACTTGTATAGAATCTTGGTTTGGCCACAGTTGGAGTACTGTGAAGTTCTGGTCTTCATATTTAAGGATATAGAGACATTGGAGAAGGTGCAAGAAAGGTTTACTGGAATGATACCAGAACTGAGAGATTAGACCTATCAGGAAAGATTGAACAGGCTGGGACTCTTTTCTCTAGAAAAGAGTAGATTGCATGGGATGACCTGATAGGTTGGCATTCTTCCATCTATGAAAGATGATGGACACGCAGCAAAATATCTATTGAGATGGGGTATCCTCTCTTGGTGCACTCTTGTTGATGGCTGTGAAGGGCAATCCTTAAGAGGCAGGTTCTGCCACAAGTGCCGCATGTGAGACTGCCAAGTGATGCTGTGAGTTGTTGTTTTTGACATTGATGCCTGTTGCCAAGCTGTTGTAGTGCACACCAGCCCACACCAGTCCACAGGATGTTTCGCCATTTCCGTCTTTCGCCAGCCAGTGACTCCCAACTGTGATAGTCGACATTTAGGGCCTTCATGTCACGCTTGCAAGCATCCTTGAAACGGAGCTTTGGGTGCCCCGCTGGTCATCTGACTCCGACCACCTCAGGAGAAACATCTTTACCCAGAAAGTGGTGAGAATGTAGACCTCATTACCACAGGGATTAGTTGAGGTGAATAGCATTGATGCATTTAAGGGGAAGCTAGACAAACACATGTGGAATCAAGGAACTGAAGGATATGTTGATGGGGTGAGATGAAGAAAGATAGGAGGAGGTTCGTGTGGATAATTAACACCAGCATCGACCTGTTGGGCCGAATGGCCTATTTCTGTGCTGTAAATACTTCGCAAATTTGTAACTCTGAAATTCCTCCATACTGATAGAAACAAACAGATAATTAACCTCCTTTTGTACAAGGGCATTAAGTAAACACCTGGATAGCCCACGGAGGTGAAAGTTTGTGATGGCTCCTGTTTAAATTTTCCATCCAACTAAATGAATGGGCAAAAAATTGGGCAGGCTCTCTAATGGGTGTTCCCTATACTCTGCCTAGTCAAATGTCTGCCCAAGGACAAAAGAACAAAATCAACCCTAAAATATTGACATGACTGCTATGGCAAGTAATGTAAACCTACACTGTAGCTTCCAGCATACATGTATGGGGATTGATATTGAGCCATATAATACCAGATCTAATTAAATTGTCAGGTTTAACCTGATACAGCATCAACAACTTGCTTTTATATAGCGCCAGTGATGCAAACCATCCCAAAGTACTTCACAGGAACGTTAACAAACAAAATTTGACACAGCAAAATGACAGGAAAAAACGTGCTGAGCATGTATAGGAGTTTCTTGATACTGAGATGTACATGGACAACGCATGTGAGTAGATTGTCTTTTATCCAGTGTGTAATGGGTACTAGTGAAATAATGCAAAAAGACGAGAGCATTCACTATATTTCTCCTGATGATCTATTGGCACATTATGCTCCAACAATATTGTATTCATTATATTAATGTTTGGTAACCAGCAGCAGAAATGTATCTGAGGCATTATAGTACATGGAAGTATATTCCAATAAAGTATTTGAGGGGTTGGGGTGACCAGGGAGAAGGTAAATATAACCATATGTGAGAAAAGAGACCCAATCATGACCCAGCATACATTTGTTCTTTTACTTAACAAGAAATAGTGATTGCGTGAATTTGTTATTGCAAGATTTTTTTAATAACCCTGATAGAATCTCTGGAGGGCAACAGTAAAAGTGGAAAGAAATGAGAAGAAATAAATGATCTGAATATCAAAATGATAATCAGCCCTTTCCTGCTAAATGAGACTGTAAATAGAAATGGCTGTTTGATTCTGTACTGATTGGAAATAGTTTCACGTCCTGTGTATTTCGGTTTGACCTCTAGCAGAATATCGAGTGACTTTTTGCATTTTGCAATTCTCTTAGCACCCAGTCATCTTTAGAAGATACTTGAGCAAATACCAATCATAAGAAAATGTCTAACCAGAATAGGTATTACTAATGTAGAGTTGAGAAGTGTTATCGGAGATAAGCAGCAGTGTAATTTGATGGGGGAAAAAAAATTGAAGATTTTATCATCCTCCAGTATCGAATCATAAGTTTTACTTGAATTCAGATAGCAAATAGACCATTATATTGACTATGGAAATGTCGATGGCGCTGTGTTATTAGTATTGACGTAGTATTTTGATACATAGAAACCATCACATCCTATTTGATAGGCAGGGGGTGCTGGGTTTAACTCAGACAATACAGTAGCTTTTTTCATAATTAGAAAACATACACAAAAGCACATTGTGAAGAAAACAGATTTTGTCACATCTCTGGACCGGTGACTTTGGAGATAGTTTTCATATTTTCAGTTACTACATGATAATTGTTTCGTGATAGCACTTAGCCATTCACAAGTATGTTCATTTTGAAACCTGGAAGCTGCAATGAGTGTGACAAAGAGAATACTCAATACTTTAAAAAGAAATTCCCCCTATTGTGCTGACTAACACAATTTGACTTAAGATTCATGCAACAGTCAGTTTCAATTTGGAATACAACATCAAAAACTTGCATTTATATAGCACCTTTAACATAGTAAGACATCCCAAGGTGCTTCACAGGAGTGTCATCAAACAAAATTTGGCACCAAGCCACCGAAAGGAATGCTAGGGCAGGCGACTAAAAGCTTGGTCAAAGAGGTGGCTTTTAAGGAGGGTCTTAAAGGAAGAGCGAGAGGTGAATAGAGAATTCCAGATCTTAGGGCCTTGGCAGCTGAAGGCATGGCCACTAATTAAGGGACCAAAATGCTTACAAAAATATAGAGTTGCTTCTTATGTAAGTTAAGTGTTATTACAATTAGAGCCCCTTGCGAGTTGCCTCAGCACCATTACATCATTTGTTGACACTCATGACCTCCCCACCCCAGAACTTTTATATATGCTCACAACAGTCCAAAATATATTGTTGAAAGCATCTTAACAGAAAATACGCTGGGTTTCTCAGCAACAGGATAATAACCAGCTCACTCTCAACATAAACCCAAATCAATTTGAAATGGTTTATCCCAGTGTCTTGTCAAAGAAACCCCCTTAGCGACTGACACAAATAGCTTTAACCTTGCCAGTAGTGACTCAGGTATACAATCTGACAGCAAACAGCCCATCAGAAATCACATTACAAACTGATTACCAAGAGAAAATTAACATATAAACGCACTAGATCCCTCCTTACATCATGCCTTCATATGGCCTCACTTTGATTATGATGATGCAATCTGAAGACAGTGGTTATGTAGCCAGCTGCAGTCTACAAAAGCAGGATTAAATTAACATACATATTTAGATCCAAAATGAAAATGCATTTTCCAAAATAGTTGCTCTGTCCAAGACATCAGAAGCTGTGGCTATTTTCACGGTTGTCTGCACAATATCTTCCACCAATGAATCTTATGCACTTCACAGCATAATATGTCATTACCACAATACTTACATCCCATTAGATATAGCCCAGTTGTGTGCAAGTTTTGTCCACAATCCATAGTCGTGAATGTTTTTTAAAAATGAATTCTCGAGATGTGGGCAATGCTGGCAGAGCTGGGATTTATTGCCCATCCCTTCGTTGCCCAGGGGAAGGGGGTGCTGGGCCTTCTTGAACAGCTGCCTGCAATCTATGTGATGAAGGTTTTTCTGTAATGCTGTTTGGTAGAGAGTTCCAGGATTTTAGTTAAGTGCCAACTTTGAGAATCTGCCATTGGACATTCCAGGATGTCACATCGACATGCAGGTTGACAAAGTACATCCAAGGTTGCAGACCCAATCTAACCCCCAGTTGCAGCAGCCCTTTGTCCTTATCACTGTTGGTAGACAGAGGCATACTGAGGTACACCTTCCAAAAGAGAGCTTTGGTACCTCCAACAATGCTGGCATCAGATTATTACTTCAAATGGTTATCTCTGATAGTCATTGCAGGCAACAGAGTAAAGCAAATGGGGTCTAAGATTAGTCAATTTACACCAAAGGGTATCGAGAAAGGGCAGGAGAATGGGACAATTAGCTCTCTCAAAGAGAAAGGCACAGATGCCATGGCATGAATGACCTCCTCCTGTGCTGTATAATTCTCGATTCTGGGAGAGAGAAAGAGAAGGTATACTGGGACTATACATGGAATAGAATGGAAAATATTGTTACCAATGAGAACTACATTCAACTAACAAATTAGAAATATTAACAATCATCCCATGTTGATTTGTGCTGCATCTACTTATCTCCTGAGTTGTATTGTAGCAGCTTGGTGACATACGCCCATTGTAGACAAGCTATAAAGGCATAAATGGGAGGCTTTGTGCAAATAAATAATCAGTTAGTTGTGTTTTCATTGCCGACACAAAAGGTTGGTTCATTTACGCTAAGGAGTTTATGCATTAATGCGGTTTCTTTTTTTTTCCTGAAGATCAGGGACAGTATATATTTTAGCTGATATGTGATTATTGTCTGGCTGTTGTCATCTTATATTTTCAAGTAGTTCATTGTCCACAAACATTTTTAGTCCTGCACATGGCACGCCCTTTGTAAAAGTTCTTGCTCTGACCTATTGGAATGCAAATTTGATTAAAAGCTTTAGGTGGGACTTGAGATGTGGGTTAGGTGCATCTTGTGACGGAATCCATGGGTGTAAAGCTTGTTTTTTTTTAGACTTAACTGAGAGGGAAACTAGAATTGAAACAGAAACAGAACCTAAAAACTGAAATAGAAACAGAAACCAAAACTGAAACAAAAGCTGGAAAAAACAACTGCAGGTTTCTGGGGAAACTGACACTGGTTATAACCAGATAAAAGGAGACTGAGTCCTCCCCAGATCAGGCAGGAGTGGAGCACCAGCAAGCAGAAGAAAGTGAAGACTAAATCCAGGAGCTGTTTCTGTTACTTAAAGTAGCTGACGACCCAGACCCGGCCATACAGTGCACAGGCTGTCACTGAAGGACTCAAATAAAGGGAAGACTGGTAAATCCACACCATCAAGACTGTCATGAGGAGAGCTCAGGAGGTTCGGGAGGAGTGCACCTTCTAGTGAAGACCGCACCTGTGGAGTTCAGATTGAGGGGGAACTGCTGTTGGAAGAACAGAAGCTAAACCCTTGAAGGCAGGAGTTGAAAATCTATTTGAGGAACTTCAGAGCTGTGAAGAACTGTGTGACTGCAATCTTGTGCTATATATGCCGGTGAGACCCATCTCTGATGTATCTGATAGTTAAGGTATAATTTATAATATATATATTGACCGTGATCTGTCTGTTGCTTCATGCTTAATTTATGCTGGTTTTGGTTTGAGTGTCAAAGTATAATTTATAAAAGTGAAATCTTGTCCATTTGGTTTGGATTCCTAAATTGGGGTCAATCGGTGAATTCAATTCTTTTGGTTTGTTGGTGGTCTCCACGGTGATCATAACAACTTGCACAGGCAAATTTCAGGATGCAAGAAATTCAGGCCCACAATATTTTGGTTTGGATAAAATTTCACCCCAACAGGGGTGCAATGTTAGATGAGGGAGCAGACATGCTGCCTGCCAGTGCCTGAAATGATTCTGGAGTAAGCAACATGTGGACTGGTATTTTTCTTGCGAACTCAGGACAAGCGTTCTTGCCACCTACTGGCTTCACTGAAAAAAAAATTAAAGGCTGTTTCATTAGTGACATCTTGTGGTCCCTTTCAGAAGCACTGGTTAGGCTTTCCACCAGCTGGCCAAATGGGTGATCACATAGGGCTGAATATTGTGGAGCTAGCAGGTGTCCTCACGACGGGCTGAAAAGGTGAGCGGAACCCCACCTCAGCCCCTCGTAGTCCCACCGTCCTTTAAGGATGTGAATCCCACCTCCCTGAGCTGCTGGCTAATCAGAGGGTTGGCAGCTCAGCAGTATCGGCAGCACCACTTGGAACGGTGACCACTACTGGTACTACAGGAGGCCTGGGATCAGGCTCAGTGCTGGAGCCCCAGACCTAAGGTATGTGAGGCCGGATCATTAAGGCCAGTCCGGCAGACCCCGCGAGGGAGGGAAGGGTGGTCTTTGAGGGCAGGGAGAGTTAGCGGAGGGGCGGCCTTTGCTGCCGAGTGCCCTCCGTGGACCACAGAATGGCTACAGAGGAGGACCCTCCGCTAAGCCTGCAGGGTTTTACTGGGTGACCTGCCTGCATGGCGGAGGCCACCTCCCCCCACTCCTGTCGCTGGTTTAATTCCAGCAGATGCAAGAAGAGGGCCTTAAGTAGCTATTAATTGGCCACTTAAGGGCCTCGACTGGCTTCTGGGCAGGAAGGTAATGGGCCCTCCACACTCCCGCCTTCTGTTTATAAAAGTGTAATCTTGTCCATTTGGTTTGGATTCCTAAATTGGGGTCAATCGGTGAATTCAATTCTTTTGATTTGTTGGTGGTTTCCACGGTGATCATAACAACCTGCACAGGCAGGTTTCAGGATGCAAGGAATTCAGGCCTGTAATATTTTGGTTTGTATAAAATTTCACCCAAACAGGGGTGATTCTTCGGATCCCCCCACCTCCCAGCCCATCTCCCAGGGGCACATTAAATTCCACCCATAGTTTGCCCCTTTTGTTACTGAAAATTGCAATGATGGGCCTTTCCCATTTACAAGCACCAGCACCCCCTCATCGCTCACCACCTTGCCACGCCGAAAAGTGCATCTGGTGGGTCTTTGCTTCACTCGGATGCCCGACCTTCTCCCACACTTTGCAATCACCCACTGCCCATTTTTCAGGCAAGGAACTAATGGCTGGTAGTTGATAAGCACTCCTGTAAAATCCGGCTTACCTTTAGAGGAAGTCCATTGTTTGCTGATTCCAGCACCATAGCTGACATGAATAACTGAAAGGCAAAAATATTGGCAAAAATACCGATGACATGGACATTCTAAATATTGCCCAGGACACGAGGGATAACTCCCCTGCTCTTATTTGAAATAGTACCGTGGAATCTTTTACATCCACCTGAGGGGGCCGATGGGGCTTCAGTTCAACATTTCATCTGAAAGACCACCCCTCAGACAGTGCAGCACTCCCTCAGTACTGCACTGGGGTGTCACAATCAAACGCTGACAAAGAATGTGGTCAACTGAACCAAGCTGTTCATCGACCGTTTGCAGGTTTTAATGCTGGTTGGTCCTAGCGCAGTTGAAAAATAGTTCTAATGAAGATGAGGCATTTGATTTCCTTGAGCGCCTGGAATAATTATTTTATCGCTAATTATTTGACAGCTTTTAAATTATTAGACTTTATTGCTACAAACAGCTAATAAAATTTTCTCAATCCCTATGGTTCTTATTCATATGCATGAGCTCACTCCACAGACTGCAGGGATTGTCCTGTCAAAAAAACTAATGAAGGGCCATTAGATGTGACATCACCTCTTTTACTTGAAAAGATACATTTCACAAGTTGTAACCTTAATGATAATCATTCATTTTTCAAAGGATTAAAGATGAATAAAAAATGTATTAAAAATTAAGGATCTTTTCAAAACCGTCAGAAAAACCTCTGAAGAATATTACACTGAGTGAGTGAAAGAATGAAGAACCAATGAGCGAAAGTATAATATATGACAATATTGTGAAGAGATTATTCATTAACAATCATTGGCCCATGAATGCAGCTTGATTGTGACCGATAGAATGCAATAAATGATCAATTTAATCAGTCAGAACTGACAAGATGCAGTACAGAAATCTTGTTGCATAATTCAATTCATGGAATAGTCCTGACACCTTTTGTACATCTTATTAATGCTGGTAAAGCCTACATTAAGCTGTAACTGTTGATCAATTCCATAGTGCCTTTCAATATGCAAAATGATATTTCAGAGGGAATTGGATAAACACTTGAGGAAGAAAAAATAGCAGTGGGTAGAGGGACAGAGAAAGGAAATGGCATTAATGTAGGATAGCTTCAATATGGCGCCAACACAGGCCGAAGCACAATGGGATGAATGGTGCATGACTAACCTAAAATTAGTATGTACAGCTAGTCAACAAATAATTTCTATTGGCTGGAGATAAATAGCAATTTATTTGGAACTTGGGCTCAACAACTACCAAAAATTGGGATATCTCAACATCTAAACAGCAGCTGGCCTACCACGCAGTATAGATGAAAGGAACAGTTGCTTTAAGCTGGTCACATATAGGAAATCCACAAAATCAGGCTTAAATATCTAACACTGATCAATGATATGATTTAGTTGACTTCCAACTTACTCTGTATTCATGTTTGGTGTTAAAAAACATCTCAGTGTGAATGAATCTTGACATTGTATGTAAAGGCAAACAACTAACCTTTGTATCAGTACTAGAAATGGTTTACTGTAAATTGCCAAAATGCCACCAACCAAACCTGCAAGCCCTCATACACTTACCTAGCTACAACTAGATGACGGGGAGGAGAAGAATGTTTTCACAGAGGTTGGGTCCTCAAAGGGAGAAATGCAGGCTGTGCTACCTACTGTAAGGACACCTGTAGTTATCAATGCAGAATAGGCCAACCACATTTAATAAAAAGCAAAATACTGCGGATGCTGGAAGGTTCTGAAGAAGGGTCACTGACCTGAAACGTTAACTCTGCCTCTCTCTCCACAGATGTTGCCACACCTGCTGAGTATTTCCAGCATTCCTGTTTTTATTTCAGCCACATTTAATAGCCTGAAACTTGACTTAGCTTTTCTACAGGCACTGGGCACTCTATAATGTTGACTTATGAGAATAGTGGTGTAAAATGGCACAGAGAGCAACACCCCTCCCTATTACATCATGCAGCACCATCTTCATTTTAGCAGTCACCATAAAGTGGGTAGCTGCTGAGCTCCTCTATCAATTAAGTTTTAACTGCGCATTGGGGTTCCTTTTCCCTTCATTTTTGTCTGTCAATTTTTAATCTCTTCCTCCTTCAGCAATGGCAAGGACTGTTAATGTATTGGGAGGTTTTTCGAGTTCTCAGAATTTTTATCACCATACTGTGACACCCCACTTTAATTATCCCTTGCCTTTGAGATTTCACTTACATGCAATGTTCTGCTCCAGTAGTGTACTCCCTGCACATGTCCAAATCTGCAATGGATCAATATGAGAATCAGCTGACTTCAGAAAATTAGGTTTAAGATAGCATGTTTCCATTTGTGTGGACAAAAGCAATTTCCAACTAATCTGGTGTAATGAAAACCCGTTTTGGAATACCTAATGCTCTTCGAAAAATTCACCTTTGCTGTTACTCTTTTAAAAAAAATTCATTCATTGGATGTGGGCATTGTTGGTAAGGCCAGCATTTATTACTCATCCCTCTTGTCCTTGAGAAGATGGTGGTGAGTCACCTTCTTGAATTAATTAAGTGGCGTGCTCAGCCACTCAGAGTGTAGTTAAGAGTCAACCACATTGCTGTGGATCTGGAGTCACATGTAGACCAGAGAGAGTAAGGATGGCAGATTTCCTTCCCTAAAGGACATTAGTGAACCAGCTGGGGTTTTAAGACAATCCAGTAGTTTCATGGTCATCATTACTGATATTAGCTTTTTATTCCAGATTTATTTAATTACTTGAATTTAAATTCCTACTTGTCAAAGTAGGATTATGAACTCATGTTTCAGAATCATTAGTCCAGGTCTCTGGATTACTAGTCCAGTAACATAACCACAATGCTACCATACTCTACTTGCTAAATGAATGTTCTTTGCTGTTAATTTGACGTGAGGTAGAGCTCTTAATACGGTATTCAAATGATTGAAATCTGACTGTAAATTCTACTGATTTCCGATATCCTTGTTTTTAAAATTCAATTTAGCACATATAATTGATATCTTATTGAGGGGCCATATTTAGTATTTATAATGTTGTCATTGTATCTTTATCATTTTTAAAGAGCTTCAAGCCCTTCAGTGAGATGTAAATTTGTAAAGGTTTTTTGAAAAATTGAAATCAATATTTGTTCACACCTGCAATCCCCTCTGTCATCCACCCCCCCATGAATAAACAGTTAATTATTTTTCCTGTCCCCGCAAAAAAACTAAATTCCCAATCCCGACCTATCTCCCCCGAACTTTCTGTACTTTGACATTCAACCCCTTCCCACCATCCCCTCAACCAATAGCGTTTGGTTTTGCTGTTCCCTCCCCCACCCCACCCCCCCCCCCCCCCCAACCTGAAAATTTCACTCCGCCCCTCTCCCCACCCATGTTACGCCTTGGATCTCTGAATGGAGATCCAAAGGCGCGGGACTACTGGCAACTGGCCAGAATATCAGCGTGGGACACCCGTTGCAACAAGGTAAGTGATTAGTTATTCATTTTAACATAATTAACATATTTAAAGTCTCCGTTGCCATGCGGCAGGGAGGCCGCCACGAGGCCTCGCCCCTGCCGGAAAAATGGGGGCTTATAAAATTCAGCCCCATGTGTTTGGAAGATGTTGTCATAAGAACCTTGTTGCAGTGCATCTTATAGATGGCACATAGTGCAGACACAGTTTGCCAGTGGTGGAGGGAGTGAATGTTTAAGGTGGTGGATGGGGTGCCGAACAAGCAGACTGCTTTGGCTTAGATGGTGTCAGGCTTCTTGGAGATGTTGGAGCTGCATTCACCCCGGCAAGTGGGGAGTATTCCATCACACTCCTGACTTGTGCCTTGGACAGATTTTGGGTGCTGAAATTTCAAAAACTATGGTGAAATAGTGCAATAATATTTGCAAACTGTGGGTGGATGTCATGTGATCACGTGATCCGATGTCACATGATCAGACCTCCAGGAATACGTCAAACTCAAGTTGGTGTCCCTCGTTAGACAGCATGTAACAGCTACGCGTTATTGGTGCTCTCAGTCTGTATAGCTCATGAAGGCCTTGGATTTTTTTTAACTTAAGGGAGCTTGTGTAACACAGTGGCAGTCCTGCGTCACTGCACCGAGAATGTATTAATGTTCTAGGCACTTATCTAAAAATAACTAATCGTTATTAATTTTCAGCACTCACATCGTTTGTGTTTCCTAAACAGTAGCAATTCACATTATTGAATAATTTGGAACTGCAGGAACAAATTAGAATCCCTGCTGATGCATTGCAAATATTATTTTTTGTCAAATAATGGAGAGTTTAGGGACAACTGTCGAGAGTGGCCGCACGAGACATCAGCGTTAAGGTGCAAGGCAATTGAACATAGCACTGATAATGGGGCAATTCCAATCAGCTAAATGCTTTGACAAAAGTGCAGACCGTGTTATTGTACTTTTTCCTTCTTCTCCTGCCTATGAGACAATTGGGAAGATTGGCTCTCAATAGAAGAGGCTGTTGAAAGTAGACAGATGGTGACAGCTGCTCAGACCCGACACTGGGATTTCTCTGCACTACCAACTTGGCCCATTATTTACATTTTTTAATTAGCTGATGAGCAAACTGTTTTCATCTGCAAATATAAGCAAACAATACAGAACAGCAAGGTTGGGAGCACCAGGCTGAACAATGAACAATGCTGGTTTGAAATGCAAATGTAAGTTAACATAGCTGGAAACATGCAGATATTCTCCCATGTGGCAGGATCAGAAAAGTCGGAATACTGACAAGTTAAGGTTAGCAGTCAAAGATTTTGTTTCACACTGTAATGACAGGTGTAAGAAGAGAAAAATATTCACCCTGCATGAAATTCACCTCAGCTTTCTGGACGTCAATGATCCACAACACAGACAAATGAAAGAGAAGAATCACTGTCTTTCACCCTGCACATTGCATCAACAGTCTGGCTGATTGCAACAACAACAACTTGCCTTTATACAGCACCTTTAATGCAGTAACATGTCCCAAGGCATTTCACAGGAACATTAGCATACAAAAAAATTGGCACTGAGCCAAAAAAGGAGACGTTAGGACAGGTGACCAAATACTTGGTCAAAGAAGGAGGTTTTTAGCGACGTCCTTAACGGTGGGGAAGAGGTTTAGGGAGAGAATTCCAGAACTTAGGGCCTTGGTGACTGAAGGCACAGCTGCCAATGGTGGGGCCTAGTAAGTGGGGGATGCACAAGAGGCCAGAACTGGAGGAGCACAAAGATTTTGGAGGGTTGTAAGGCATGAGAAGGCTACAGAGTTCGGGAGGAGAAGTGGGTGGTGAATCCACACAGGGATGAACACAACAAAGAGAATTTTAGTATTGAGACATTGGTGGACCAGAACCCAATGAAGGTCAGTGAGCAAAGGAGTGATTAATCCAAAATAATTTCAATAATGACCTTGACTTTTTTTTCTTAAGCACTAAAATGTTCACAAAGAAATGGACACGAGATTGTAAATGAAACACTAAACTTTATTATTGTTTCTTCCATAAAATCCTCAAGGTGATTCATGTGACATTCTCCTTGGAATGATCTAGTCTGGCTATGAATGTTAATCTGTTTCTTAATCCAGTCAAGGTTGTAAACCATAGAATGAGATGCTTGGCTGTTTAATGGATACTTATATAAGAGTGGTTCTGATTTCTTCATTTACATTCAGCTTCAGAATGTCAGTATTACTTTCAGTTTTCCATAATTTTAACAATAGGAACAGATGAAAGTTTCACTTGAAAAATGAAACTTGAAGAGCTATTAAAACACGTGAAATTAACAAATATAAGCCAAAGATGGTATTTTATTCGTCGCACAGTGCTGCTGAATAATATTAGCAGCAACATTATGGTGAAAACATTATTTATAGAGATGTGTTAAACCTGTTCCTCTGCTCAGTGCTCCATTTATGGCCTATGAGTGGCTGCACAAGAAATAAAGTCATTAAACCGAGCTGTAAATTAAAATGTGAAAGTTTCTGTTGTTGCACAGCACAGACATCAGACCATCAATGCCATTAACATCACTTCATCAGCAATATTGATATCGTAACACTATCATACCTTTAAAATAAAAAAAAACATGAAATGTCTAATCTTGCCTTTGACAAAATAGCACAGGAGGTGTTGCTTTGAATCTTAACTTTTTGAATGTCTCACAGCTGGGAGATGTGGGTGGTGAAAGGAACGGGAAGCTGAATGATCACCTAAATTTCTTGCTACATTTAAATCGCTTTCCCACCATGGAGTTCATTCAAGGAAGTAATTCTGAATTCCACGACTCATTATGTACCCATGCAAAGCCACTGTACCAATGTTAAAGGCACTCCTGTCTGGCTGAACAGATCTACCATGTAGTTCCTTGAGGATGAAAAAAATAGGCATTGAAGGCCATGAAGGAAAATGGTGCAGGAGCAGGAGCAGGAGCAAGCTATTCAGCCCCTCGAGCCTGTTCTGCTGTTCAATTGGATCCTGAGCGATGGGTGTCTTAACTCCATCTACCCAATTTGGTTCCATATCCTTTAATACACATGTTTTTCAAAAATCTATCAAATCTCTGCTTTGACATTTTCAAATGTCCCTCCAGATGCAAGAGCTTCTTAGGGAAAGAGTTCCAGATTTATAGAGTGATTTGTGGCACAGAAGGGGGCCATTCAGTCCATCAAGCCCATGCCGGCTCTGCACAGAGCTGCTGTCAGTCCCATTCCCTGGCTCGATCCCCAAAGCCCTGCAAGTCTATTTCTCTCAAGTGGCCATCCAACCTCCTCTTGAAGTCATTGATCGTCTCCGCTTCCACCACCCTTGTAGGCAGTGAGTTCCAGGTCATTACCACCCACTGCATAATAAAGTGCTTCCTCATATTCTCCCTACATCTATTGCCCAAAACGTTCAATCTGTGTCCCCTAGTCCAAGTACTATTTGTTAATGAGAACCATTTTTCTTTGTCTAACTTATCTAAGCCTTTCATAATTTTGTACACTTCTATTAAATCTTCCCTCAATCTCCGTTGTTCTAAGGACAACAAATCCAGCTTTTCCAACCTAACCTTGTCGCTAAAATCCCCCATCCCTGGAAACATTCTAGTGCACCCTGTCAAGGACCCTCATATCTTTGGCGGTCAGAACTGGACGCAATATTCCAGTTGGGGTCTAAACAGAGCTTTATAGATGTTCAGCATAACTTCCTTGCTTTTGTACTCAATGCCTCTATTTATGAAGCCCAACATCCCATATGCTTTACTAACCACTCTCTCAATATGTCCTGCCACCTTCAAGATCTATGCAAATGTACCCCCATGTCTCTCTGTTCCTACACACTCTTTAGAACTGTGCCATTAAGTACATATTACATCTCTCTATTTCTTCTGCCAAAATGCATCACCTCACACTTATCAGCATTAAACTCCATCTGCCACCTCTCTGCCCATTCTGCTAGCCTATCTATGTTCTGTTGCAGGCAGTTCATATCATCCTCACTGCTCACTGCACATCCAAATTTGGTGTCATCAGCAAATTTTGAGAATCTACTCTGTATTCCACTTCTTTTTGTGTGGAGAAATGCTTCCTGACATCACCGCTAATGGCTTAGCTCTAATTTTAAGGTTATGCCTCCTTGATCTGGACTCTCCCACTAGAGGAAACTGTTTTTCACTATCTACCCTATTAACTCCTTTAATCATCTTAAACACCAATTAAATGCCAATTAGTTTACCCATTAATCTTTGTCCTCAAGGGAGCACAAGCTCAGTCTATGCAACCTGTGTTCATAATTTAACTCTTTTACCCCCGATATCATTCCAGTGAATCTGTACCTTCTTCTAGGTGGATATATCCTTCCTGAGCTGCAGCACTGAGAACTGAATGCAGTCCTCCAAATGGGGTCATAAGGACATAAGAAAGAGGAGCAGGAGTAGACCATTTAGCCCTTCGAGCCCACTCTGACATTCAACAAGATAATGGTCGTTCTTCTACTTCAACACCATTGTCCTGCACTATCCCTGTATCCCCGTATCCCTTGGCATTTTTAATATGTAGAAATCCATTGATCTCAGTCTTGAACATACTCAACGACTGCCCAGTGGGGTAGAGAATTCCAAAGATTCACCATCCGCTGAGTGAAGAATTCCTCATCTCAGCCCTAATGGCCTGCCGCTTGTTCTGAGACTGCCCCCTGGTTCTGGACTCCCCAGACAGAAGGAAACATCCTTCCTGCATCAACCCTGTCGAGCTCTGTAAGAATTTTGTATGTTTGAATGCGATCACCTTTTATTCTTCTAAACTCCAGAGAATAAAGGCCCAGTCTATTTCATTTTTCCTCGTAGGACAATCCCTCCAACCCAGAATTAGTTTGATGAACCTTCATTGCACTCCCTCTATGGCAAGTATATATTTCCTTAGGTAAGGAGAACAAAGCTGCACACAATACTCCAGGTGCGGTCTCACCAAGGCTCTATATAATTGCAGTAAGACATCGTTACTCCTATACTCAAATCCTCTTGTAATAAAGGCCGGCATATTGTTTGCTGTACCTACCTGTTAGCTTTCAGTGACTCATGAACAAGGACACCCAAGTCCCTCTGAAATCCAACACTTCCCAGCCTCTCACCATTTAAGAAATACTCTGTATTTCTGTTTTTCCTACCAAAGTGGATAACCTCACATTTCTCCACATTGTATTCCATTTGCCAAATTTTTGCCTACTCCCATAGCCTCTCCAACTCACCTTGAAATGTCTTTGCATCCTCTCCAGAACTAACACTTTCTAGTGTCCTAGTTTTGTGTCATCTGCAAACTTGGAAATATTACATTTAATCCAAATCATTGATATAGATTGTGAATAGCTGGGGCCCAAGCAATGATACTTGTGGTACCATACCAGTCACAGCCTGCCAACCTGAAAATGACCCATTTACTCCTATACTCTGTTTTCTGTCTGTTAACCGGTTCTCAATCCATACCAGTATATTACCCCCAATCCCATGTGCTCTAAGTTTGTTTACTAAACTTTTGTGTGGGAGATTATCAAAAGCTTTCTGAAAATCTAAATATTTCACATCCACTGGTTCCCTCTGATTTATTCTGCTAGTTGCATCCTCAAAAAACTCCAACAGGCTTGTTCGACTTGATTTTCCTTTCATAAATCCATGTTGACTCAGCCCAATCCTACCATTATTTTCTAAGTGTCCTGTTATCACATCCTTTATTACAGATTTTAGCATTTTCCCTACGACTGATGTTAGACGAACAGGTCTGTAGTTCCCCATTTTCTATCTCCTTCCTTTCTTAAATAGTGGGGTTACAATTGCCACCTTCCAATCTACAGCAACCATTCCAGAGTCTATAGAATTTGGAAAGATGATCACCAATGCATCTACTATCTCTACAGCCACATCGTTCAACATTCTGGGATGTAGATCATCAGGTCCAGGGAATTTATCTACTTTAAGTCCCATTAATTTTTCTAGTACTAATATTAATATCTTGCAGTTCCTCGTTTACACTAGTCCCTTGATTCTCCATTATTTCTAGAAGGTTTTTAGTATTTTTCTCCGTGAAGACAGACACAAAGTATATGTTCAGTTTCTCTGCCATTTCCTTATTCCCCATTATAAATTCTCCTGATTCCACTTGTAATAGACTCACATTTGTTTTTGCTAATCTTTTCCTTTTTACATACCTATTGAAACTTTTACAATCCATTTTTAAGTCTCTCGCTAGTTCACTGTCATTCCATTTTCCCTTTCATAATTTTTTTCTTGGTCCTCCTTTGCAGAATTCTAAAATGCTCTCAGTCTTCAGGCTTACCTTTTCTGGCAACTTTATACGCCTCTTCCTTTGATCTAATACAATCCTTGATTTCTTTCATTAACCATGGTTGGAACACTTAACTTGCTGGGTTTTTGCGCATTAAAGGAATGTATTTTTGTTGTTAACTATGTATTAGTTCTTTAAATGTTACCCATTGCCTGTCTACTGTCATACCTTTTAACGTAGTTTCCTAATCCACCATAGCCAATTTGCCCCTCATATCTTCATAGTTTCCTTTGCTTAGATTTAAGACCCTAGGTTCTGATGAAACTTTCAAACTTAATGTAAAATTCTATCATATTATGGTCACTCATTACTAAAGGCTTCTTTACAACAAGATTATTAGTTAGGCCTTTTTCATTGCACAATACTAGATCTAAAATAGCCCATTCCCGAATTGATTCCTCAACGTACTGCTCTAGAAAACCATCTCATATACATTCCAGGAATTCGTCCTCCACAACATTAGTACTTATTAGGTTTACCCAGTCCACATGTAAATTGATATCCCCCATGACTACTGTATTAGTCTTGTAACGTGCACCTCTAATTTCCTGATTTAAACTGTGATTTACATTGCCGTTGCTGTTTGGTGGCCTATAAACAAGTCCCACCAATGTTTTCAGCCGCTTGCTGTTTCTTAGTTCCACCCAAACTAATTCTACGTCTTGATCTTTAGAACTAAGGTCATATCTCACTACAGTACTAATGCCCTCTTTAATTAACAGAGCTACACCACCACCTTTTCCCAGCTTCCCATCCTTCCTGAATGCTGAATATCACGTATCCTTGGATATTCCAGTCCCAGCTTTGGTTTCCTTGTAGCCATGTCTCTGTAAAGGCTGTCAGGTCATACATATGAATTTCTATTTGAGCTGACAATTCATCTGTTTTATTGCAAATGCTGCGGACATTCAGAAACAGAGCCCTTAATTCAGTTTTTTTACTGTTTTTGTAAACACTGGCCCTATCTGATGGCACACTTAAGTTTGCAATCACTGTCCCTTTCTGCCATACTCTGATTATCATTACCTTTATTGCTACATTGATTTATTGCCTTGTCATTTCCCTTTAATTTACTCAATCTTCCCCTACATGATCCCTTCCCCCCTCTATTTCGTTTAAAACCATCCCTGCTTCCCTCGTTATTTAACTCGCTAGAACATTGGTCCCAGCATGGTTCAGGTAAAGTCTATCCCAACGGTACAGTCCCCACTTTCCCCAGTGCTGGTGCCAGTGCCCCACAAACTGGAATTCATATCTCCCACACCAGTCTTTGAGCCACGTACTCATCTCTCTAACTTATTTACCCTATGCCAATTTGCACATGGCTCAGGTAATAATCCAGAGATTATTACCTTTGAGGTTTTGCTTTTTAACTTAGTGCCTAACTCCTCAAACTCCTTATGCAGAACCTCTGTCCTGGTCCTCTCTATGTCATTGGTACCTACATGGACCATGACAACTGGATCCTCCCCCTCCCACTGCAAATTCCTGTCCAGTCCTGAGCAGATGTCCCAAACACTGGCACCGGGCAGGCAACACAGCCTTCTGGATTCTCGCTCTCGGCGACAGAGAACGGTGTCAACCCCCCTGACTATACTGTCCCCTACTACCACTACTTTCCTTTTAACCTTCCCACTTGAACGGCTTCCTGTACCATGGTATCATGGTCAGTCTGCTCATCCACACTACAGTCCTAACTCCTGTAAATACAAGCTGCAAGAACCTTGAACTTGTTGCTCAATTTTAAGAGCTGAGGCTCTTCCACCCCACCTTCTCGATCCCCTTAGCTGCCTGACTGACAGTCACAACCTCCTGTCCCTGACCACTGACCAAATCAGAAGACTGTATCCTATGGGGTGTGATAGTCTTATGGAATAAAGTGTCCAGATAAACCTCCCCCTCCCTGATGCATTGCAGTGTCTATAGCTCAGCCTCCAGCTCATTGACTCTGAGCCGAAGCTCCTCGAGCTGCAGACACTGCAGACGTGTTTGCTGTGGATCACACCAGCGTCCACCAGCTCCCGCATACTGCAGTCACAACACATCACCTGCCCTGCCATCTTTATAATGTGTTAATTAATTTATTTTTCTTAATTAATTTATAATTAATAAACCCCAATACTAATAAGCCCCACTTCTAGTAAGCTTTACTACTGCGAGTAAACCTTACTACAACTAATAAAACCTGACTAATAAATCACCTGACTCTCAGAAGATTCTTATGGTTGCTCTTGCAATTGATTTTATATTAACCTCAATTAAGCTGGAACGTCACACATCAGTTCATCTTTCCCCCTCTGCAGCAAATTCCCTCCTTCACACTCTGATTCTGTCTCACTCAGGTGAAGTCTCCTCTCAGTGCGCCCCTCACTCCCAAAGCTTTATATAATTGTAGCGTAACCTCCACCTCTTTGTATTCCAGCCCACGTGAAATAAAGGCCAATATTCCACTAATTTTTGTAATTATTTTTCGGACTTGCCCACAAGATTTTAGTGATTCCAGTACTTGGATCCCTAAATCTCTCTCTCTGTTCTCCACAATTTCCTTGCTTCTTACCATTCAGAAAATACTCTTAGGTCCAAAGTAGATGACCTCACATTCCCACATTCCCATCTGCCACAGTTTTGACCACCCACCTGATCAATTAAAGTCTCATACAGTCTGTGCACGTCAGCATGCTGCTCCTGCATAAATTCAGAGTGATGTCACATATGGCTCTCCATGAGGTTGGCCACTCAATGGACAAGCTCATGTGCTCAACACCCTGAGACTGATGGTTTACATGTGCTGAATGGGCTTCTCCATTCTATGCCCATGACGCCGCACTGCCTCAGAGAACTCTGGCATGTGGCACACATCCCACACTGCCGGTCCAGGAATACCCGCCTTATATGTGACTCCCGAGGCTGTGCATCTCCGCCCAGCTGAGCATGGTTGTACCTGTCCTCCAGCCTCCGATGGGGACTGCCCACAGCTGACTCTGCCTCCCTCGCCTCCTCCTGCTCAGGCATGAAGTGTTGCTCACTCTGTGCCACACGTTCTAAGAACACATGAGGGCCCATTGAGGTGTGTGTACCTGCGTTGGTGGAGGGTGCACTTGACTGGTGTGATGGTGCAGCCTTGCTCACTGCTTCCTCCTCTGGATATGATGACAAAGACGTCCCCCTGACCTGCCATGGCTCCACCTCCACATCTGTCCCTGTGGGAAACGTAAGAATGAGGTTATACAGAGCTGAAGCAGGCCATTAGAGCTAATGCTTTGACATGAAGGAAACTGTGGAGGAGGGAACTTCATCTCCATCAGCTGGAGATATTCAGATCTTTTCACTTTGTCCTGCATGGACTCCCATCTCGCCATCAACCACTCCCTCATGCGTTGCTACCTTGGCCGTGTAAAGGGCCACCTCCACTATGGCCATCAGAATCGTTAGATGTAGCACACCACCACCTGATCGAGCCCTTTCTCTGCCATCATGTGTTCTTTTCTCCTGCAAGGTCAAGAAGGTGAGAGTTAGCACCATAGCGTCCTCCTTCACTACTTCCAGCTACGTTAACACATGTGGTGTTACTGTCTTGTCTTCAGTGTTGCCTCCTGCACATTTCGTAGTGATGTGAGATTTGCCCACGACTCTGTAATGCTCCTGGGCACAAATGTGTTGACTATTGTGGAGGACTATGTGCCCTCAGGCTGCTCATCTTGTGTGTATGTATGCTTGTGTTGCAGACCTGGAAGCCTGTCATCTGTGTGCAGCATTGTAATCACCTTCGCCAGTCTGCAGAAGGTCACTGAAACATGTGGAGCACTGTATCCACACTGTGGCTCCTTACTTCCTCTGCCACCTCCAGCCATGGCTGTTTGGTCTGGCTGCCTGGCCTTCTCCTGCTGCTCTCTGGGAATAGAATGGCTCACCGTGAAGCCACCACTTCCAAAAGAACCTCAAGGGAGGAATCACTGAATTGCAGAGCCACCGTTGAGCATGTCCCTGTCCTTCTCCTCGGCCGCTGTTCTCCTCCTTCTTCCATTTCCCATTAAACTGGCAATTACAAAAATGCTGGTTCGCCTTTAAATTGCGCCCGCTTTGCTGCTCTTGTGCCTACTCTGGGCCTCTGTTGCCCCTAATTGGACGGTGACTGCATATCCTGGCCACTAATTGGACTGCTTGTTTAAAATTGCATCAGGCGCCAGGCGCCGACACAACACGGGCTCGGAACCCGGAAATGCATCTAACGTTGAGGTCCCGACGCCAGAATGAAAATTCAGCCCAATGTTTCAGGTCATTAACTTTTCACCGGAATTGGAAGAAGTTAGTAATGTAACAGTTTATAAGCAAGGACAGAGGCAGGGAAAGGGGAAAGAACAAAAGGGAAGCTCTGTGCTAGGGTGGAAGACAGGAGAGATTAAATGACAAAAGGGATTATGGTGCAACGTAAAGGGGGATGGTTATGTGTCAAATTAAGAGATAAAATATGGGTCTAGAGGAGGTGTAAATGAAAATAACCTTCTAGACTCAACATTGAGTTCAATAATTTTCAGATTATTACCATTGTTTCCATTTTCTCAGACAGCAGACACTGGTAGTAATTCTGCTGTTGCCATTTACAGTTAATTACATCTTCATTAAACATGATTTACCCTTTACAAATCCATGCTGGCTCGCTCTGATCAGCTCATATTCATCCAAATGCTAAGTCACTCTATCCCTAACAAGAGATTCTAGTAATTTCCCCACAACAGACGTTCGATTAATAGGCCTACAATTTCTTAGTTTGTCTCTCTTACCCTTCCTCAATTGTGGAGTGACATTGGCAATTTTCCAATCCAAGGGAACAATTCCTGAATCAAAAGTGTTTTGCTAGATCATTTCCTCGCCTACATCTTTGAATACACTGGGGTGGAAACCATCAGGTCCTGGAGATTTGTTTATCATTGGTCTCATTATTTCCTCCACACCATTTTTTCTCCTTATATCAAATCTAGTTAGTTCTCCATCTGGATTTAATGTTTAATTTTCCTTGTATCTCTGATACTTTTACTTTAATGTTCTACTGTGAAGACAGATACAATTCAATATTCAATAAGTGATCACCAATATTTGGCTCTATACTAAGCCACACTCCTCTTAATATCTTTGTAACAACATTTAATGATATCCCTGCCAAAAATGTGGACTAATAACATTTCTCCCATCATCTGTAGAATGTAACCATTCTGGGTTAAATAATATGAGATTAGAGTTTTTGGTTAACTATTTCAATGGTCAAGGAGCAATTTCACAAGAGTTTTATTTGCCTGCAAGCTTCACCAGTAATTTTATGAAAGCTTTATTAAGTTGGGGTGATTCACTGGACCTCCATTTGATATCACCCGTTGGGAAAATTGAGTTATATTGCTCTCTCATTCATGCTTTTGTGTGCTGCTGGTATAATTGATGGTGATCTAGCACTCTCCACTGGGAACATCAGAACCCACTGTCAGCTCTCATTGGTGTTAGTTCACTTCAGATACGTTTAAGCTTAAGCTTTCTCCAATTAGCTAAGAGTTATGTTGAAACATGGAAGGGAAAATAAATTTCTTTTGTTTAATTGTATAATATAATTTATGATATTGTCACAAGTGGCAAAGAACATTTCCGAGTGCTAGCACAGTTCCATTCAAAGCAGATTGTCCCAAAATATAGAACAGTGGAGTGGATTTTTATGAATTAGCACCTCTGGTGTAAATTCTCATGAGAATTCTTGGGAATTCAGGCATGGGGAGGGGAAGGGGTCAGAACACACCATTTGACATTCCATCCATAATGGGTATAAAATTGTATGAGACACATTGATCATTGCACCCTAATTCTCAATATGTTCTGCCATTGTGTGAAACTCAAATCTACCCAATGTCTCACTTCCAGCATTTTCAGACTTTGGATTTCCACTTCACTTCTCTGATATAGTCTGTATATGTGCATGTAAAATGAAATTGCAGTCAAACCTTACCAAGAACTATATTATATCATGTATAGACTATTCCAATTCTAGGAGGTGATAAACCTTATTTGAAGGAAGCATTGCTGTCAAGAGCTTTTATTTTGAAAGGCAGAAATTTCTAGTATAAATGAATGCCATTTTTGATCTTGCAATGGCAGTACTATCAATAATATTTTTATTCCATTTCACCGTGTTTAAAAAGCAAAAATCGAGACTTTCATCGACTGAATCTATGGGATTTTATGTGTGATCAATTAACAAGCAAGACTCATAAAAGAAACAATTGTATATTCCATCACACTAATTGAAAACAGGTGTTCCCCTGTAATGGGGTGATTAGATGCAATTCAGGAATATGCATTTGGAATTGACTCAAACCCATTTACCTCAGAGGCAGCAGTAAATATTTGACCCACTGCCACTTCGGCACACTCATATCCCCAACTCTGTTGCTATTATGATGTCCCTAAGATCCTTACATATCAATTCTTCTGACCTTAGTGCATTTCATCAAGATATTCTGTCTCTAAAATATTCCCATTAGCATTAAACATTAGCGGAATTGCACAATAAATTGCATATACCCTATTGCCGATAAGTATCCTTGAAGTCCTCATGGGGAATTTGGGTGAGGACAAGATTGTATGAGATCAGCATGCTCATGGTCTGCACTTACACTTTGAGCTGAAATTCACCAAAGAATTAAACCCCTGCATGAAGCAGTGGTTTCAGCAAAAAGTCAAGGAAAAAAGCCAACAGTTAGTGAATCAGAAAATTAAATTTGATTAGTGACAAATTATTTCAATGCAACGTTTGTAATTTATAAATAACAGTAATATTTTTTCAGATAGAGGTCACTTTCGAAGACCAAGGGGCTATTTGATCAAAGTTTTCAAGATATTAGGGCAACTGATAAGGTGGATAGAAAGAAACTACTTTCACCGGTTGAGAAATCTTGGACCGGGGGCAGAGTCTAAAGATTAGAGCCAGACCTTTCGGACGTGAAATTAGGAAACACTTCTTCACACAAAGGGTGGTAGAAGTTTGGAACTTTTTTCCACAAATGGAAATTGATGCTCAATGAAGTGTTAATTTTAAATTTGAGATTGATAGATGTTTGTTATTGAGAGATAAGGGGCAAAGGTCAACATGAAGTTAGGTCACAGGTCAACCACAAGCTCATTGATTGGTGGAACTGGCTGACGTGGTCGAATGGCCTCTTCCTGTTCCAATGTTCCTATGAGAAAGATTTTACATTTGATGCAAATACTCTGCATTAAAATGTATCAGATATTATAATCATATAATAGATCTTATTAAAACTAATAATAAAAATGCAAAACTTCTCAAAATATTTTAAATATATTAAGCATTAGATATGAAATAATTTGTCATGGCAAGGTATTGACTATGATTTATATTCAGCTCACAAAGCTAAGTATAATTTGCTTTTGACTTTGTTGCTCATAAGTAATCTGGTCAGCCTCTCTTCTGAAATCAAAATTACATTTCATAGCAGGACATAACCATGACCTTCTCTTCATATCTTACTTGGTAAAGCAGCTACATCAAAGAAGCAACTTGCACTAACTGCGTAAAAGACACTGCTAAATCAGGATTGGAAAAATATATATTTTACATTTTTAGAATCTATGATGTGAAGATTAGGTTGCACCACCTTTTGCTTGATGGAAATATAAGTTTTTTTTAAAGTTGATTTGCCCTCGAATGCCTCAGTGAATTTTATCTAATGTGTTGACAAGCAGCATAGATTTCATATCCTGGCAGGTCTCCCACAGTCATCCAAAACTCTGTTGCCCGTGTCTTTACTTGCACCAAGTCCCTTTCACTTATCACCTATCACCCCTGTGCTCGCTGACCTACATTGACCTCCAGTCAAGTAATGCCTTGATGTTAAAATTCTCATCCTTGTTTCCAAATCCCCCTCCTTGGCATCGCCCCTCCCTATCTTTATAATCTCTTTCAGCCCGACACCCTTTGAGATATCTGGGCTCATCTAATTCTGGCCTCTTGAGCATCCGTGAATTTAATCGCTCCACCATCAGTGACCGTGCCTTCAGCTGCCTAGGCCCTAAGTTCTGGAATTCCCTCCCCAAACCTCCATGCCTCTCTACCTCTCTTCCTTTACGTCACTTCTTAAAACCTACCTCTTCAACCAAGCTTTTGGTCAACTGCCATAAAATTGCCTTATGTAGCTCAGTGTCTAATTTCACTTTATAACATTCCTGTGAAGCGTCTTGAGACGTTTTATTACATTTAAAGATGCTATATAAATATAAGTCGCTGATGTTGTTTGAGCCCTGTGTTGCATCGACTGGCCTGATCTCAGTGAGGGCTGTGCGAGCAATGCTAACAATTAGTCTCAGTAACATAAACAAGAAATGCTCGAAACACTTGGCAGGTCAGGCAGCATCTGTGAAGAGAGAGGCAGTGTCAACGTCAATGACCTTTCTTCAAACCCCAGTGTCTGGGTTGGTGGAGGAAGATGGTGGTTGGTTGAGGGTCGAGAGGGTCCAGGTGCATGGGAGATTCCTACACCCGATTGCCATCTAGCGACCAATCCTGGAAATGCATGTATGTATCTTATGATGCGTTCGACAGTTGAACAGCCATAAGATACTCAATGTCATGATTCACATGTGAGTACTTGCTAATTGGGGAATGATACAAAGGGCTTCTAGTACCTGTGAAACCATTCCCCAGTAAAGTGTCAAGGTAGCATCGGTTAGACCAGAGAGTGTTACAGAGATTTAACTTTAGGATGTCAGATACATATTTTCTAACATTTAAGTAATTTGATTAAAATATTTCACATGCTGTCTGTATTGTACAAAATTGATTGAATGTTACCAAGCCTCTAGACAGCAAGCTGTTGCTGAAACATACCCAGATTTACAAGTGCCCTGAAAATTAATAGTAAATGTCATTGTAATAATTTACAGGTGAAGTTTTGTTAACTAATTCAATTTGTATGGGAAATTTGACTTGATAAAATCAGTGATAGGCTTGCTGCTGGTTAGCGTGGAATTTTTAAGCCAGGTCATTTTCATGCATTTGGCACCAACTGCCAACAACATTCTTGGACCTAGTCAACCCAGGCTGTCTCAGAGAAAATAAGACAAAAGCCAGAGTTTCACACCACCCCGACGAGCGGGATGGTGGCGGGGGTGGCGTAAAATGAAGCGGGAGGCATTCCCGACCCACTCCCACCTCTGCCGCCACTTTATGTAGGGTGGCGGGTGTGAGAAACGGCCCACCCACCCCAGGCCAATCAAGGCCGTTAAGTGGCCACTTAACGGCCACTTAAGGGCCTTGGCCC
The DNA here is from genome assembly GCF_036365525.1 of Heterodontus francisci. Classification (NCBI taxonomy): domain Eukaryota; kingdom Metazoa; phylum Chordata; class Chondrichthyes; order Heterodontiformes; family Heterodontidae; genus Heterodontus; species Heterodontus francisci. Next base: position 5,619,861 of record NC_090372.1, on the reverse strand, counting down.
GCCTCCACGCAGACGCTGGTCGGGTGGCCGAGGACCAAAGAAGGCACCTGGCAAAACTAGGCGGCCTCTGAGTGTCCCGGGATGGCCCTCATGATAGGGCACCCTGTGCCCAATGGAGGGCCACCCCCGCTACCCCAACCACCCCCAAGACCCAACACACCCCCCCTTCCCCCCAATCGACCACCATTCCCTCGCTGGGGCCCGACCGACTACCCGCAGCAAGGCAACCAAAACTTACCATGCCGGCTCCCGGGCATCCTCTCCTCATGCTGAGCTGCAGTCCCAGCAGTGGCCACCGCTCCCAGTGGTGCTACTGGGACTAAGAACTGCTGACCTGCTAATTGACCGGCAGCTCAATGATGCGGGACTTCCTCCCTCAAGTGGGTGGAAGTCCTGCCTCACACCAATTAAAACCCCAGGACCCGCAAAATACGGGCCGGATTGCCAGGCGAGGCGGATGCGGAATCGCCACCAACCTTTCAGCCAGTCTGATTGGTCAAATCAACAGTTTCTGTGCCAATATTAATGTAACTTCACATCAGTAGCCAAGAGAAAGAAAGAAGGAATTTACATTTCTATAGCGCCTTTGGTGGCCTCAGGATGTCCCAAAGTGCTTTTCAGCCAATGAAGCCCTTTTGACATGTAGTCAGTGTTATAATGTATCAAAGATCTCAGCCATTTTGTGTATAACAAGCTCCCACCGACAGCAATGAGATAATGGCCAGATCATCTGATTTTAGTGTCTTGATCAATATTTCTCAGTCAACCAACAGCTCTCCCTCCCCTCATTTAAGACCCTACTTAAAACTCACCTCTTCGACCAACCTTCAGTCAGCCCTCCTGATATGTCCTTCTCTGGCTCAGTGTCAATGTTTTAAATTAGGCCTCTGTGAAATGCCTTGCAATGTTTCTCTATGTTAAAGGCACTATGTGAATGCAAGTTGTTGTTATTATAGGTTCTGAAATCAGATGGAAAATAAATGTTCTGATTCTGCACAGCCAGCATAACCGAGCTCTGGTCAGTTTTAAATTCCTCTCCTGCTTTTCCCTGGCCACCAATTCCTTCTCCCAGCTCTTGAGGTGAGATGTCCGTCACTGCTGTGAATGCAGCCACTCCAGAATATTTAAATGCCCCTGACTCTGCGAACTGGGCTGTGCCAGAGGCAGGAAGAAGCTCTGTCCACTCAAATTCTGCCTTTGTGATTCAGAATTTCGGAGGATTCAAGATCCCTTTACCTTCAGAAGCTCTAAAGTCCTTTCTAGTTACTGACTGACTTTAATAACAAATGCTACAGTTTCCCAAATAGTGTAATTCTAAGCATCCAGTGGCACTCAAAGGAAAAGAAAGAGGTGGCACTGGTTGTGTGAAGGACGACCATTGCAAAGAAGATCATTGTATAAAATGGGTTGGAGAAGGAATCTGACATCCGGAGGGTACCAGTTAAAAGAAAAATGATCCATCACATGAATACCTCTCATGTGATCTTAGTAGAGCCAGACATGAGCGTTTAATTGGATCTAAAGCATTTTGAAATATTACATTTTATTTACAGCATAAAAACAGGACATTCAGTCCAACAGTTCCATGCAGGTGTTTATGCTCAATGTGAGTCTCCGCCTACCCTACTTCATCTAACCCAATCAACATATCCTTCTATTCATTTCTCCCTCGTGTATATATCTAGCTTCCCTTAAATGCATCTATGCAATTTGCCTCAACCATTCCATGTGGCAAAACGTTCCACATTCTCACCATTTTCTGGGTAAAGAAATTTTTTCTGAATTTCCTATTGGATTTATTAGTGACCATCTTATATTTATGGCCCCCTAGTCTGGTCTCCCCTGCAATTGGAAACATCTTCTCTGCATCTGCCCTATTAAACCCTTTTATAATCTTAAAGACCTCTATCAGGTCACCTCTCAGTCTTTTCTAGAGAAAAACGACTCCAGAGTACTCTTACATGGCAACGAATGTGTGAGTTTCTGTTGTCACTCTTCGATAGGAAACCAGATGCTCATCAAAAGCGTGCATGGTGTCAGGTAAGTCACACACTGATTTCTAAAACGAGCATCAGAAAAGCAGTGTCTATCAGATAGTTAATACCGTTACCAATAGTTAATATTTTATATAGTTTGGCAGCATATGACTTCACACAAAACTGAACTCTGGATCCTTCTTAAGCTCATGATGGATGTCCTGAACTGCATGCCTGTTGAGTCTGTGCTTGAAAATTTCCCATGGGTTGCTGTGCACTCTCTGGTGAAAGGCGGCCAATTTGTTTTGATGTGGGCACTGAAAGAAAAGTAAAATTGAGACATGTTGAACTAAATTAAATGATAATAGTGTGCCACATTGCTTATGATATTGGAAAGTAAACAAGAACAGCTTTCTGCTCTTAACATTTGCTCCTCAAAGAAGCAATTTGTGGATCAGCCGTGTTTGGTGATTAGTATAAGAATGCTAATTAGCAAGGGCACCCTTACATTTGAATTTGTGACAGCGGAATTCAGTAACAACTTTGTATCTGCATGCTGACTCCGCAATTTCAAAGTTTATTTAAATCTGACAGATGGAAACAGCAAACAAAACAAAGAAAAAGGAACAGTACAGCACAGGAACAGGCCATTCGGCCCTCCAAGCCTGTGCCGATCATGATGCCTGTCTAAACTAAAACCTTCTGCACTTCCGGGGACCGTATCCCTCTATTCCCATCCTATTCATGCATTTGTCCAGATGCCTCTTAAACGTCGCTATCATACCTGCTTCCACCACCTCCCCCGACAGCAAGTTCCAGGCACTCACCACCCTCTATGTAAAAAACTTGCCTCGCACATCCCCTCTAAACTTTGCCCCTCGCACCTTAAACCTATGTCCCCTAGTAACTGAATCTTCCACCCTGGGAAAAAGCGTCTGACTATCCACTCTGTCCATGCCACTCATTACTTTGTAAACCTCTATCATGTCGCCCTTCCACCTCCATCATACCAGTGAAAACAATCCGAGTTTATCCAACCTCTCCTCATAGCTAATACCCTCCAGACCAGGCAACATCCTGGTAAACCTCTTCTGTACCCTCTCCAAAGCCTCCACGTCCTTCTGGTAGTGTGGCAACCAGAATTATACACAGTATTCCAAGTGTGGCCTAACTAAAGTTCTGTACAGCTGCAGCATGACTTGCCAATATTTATACTCTATGCCCCGACCGATGAAGGCAAGCATGCCGTATGCCTTCTTGACTACCTTGTCCACCTGCGTTGCCACTTTCAGTGACCTGTGGACCTGTACGCCCAGATCTCTCTGCCTGTCAATGCTCCTAAGGGTTCTGCCATTTACTGTATACTTCCCACCTGTATTAGACCTTCCAAAATGCATTACCTCACATTTGTCTGGATTAAACTCCATCTGCCATTTCTCTGCCCAAGTCTCCAACCGATCTATATCCTGCTGTATCCACTGACAATCCTCATCACTATCCGCAACTGCACCAACCTTTGTGTCGTCCGCAAACTTACTAATCAGTCCAACTACATTTGCCTCCAAATCATTTATATATACTACAAACAGCAAAGGTCCCAGCACTGATCCCTGCGGAACACCACTAGTCACATCCCTCCATTCAGAAAAGCACCCTTCCACTGCTACCCTCTGTCTTCTATGACCGAGCCAGTTCAGTATCCATCTTGCCAGCTCACCTCTGATCCCAGTTATAGAAAGGTAAAATTTCCAGATCTGCAAAATTTTATAAATAGGATTCACAACTAAAATATTTCAAGAGGAGCTCTACTTTACATCGAATCCAACTGTAAGAGGAAATTCCTCTTTGTGCTCATTTCAACAAAAAATAGGTGGAATTCCAGCTGAAATGGATATTTATCTGGCTTTTTTTCTAGTCTAAATGTACCAATGAAAATTAATGGGAATAAATGCTTGTTGGGGGTGGGGGGGATTTAAGACCAAATTAAATGGCAATGAAATTATATTGCATTAATGCAAAATTGCAGGTGAGAATACATGAAGGGCAAGATTTTGAAACATAATTGCAGTACTGAATGAAATTATTCCTACAGATGAGTTTTCAGCTCTATGGCAAAGTTGGAGCAACATTTTTTTTTATACTAAGGGAGAGACAGTAGTCCGGGAATGCAAAAAGGCAGAGGAAATGTAATATAAAAAGAAAGATTTGCATTTTTGTTATTGTGGTTTTCACAATGTCAAGGCACTTTGCAGCCAATGAAATACTTTTGAAATGCAGTCACTGTTGTAATGTAGGAAACACAGCAGCCAATTTGCACACAGCAAGCTCCCACAAACAGCAATGTGATAACAACCAGATAATATGTTTTCATCATGTTGATTGAAGAATAAATATTGGCAAAGATATCAAAGAGAACTCCTCTGTTTATCTCTGAATAGTGGCATGGGATCTTCTACGTCCACCTGAGAGGGGTCTTCAGTTTAACTTCTCATCTGAAAAGCAGCACCTCTAATTGTGCAGCACTCCTTCAGTACTGCACTGGGAGTTTCATTCTAGATGATATACTCAGGTTTCTGGAGTGGGTCTTGTACCACAAGCTTCTCAGTGCTACCCACTGAGGCACAGCTGACACAGCTAATGACTCAAAATTATTTCAAGTGGCAAATGTACTGTACCAGTGTCAATGACACAGACTTTGCAGAGAAATAGTAAATCAGGATGCTCATTTCAGTAGTTCAGAGAAGGTTCACTTGTTTGATTCCTGGGATGAAGGGGTTATGTTATGAGGAAAGGTTTAGAAAAATGAGAGGTGATCTTATTGAAACATATGGAAGGGAGGATGTTCCCCTTATAGGCAAGACTCGAACTAGGGGGCACAGTTTAAAAATTAGGGGTCTCCCATTTAAGATGGAGATGAGGAGAAATATTTTCTCTCAGAGGGTTCTCTTAGAGCAGTGGAGGCAGGGTCATTGAATATTTTTAAGGCTGAGATAGTTAGATTCTTGATTGACAAGGGAGTCAAAGGTTATAGCAGGTTGACAGGAAAGTAGAGTTGAGGCCACAATCAGATCAGACATGATCTTATCAAATGGCAGAGCAGGCCTGAGGGGCTGAATGGCCTACTCCTGTTCCTAATTCATATATTCATATGTACATATGTTCGTAAGAGAAGCTATCAGTTATGGATGCAAAGATAGGGTTTTGGGTTGTTGCATTCAATGATGCTTTAAGCAGCTACTTCAGCCACAGAGATGGGTGTGTGAGGGTTTCCTTGCTTGGTTTCTCTTGCGAAGTCTGGAATTAGCCTTTTTTACCTTATAGTTATGGAAATGTTAGGTGCTTTTCTAGTTACAGACTTCAAGACATTGTAAATTGACATAGTGGCCAGGATTTTATGGGTCCTCCTGAGGCGGGGTCGGAGGCCTGGGGGTATGGAGTATCGCGACAGGTGGTGGAGGGCTGTCACCTCCCCATCACCAAGCTAGCTTCCCAAGGCGGGATAGGCCAATGATGGCTGTCCCACCCAGAGGCCAATTGAGGCCCTTAAGCGGCCTATTAACAGCCAATTAAGGGCCTGCTCCTGCCGCTGTTGGGATCTTGCCAGTGGCGAGGGGGGCCTCTGCCACGCGGGGACAGAGCTTTGTAACATGAGGCGCACTCCCTGTGGACTTGGGGGAGGGGGGGTCCCTCCTCTGTGGGCAATTTGTGGTCCACGGAGGACCCCCGCTGGGATCCACTTTACCCCTGGGATTACCCTCCCCCTGGACTGCATGATCACACCCCCATCACCCCTCACTGGGGCCTTCTAGCCTGGTCTGGCAACCCCACCTCACTTACCAGGGTTCCAGTGCTGGGCTTGGATTCAAGGCCTCTGCAGTACCGACAGTGGCCACTGCTCCTGGTAGTGCTGGTGATGCTGCAGAGCTGTGATTGGCCAGCAGTTCTGGAGATGGGATCCCCATCTTTAAATCCCTGGCAATCCCTGCGCGGGACACTTAGGCAAAAAAAAAATGCAGGATCTCTCCGGGTGGGGGAGGCGGGGGGGGTGGGGGTGGGGGGGTGGTGGGTGGTGTTCACAAAAAGGCAGAGGTGAGCTTCTCCCCAACTTCTAAGCCCGGTACAGGGAGACCCGCCTCCTGCAGAAAATCCAGCCCAGGATTACTGAGTACATACCACAATCCAACAAAATACCAGGGTAGGTTTTTATTTTTGGGGATAGTGGGAAATGGATCGGCTGCTTGCTATACAACCCCATCCAATTTTCCTCACACTTGACTTCGATGGTAATGAAAGTCAGCTGGGTAATGAGCAGCTAATCCTTTATCATTACCACCAATCCATTCCATCATGACTTCATGTGACATTTCAATGGATCTGTAGATGTCTGCTTTTGAGTTGTGAACTTCAGCATGTACCTTGTGTAGATGTATTACTCCGAAGGGCTCCCTGGATTTAACAATTCTGCAGCCATACTAAGACAGGCTATGATTCTTATCCAATCTTGAGTGCTCTTTTCAATATACAAAACATTTTCTGGACCTCCTCCCAGATCCTTACAGTAGTCAAGGCTCAATTGACATGCTCAATGATGTAGTAGTGTCAAGCTCTTGATCCCTGTTGCTTATTTATGGGTTACTGTCATGCAGACCGCCCACCTGCCAAGAATGAGGCACATTAATTTTGTCATATGAACATTGATTTGAAAACTGTTGCTGAAGTGAAGAAAGGATGTGTTTAAAAGAAAATCACCAGGACCTTGGCTGGAAATACATTTGCTTGTGGAGACAAAGGGGTTACTTCCCTTATCCAATGTAACCCACAATGGACTTTGAGCACCAGACATTGAAGTTGAGGGAGCTCAAATTCCAGGATGGCTTCTGGGATGGCCGAATCCACAAACAGACGTGGTCCAAACAGACGTGGTCCAACCAGCTGGTCATGTGACTACCCTGCTTGGCAACCTGGTTTTTCTGAATTATACAAACAGTTTGAACTCAGAGACTGCAGAATGCTCCTGGACTGAAGAAGACCTCTCCTGTCTGGCTCTCCCTCTCTTTCTCACGGAACTCCAAATCCACTGAAGATACATGAACCCCAAGAGAGAAAAGTCTCCTCCAGCGAACAAGGTTTAAGAAGAATACTGGGCCCCAATGAAGCGCAAGATCTATCTACAATCAAGGACTCTACAGTGAGCTTGAAGAACCGTAACAAAAACCCCCTTCAGAGATTGCCTCAAACTTTTCCACTTTATTTTCTTCTGCTCTTTTCTGTCTCTATCTGCATGTGTGTATTGCGTATGCATGCTAGGGTGGGCACCTCTTGTATCCGTAGGCGTCTGACCACGTCTGTTTGTGGATTCGGCTATCACAGCACTCATCCTGGAATTTGAGCACCCTCACCTTCAATGTCTGGTGCATTGTGGGTTAAATTGGATAAGGGAAGTAACCCCTTTGTCTCCACAAGCACTGTCTGTTAATATGCAAATGTATTTCCTAATTAGAGTTTAAGTTTAATAAGTTTCAACCTTTCTTCTTTAAACCTAAGAAAACCTCTTTGTGCTGGCTTCTTTGCCTTATGCTTGGAAAGAGATGAACAAGGATTCACCAAGGGGGAGCTAAAAACACAGTGTGTTTAAAATTAAACCCTATTAAACACAGGTGAAGGCTGAGAGGGAACCCTAGACCCTTTTCTCACCTGGTCGTAACAGTTACCTTCATGCACCAAAAAAGTTCACCTCCAATAAACAATCCACAAGGACTTTACATGTTTCGCCACAGATGCTGTGTATTTCCAACATTTTCTGTTTTTGTAGACGCTTACCTGGCAGGAACGACTTTTTAAAACTTTGTTGTATCATTGCTCTAAAGTTTTGGGCACGCTGTATCTGGATTAATGAAACATTTATCCTTCAAAATATTTATCAAGCAGTTGCTTAAAAAGGATGAAAAAAAATATTACCAGCGTATGCTAATTAACACCAGCATCTTCCTTTCATTGATTTAACTCATTCATGGGATGTGGGCATCACTGATAAGGCCAGCATTTATTGCCCATCCCTAATTGCCCTTGAGAAGGTGGTGGTGAGCTGCCTTCTTGAACCACTGCAGTCCATCTGGTGTAGGTACACCCACAGTGCTGATGGGGAGGGAGTTCCAGGATTTTGACCCAGCGACGGTGAAGGAACAGCGATATAGTTCCAATCCAGGATAGTGTGTGACTTGGAGGGGAACTTGCATGTGGTGGTGTTCCCATACATCTGCTGCCCTCGTCCTTCTAGGTGGTAGAGGTCGTGGATTTGGAAGGTGCTGTTGAAGGAGCTTGGTGAATTTCTGCAGTGCATCTTGTAGATGATACACACCGCTGCCACTGTGTGTCTGTGGTGGAGGGAGTGAATGTTTGTGGTTGGGCTGCTTTGTCCTAGATGGTGTCGAGCTTCTTGAGTGTTGTTGGAGCTGCAGCCATCAGGGCAAGTGGAGAGTATTCCATCACACTCCTGACTTGTGCCTTGTAGATGTTGAACAGGTTTTGGTGTGAGTTATTCACATCAATAACGTTTCCTATGCCCAAATTCCCTGATACATTGAGAATGTGAATTTATAGAATAACCACTAGAGGATATAAAGGATGTGGATGTTGTTAGGAACAATATCCATACCATCAAAAGCAGAGACAGGTAGGCAGGAAAACAAAGGAGCTCCAAACTGGCAATCTCAAATAAGCCAAAAATATATTTTGGACTTACCCACTCCCAACAGAGGAAAAAGAATTTGATTAGTTTGTGACTTGTGAACGCAATATTAAAAAGGAACAGACTAGGTTAGTTTAATAGTGCAAAGCCTTCTTTCCAACTAGCTTTGTGCACCAGTTACTGTTTTTCTGAGCTGTGTTGGAATGGCCCTGATGTTTTGTGTTCCTTTTCATCTGTTCATTTTTCCATTCTCTTACGTCTGTTTTGGCTTCTGCAGTACTGTATTTATAATCACTCTTTATTTTAATTTCACAATGTTTTCTTAGTGCTCTTCAGTCATTCCCTCCATTATTTTAACTTCTTTTGTTTCCTCTGCTTTACTTTTTGATCTGTCTATAGTTGTTTCAGGCTCTTTAGTATTCTCCACTCATTGTGAGCTGCAGTCTCCACCAACTCATTCCGGTTCCTTCCTCAGGCTCTGTAGCTTTCTTCTACAATTTAGCTCCCCTGAAACATCTACCACTAAATGGATATACATTTTTTCACTTTTTCTTTAGTTAGAGTTACATCTGCTACAGTCTCTCTGGTGATGTTGTGGTTTCAAATCTCTTTCTCTAGTGCACTGTCCACAATCTCTTTCCTGAAAATACTAGATCTCCACTCTTCTCATTTATATATCAATAGCATACTGTAATGGGGGAATATAGTTGCACAGATTCATTTGAGGGACAAGAATGCTGACACAGTCCTTCAGTTATAATGCTAATTCTTTTATTGTAATTTTATGAATCTCAGCAATGGATCGACCAACTATGTTGTTTTTTTTTTCTAGCTCCTTGAGCTTTGGGAAGCAATTTTAAAAGCCGACTAAAAAACATGAAAGCCAATGTGACTGTTGGGGAGGTGGGAGGAGTTAAGATTTTCAGTGCAGTGGGGGAAGACGTAGTCAAATAAATGTAATGGGTGTAGGGGATGGTGGGAAGGGGTAAACTTTAAACTTTGTGACGTCGTGGCAGGGGTCGGGGTAGGTCAGCTTTAAAAGATATGTGTTTGGAGTGTGGGGGGAAGGGCAAATAGTTAATATAATTGTTATTGGGGGGTAGGAAAGGGGTGTTAGAAATGTATTTAATAAATTTTGGGGGCGTATCTTTAAAAATTCAAATTGACCGACAGGGTTGGCTGCCCTTTAAAAATGGCGCCAGTGCCTGCGCACAGGCAGCTGACGCCAATGCCAAGAATGGACAGCCCACCCCCTCCATGAGACCGGGCCGCCCCAGCTATTTAAATGAGCGTGACATCGCAGCGGCTTTTTGGCATGTGGCCTGCACGTGCGGGCCGCTACTTTTTGAGCTCACCTCTGAGATTGGCGGTGGGCTCTAAAACTCCAGCCCGCTGTTTTTTTGGACGCAGTGTTAAACTGAGGCTCTGGGCTGGATTTTCAAAGGGCCGCAGGGTCAGGACCTGCTGCAGACGGAATTTCAAAATCGCATTCCCGGAGGTCATTTTGAGATCCCGACGCTTATTTCGACGAAGAGCAGGGGAGTTATCCCAGTTTCCCAATCAATATGCATCCCTCAATCAACATCAGCAAAACAGATTAGCTGGTCATGTTCACATTTCTGTTTGTGGGAGCTTCCTGTGCGCAAATTTGCTGCTTGAGTTTCCAACAATACAACAGTGACTACATTTCAAAAGTACTTCATTGGTTGTAAAGAACGTTGGGATGTCCTGAGGTCATGAAAGACACTATATAAATGCAAGCCTTACTTTCTTCCACTAGTCCATTTCCATGAAACTGCGGTTCCATGATGCCACAATTTCATACAGCCTTTTAAAATAGCTGAACTTGAAAAGGAAGCTGAACTCTCCTCATTAAGTTTCAAAGTGGCTCTAGGAACATGCCAGGTGAATTGATCTAAGAATTAGTCAGAATGCAGAATTATTCCAGGTGCAAATTGAATTGTACCTTTGTAAAATCCTTGGCAGGTATTTGAGGTTCAGATAATGGTTGAATAATTGCTCATTAGCATTTTAATTCAGTAGTTCCCTTTGATTTTGCTCACAGATAAATACAGTCTTCAGCAGATCATTAAAACTGTCTAAAAACTGCCAACCTCTTCTTGTTCTTAATTCTGTCAAAAGATAGGAAACCCTCAGATACAACAACAACTTTTATTTATATAGTCCCTTTTACACAATAAAACACCCAAGGCATTTCACAAGAATTTTTAACACTGAGCCACTTAAGGGAATATTAGGGCAGATGATGAAAAGTTTGGTTAAACAGATAGATTTTACAGAGCGTCTTAAAGGAGGAAAGAGAGGTAGAGAAGCAGAGCGATGTAGGGAGGGAAATCCAGAGCTTAGGGGCCTAGGAAACTAAAGGCATGGCCATCAGTAGTGCAACAATTAAAATCGGGGATGGTCAAGAGGCCAGAATTAGAAGAGCACAGAGATCTCGGAGGGTTCACTGACCTACATTGGCTTCCGGTCAAGCAATGTTTTGATTTTAAAATGATTATCCTTGTTTTCAAATCCCTCCATGCCCTCACCCCTCCCTACCTCTGTAATTTCCTCCAGCCCCACAACCCTCTGAGACCTCTGCACTCCTCCAATTCCAACTTCTTGAGCATCCCCAATTTTTATCGCTCCACCATTGGCGGCCGTGCCTTCAGCTGCCTCGGCCCTAAGCTCTGGAATTCCCTCCCTAAACTTTTCCACCTCTCTTTCCTCCTTTAAGACATTCCTTAAAAGCTATGTCTTATGTCTTAGAAGTATGAATGAGGATTGCAGCAGCAGATGAACTGAGGCATGGGCGGAGTCTGGCGATGTTATGGAGGTGGAAATAGGCAGTCTTAGAGATAATGCAGATATGTAATTAGAAGCTCATCTTTAGGGCAAATATGATACCAAGATAGTGAACAGTCCAGTTCAGCCTTAGATAGTTGCCAGGGTAAGGGATGGAGTTGTTGGCTCGGGAATGGATTTTGTGGTGGGGACAGAAGACAATGGCTTCAGTCTACCCAATATTTAATTGGAGGAATTCCCTGCTAATCCAGTACCTGGCGTTGGAGAAGCAGACTGAGAGAGGTCAAGAGAGGTGGTGGTGAGGTGGTGAGGGTGTCGTCAGCATGTTTTCGGATGATGTTGGCAAGGGGCAGCGTGTAGATGAGAAATAGGAGGGGGTTAAGGACAGATCCTCAGGGACACCAGAGATAATAGTGGGGGAACAGGAAGAGAAGACATTGCGGGTGAATCACTGGCTACATTTAGATAGATGAGATTGGAACCAGGTGAGATCAGTCCCAGCCAGCTGGATGACAGTGGAGAGGTTTTGCAAGAGAATGGTGTCTTCAACAGTGTCAAAGGCTGAATACAAGTCAAGAAGGACAAGGACAGATAGTTTAACTTTGTTACAGTTACATAAAGTGTCATTTGTGACTTTGATAAGAGCCATTTTGGTACTAATTCAGGGCAGAAACTGATTAAAGATGTTCTGGGAAGATGGGGCACACATTTGGGACGTGACAGCACGTTTAAGGCCTTTGGAGAGGAAAGGGGAGGGGGGTGTTGGAGATGAGATGATAGTTTGCAAAGGACGCAGGGGTCAAGGATAGTTTTTTTGAAGAGAGTGTTGATGACTGTGGATTTGAAGGAAAGGGGGACAACACCTAAGGAGATAGAACCATCAACAATAATTAGTTAATAATCTGAGTTATCCACATCCAACATTGCATCATAAAAGTCTATAAAAGGCTATTTTATCCAGTAGTCCTGTTGCCTGTCAGAAGCTATGAGAAATACATTCTTAGAAGGGCATTTTAATACCTTGTGAATTGCTTCTACATTTACTGCTTTTAAGTATGTGGTATTTCAATATTTTTACTACATTTTACTGCCTTTGTGTATTATTCAACCTGTAAATGTGAGTATTTTAGCCTGAAGAGACAATAGGACATGTTTAACGTCCCTTGTATTATTCAGCGATCAATATATCATGACTGGAAGTTGATTATTAAACATGGGAAAACCAATTGCAACTTTACTTCAATCTCTTCCACAATGCCGTACACATGTTTCAATTCACAAGAGCTGCCGGACTTTTTACGGAAACTACATTTTTGCCACGAGCACGACACAGAAGTGATAGGAAAAGGGCCCAAACCATAACTGAAGATATTATTTTACAACTCTACTATTAGCCGGGTCCTGGTGCATATCAGAAATTCTGAAAATTCTGCACAGTGCACGCCCAGAATTTTCAATACATGCTTCAGGCAGTCAAGGTTCCCTGCCAGGAGTGCGAAGCCAAGAAATTAGTCCCAAAGACTTTACAATGCTTTCTCCCCACTACACAAGATTGGCTGTGTCGCATTCCAGGGGCAGGATTTTCGGGCCCTGCTGAGAGCGGGAACGGTGGCAGAAGAGTCCAGAAAAGGCCTGCACTGGCCGAGGTGCCTGTTTACTGATGCTGTTCCCAGCACAAGCTATTTTAAGGAAGGTGGGTTCGGAGCCAGCAGGTGGCCTATTAGGGGCCGAATTAACTGGGATTTTCCAGTCAGCCTCCAGTTTTCTGAACCGGTGGGGGGCAGTTTAGGTGCCTGGAGGCAATTACCCGGCAACAGACCATGGAGCAAGTGCTCCAGGCAGGCCTAGAGGTCCTCTCTGCCTGCCTGGTTTGAGGTCCATCCACAGACTGCTATTTAGAGGGCCTTCTCCCCCACCGCCCACAGTGGTAGCCTGGTTGCTGTATCTGTTTTTTTTAATTTAAGATTGAAAAAAGTTGGTGAGACGGTGCCTCCATGTTGAAGCACCCTCTCAGTTACCATCCATTGCAGGCTGTTGCTCTTCTCAAGCTGGAAGGCCTCTGATTGACCTTCCAGTTTTGAGTGCCTGCCCACCACCCTTAGTTGGACCTGCCTCCATGCTAATACAAGGGGCACCTCCGTGAAAATCCCAATGAATGACAGTTTCTGCCCAGGGTAGGTTTGGGGCCTGGAAACTGTCCCCACTTCCGTTTTGTGCCCCCTTAAGGAAATTGCAGCCCCATTACTCAGTTTAGATCCCTTTTTCTTCATCATTTATATAATATCATAAGGATATAAGTTATAGGAGCAGGCGTAGGCCATATGGCCCCTTGAGCTTGCTCCACCATTCAACAAGATCACGGCTGATCTTCGACCTCAACTCCACTTTCCTGCTCTATCTCCAAATTCCTAATTCCCTTAGTGTCCAAAAATCTATCGATCTCTGTCTTAAATGTACTTGATTATAAGGTCTCATATTGCCCATCTACTATTGTAAATCTCTGGAAGAAACCCACAGTGCTACTTCCTGGATTGCTGCTGTAAACTGAAACTTTATTATCAATCCCTCTAGTGGCACTTTGCGCATGCTACACCAAGCATGTACAGTGGCCTCAAAGAAACAATACACTCCATATCAAATGAACAATAAATGAACAATACACTTCACTCAATGACTGAGTATCCACAGCCCTTTGGGGTAGAGAATTCCAAAGATTCACAACAACTGAGTGAAGGAATTTTCCTCATCTCATTCCTAGATTACTGACCCCTTATCCTGAGAGTATTACTCCTAGTTCTAGAATTTCCAATCTGGGGAAACAGCCTCAGTATCGATCCTGCCAAGTCCTCTAAGAATTTTCCATGTTTCAATTAGATCATCTCTCATTCTTCTAAATGCCAAAGAATATAGGCCCATTCGATTCAAACTCTCCTCATAGGACAACCCTCTCCTCCCAGGAATCAATTATTCAGCAAAATCATGTAAAAGCATGCGGTCAGCTTCCACAACCATGTTAATGGCATTGTTACCTCTCTGACTCCGCCATTGATCTCAAGGCTGTTTTTCTCCACTTTCCTGTCCAACCACTTGCAAGATTTCCTCCAACTGAATGTCAGCAAACTTATTCAGCTCTCAACAGCACTTGTTTGGCCTTGTTTCCATCAACTTCCTGTCACTGATTATCACCTCAGACCGTGTTTGGAGATCTACTGTATTGCTAAACCATGCATTAAGCTTCCACATTTGATCCAACACCATGACAACTGTCAGTCCTGTCTGAAACATTGCCCGCCACCTTCCCTATCAATTCCTCCCAAAATGCTCAGAGGCCTGGGGGTGTACATACACACAAATCTAGGAAGGTGGAAGAACAAGCCAAGGATGCTGTTAAAAACCATATGGGAGCCTTGGCTTTATTAATAGAGGAATAGAGTACAAAAGCAAAGACACTATGCTAAGTCTTTATAAAACACTGGTTATGCCTTAGTTGGAGTATTATGTTCAATGCTGGACTTCGCACTTTAGGAAGGATGTCAAGGCTTTCCACGAGGGTGTAAAAGAGTTTTACCAGAATGGTATCAGGGATGAGGGACTTCAGTTATGTGGGGAAGCTTGAGAGGTTGGGGTGGTTCTCCTTAGAGAAGAGGTGAGGAAGAGATTTACTGGAAGTGTTCAAAGCAATGAAGGGGTTTGATAAGAGTAAATAAGGAGACACTGTTTCCAGTGGCAGAAGGGTCAGTAACCAGAGGACATAGACTTAAGATGATTGTCAAAAGAACCAGAGGCAACATGAAGAAATATTTTTTATGCAGCAAGTTGTTGTGATCTGGAATGCGCTATCTAAAAGGGCAGTGGAAGCAGATTCAATAATAACTTTCAAAAGAGAAGGATTCCCTGTTATTTACCAACATCAGGCATTTCCATTCAATGGACCTCAAATGGCTTAACCTGCCTTCATTTGGAAAATCTCACCGTTGCTTTTAAATCTCCTCTTTGACTCACGCCTGCAGATAAATAAATAAATAAAGTGCAGTTCATTCTTTGTTTCTCATTCTGCCCTGCTCTCAGGAATCTCTCCTCTAAATCTCCATTCTTTGCCATTTACATCCCCACTTTCTACTAAAACCTTCTTTCAAACCAGGCTTCTGCCCACTCCCCAATTTTCTGTTTCCCTTTTCCCTCCTACTTGATAATCACTTTCTTCCCTCCTCACTGTAAAAAAACTCCAAAATCTATTTCTGTATTTGGAAGACAATACAGAAAATGGTTTTAACAGAAGAGCAGACAGCTGCTGGAACAGTTTCTTTCTTGTTATCTTTGTACAAACAGAAGTGCACCTGAAACCTGAGACAGCACGAAAGAAATCATATTCTATTCATGACACATTTTGTTTGTTCTGAATTAATATGAATTGATTCTATGACAGGAAATAAGAGGTTTATCTGTTGCATTGCTTCAGCTACCCTAGCACAGAAATTTGGCAGGATTAATAAATGAATTAATTGCAAACAAAATATATGGAGGAGAAAGTCAACTCACCCATTTTTACAGCATAAAATCAGAGCAAAACCTTTGAATCAATAGGCATGATCTGCCAGGCTCGGATTACGCTGCAATTGAACTGGACACAATATTGGCTCAGGCAACCTTTAGTTCAGGAATCATTCATTAAGGATGTTAAATATTCATGTTTAATGGGATGTACATTTAGCGGGACACTTGTTTGCTGCCTGCAGCTCACAAATGGCATTTAAATGCGAGCAACAGCTGAATTTTGCTACTTTTTGTGCATTTAACCACAAATCAGATTTCCTGACCAAATGTTAAGGAAGAGTATTTGAGATTACTAAATCTATATATTCTTAGCACCTGGAATTAAATGTGGCATTATTCATGTAAACAAAGCTTACCAATGGAATCATAACCCAATGAACAATGCAGACCAAGAAGCTAAGGGTGTTGAGACTATTTAATGAGGCTGCATCCTTTTGATATAATTCACAAACTTTTATCAATGTCCGCTAGTGACTTTGGACAGTATCTGTTACTTCCCACATTAAGGAAACTACTCTTAAAAACTAATTAAACAAATGATACTAAATATGAGTCTTGTACTTGGAAAATCTCCAATCCCATCATCTATAATGTGCAATTATTTACCCATTTAAAAGCTTATTATATTCTTACATCAAAATTAATGTCCATTTCATTTTGCAATTAATTTAAATAGTATATATAGTGGTATTTAAATTGCTGATTCAATTTTTTGACAGAGCTTCCTATGATATTAAAATTGTTATGTTTTCTACTCTTCTCCTAAAGTATTACTAATTTTACAAACATCCAGGACGTAAACACAAAAATCTAGGCTGACACTCCAGTGCAATACTGAGGGAGTGCTGCACTGTTGGAGGTGTCGTATTTAGGATGAGACATTAAACCGAGGCCCTGTTTGCCCACTCAGTTGATTGTCAAAGATTCTATGACACTATTTTGAAGAGCAGGGGAGTTATCCCCAGTGTCTTGGCCATAATTTATCCTTCAATCAGCATTATTATCTGGTCACTATCACGTTGCTGTTTGTGGGAGTTTGCTGTGAACAAATTGGTTGCCTCATTACCCACTTTATAACAGTCGCCACACTTCAAAAAGTACTTCATTGGCTGCAAAATGCTTTGGGACATCCTGTGGTCATGAAAAGTGCTATATAAATGCAATTCTTTTTTAATGTATCAGATGCTGCATAAATTTATTTAATTGAATCTGGATTTAAGGAAATTTAAGAATGTACATTATTTATATTGTGTTACATTACTACATAACACTTCAATTACACTCACATGTTGTTGTCTCAAGAATGGAAGTTTAGGTGTCACATAGATATTGAGGAACAATATGAAAATTCATAACTCGCAAGAAACAGTTTCACTCCACATTGGACATTCTGAAATTTTGCATGAATTACTCCAATACCTTTCAATATATCTAATAAATATACCGAAATATTGTAACACTGACATCTGATGCAGAGTGGATGCTTCCTCTTGTGGGGGAATCTAAATCAAGGCGGCATGGTTTCAGAGTAAGGGGTTGACCACTTAAGATGGATAAGACAAAGAATTTTTTCTCTCAGATGGTCATGAATCTTTTGGAATTCTCTACCCCAGAAAGCAATGGAGGCTGGGTCATTGAATATATTCAAGGCAGAGATAGAGATTCATAAACTATAGGGAAGTCAAGAGTTATGAGGAACAGGATGGAAAATGGAGTTGAGGCCAAGATCAGATCAGTTATGATCCTATTGAATGGTAAAGCAGGCTCAAGGGGCCAAATGGACAACTCCTGCTCCTATTACTTATGATAGTATGATGGACTTGATGGATCTAACCCAGTCTTAAATATATTCAACGGTGGAGCATCTGCAACCCTCTGGGGTAGAGAATTCCAAAGATTCACAACCCTTTGAGTGAAGTAATTTCTCCTCATCTCAATCCTAAATGATCATCCCCTTACCCTGCGACTGTGCCCCCATGTTTTAAATTCTTCGACCAATGGAAACAATCTCTGTGTCTACCCTATCCAGCCCTTCAGAATCTTGTATGTTTCAATGAGATCGCCTCTCATTCTTCTGAACTCCAGAGAATTATAGGCCCAATTTACTCAGCCTCTCATCATGGGACAAGTCCCTCATCCATGGGACCAATTTAGTGAACCTTCGCTGTACCATCTCCAATACAAGTATATCCTTACTTAAATGTGGAGACCAAAACTGCACGCAGTACTCCAGATGTGGTCTCACCAAATCCCTGTAACAATTGTAGCAAGACTTCCTGTACTCCAATCCCCTTGCAATAAAGACTGTGATTGTTACCACATAACAATGGACAGCCCAATGAAACCATGAGACCCATCTCTGTTGTATCTGATAATTAAGATGTAATTTGTAATATATATATATATTGACTGTGATCTATTTGTTGCTTCCTGTTTAATTTATGTTGGTTTTAGTTTGAGTGTTAAGGTTAAATTTATAAAAGTGAAATCTTATCCATTTAGTTTGGTTTCCTAAATTAAGGTTAATCGGTGGATTCAACTCTTTTCATTTGTTGCTGGTCCCCACGGGGATCATAACAAAACACAAGGCAGCTGATATGGCTGATTCTAAGATCTGTATCTGGCTTAGACCTTTATCTGTACAGAGCAACCCCTCGCAAAGCCAGACGCACGTCACATTGCCAACTTCACCTTGCAGTGGCCATAATGACAAAACAGCCCTGCGTATGTCTGCTTGGAATCTGAGGTTGGAATTTTACACCCCGCAAAAGAGTGGGCTGGTGGCAGTGTGGGGGTGGGGGGTGTAAAATGGAGTGGGATGTGGGGGGGCCCTTCCTGACCTGCTCCCACCTCTGCTGCAAATTTGCGCAGGGCGGCGGTGGCGGGAAATGGCCTGCCCATCCCAAGCTAAACGCCTGCTCGGGTCTGCAAAAAAAAAACCCCGACCTGCGCCCAACAGAGCCACATTTGACCTGAGCCCAGCCTGGCTCGAGTCCTTCCATTTTTTCCTGCGCCCGACCTGACCCGACCCGACCATCAGTTAACTTACCTTCCGTTGTTCACTTTGTTGCTGATCTGCACAAACTTAAAATAATTGTAACAAAACCACCTTTCTCGTCCAAAAATTAAATTAACATTAGAGCCATTTACCTGTGATAGAGCGTGTCCGACCCGGCCCGACCCGAGCCCGACCCGGAAGTGCAACCCGACCCAACACAAACCCAACACATGTCGTCGGGTCCCGTCGGGTTCGGGTCTGGTAGCAGGCCTCTACCCCTACCCAATCAAGGCCCTTAGGTGCCCTATGTGGCCAATTAACTGGCACTAAAGGGCCTCCGCCCACTGCCATGGGTATTTTACTCTTGGTTGATGGGTGACTGAGGCCTCAGAAAGCCTGCCTGATAAAACTAGGCAGCCTTCTTTTGGCTCGGGTGGCCCTTCTGATTGGGCACGCTGTGCCCCACGGAGGGCAGTCTCTGAAGCCCCAATCACCCCCAACACCCCCTGCCCCCCTTACCGATCACCCCTCCCCCCCTTGCCTCACTGGGGCCTGAACGATTGTTCGCGGCGAGGCCCTAAATGCTTACCTTTTTTCCGGGACGATCCTTTATCTTCCTCCTGAAGCTGGGTCGTAGTCCCAGTAGTGGTCACTGCTCCTGGTGGTGCTGCTGGGACTAAGAGCTGCCGGCCCGCTGATTGGTCGAAAGCTCCATTAGGCGGGACTTTCTGCCTCAATGAGGTGGATGTTCCACCCAAGACCAACTAAGCACCTGGGGAGTGTAAACTCCAGTCTGGATCCCTACGCCCGATGGAGGCGGGCTCGCCACCAACCTTTCAGCCAGTGGACGGGGCACCACCACCACCCCCCCAATCCAACAAAAAATTCCAACCTATAAGATTTGTCCTTCACTCTCACATATACAGATACTAGGAGTAAATGCTCAAATCCATTCAGACTCTGGATCCTGAATCAGACACTAAAGTCTACACCAATTTTCAGTCTCCGGTGACTTGCGCAGACTGGGAATGATGCAGTTTCAGTCCTCACTCTGTGCTGCTTGGGCTCAGCTGTGATACCCCCATGGTGAAATAGCATGTTGATATTTACTGGCTACGTTTTCCCATGAACTGCATCACTTAGAGAAGATGCTAGAGTCCTACCACTATCTATAGAACTGTAAGGATTTGCCGTAGGCACTAAAAGAATGAAAGGGGAAGAAATAGGAATAAAATATTTTTAAGATAGGCAGGAATAATCTCCCCTGTGCCTTCAAGTATCTGCTTCTCTGAAATTCAGTCACAAACACAATTAGAACACATTCTGTAAGGGAAGAAGAGCTTACATTTCGTTCCTTCTATCAGACCTCCAGGGTACTGGAGAGATCTCTTCCACTAATTCATCATCAAACAAAATAGATGCGTAGCAGAAGAGTAAATTTGTAACCATATTTACCCTTTGCAGTTACTGTCAGCCGCTATCATCCATCACGGGGAGGCACAAAAGGGATTTTGACCTTCTGATACCATTTCCTTTCTCAATAGTGTATTTGCATCAGCTGGGTAATATGGCAATACGTTCAATTTCTGAATCTCCTCAACCTCTTGGGAAATACTTCGCAAGTGAGGGGAAAACAACAGCAAGAGAAGTCATCCCAAGAACACGGTCATTCTCCTGTTAGCAATAAACTTTGGGGGGAATTTTATGCTCTCCTCCACAGCAGGTTTGGATGCGGGGACAGCTTTTAATTGGGTGGGATGGTGACCCCCACCACCAATTGAGGCCCTGAAGTGGGCAATTAATGCCCAAATAAGGGTCTCATCCCGCCTCTGCTACAATTTGCCCAGCAGTGGGTGGGCCTGTCGCCGCACGGACAGCACAGTGCAAGGCATTTGGATAACTCTTGCATTTTTGTTATGCTGTGAGGTATTTGTTAATATCTCTTGCATTTCTGCTCATAAGTAAAATGTAACCATTAGTGGGGTGGACCAGTGTGTAGGGTTCGGGGGGTAAGGATATGGAGGTGAAGGACATTGGGATGAAGGGAGAAGAATTCTGAACAAAGACATCATCGCCGTGGTTCATATTGGACTTTTTAAAAATAAAAGACAGTGGGCTGGATTCTATGTTGCTGCTGCCAAGTATGGCGGCGGCCGTAAAAGATGGCGGCCTGCACACGCGGAGCTGCTGCGATCTTATACACGGACGCTCATTAACATGTCCAAGGTGGACCGCCCCCTTCGATGATGTAGAGGGGCCAGGCGAGCCGTCCCTGGCAACGACGTCTGGTGCCACTGCGCCGGTGCCATTTTTAAAGGTCTTAGAACCCTTACAGACAGTTGAACTTATTAAAAATAATTACAGAAATATTCCCATCCCCTCTACCACCACCCCCCTCCAAAAGCATTACATGTTATTCCTGGCCATTCCCCCCACCCTGAAGTTCTTAAATATATGAACTTCCCACCCCCACGCCCACCCCCATAAAGTCTAGAACCTTTTAAATTTACCCCTTCTCATCATTGCCTAGACCAATCAAGTAAGTTTGACCCCGCTCTCCCCACCCCATCCCAGTGCTGATAAATCTACCTCCTCCTCCCCTCCCCACAGGTGTCGCGCTTCGTTTCCCCGGATGGGGATCTAAAGGGGCGTCAGTGCCGGCCGCCAGGATGTAGATCGCGGTGGCACATCAGGAGGTGATGGGAAATTCATTAATGCAGGTAAGTTAATTTATTTGCATATTTAAATTGAGATCCCATCGTCAAGCGGCGGGGAGGCCGCCACGAGGCCTCGCCGCCGACAAGATCAGGATGGGCCCTGCTGGCGTCGAGGTCCGTGGCGGGCCTCATCTGGGGCAATCTACATGCCCCCCCCCCCCCGCCCCGTCATGGATCCCATGGCGAGGCCCCTATAAAATACAGCCCAGTGTAAGCGAACAAGGACACCCACATACACACACACAGACAGGCAAGTCAGGACACGCCACTGATGTGGTAGCCTGGGCTGTTACATCAGACAGCCTGTCTATAACCACTCTCATGGACAATGGCCTTTTGAAATATGTGTGAATGGTTTCTTTCTTGCCTTATCAAGATACAGAGATCACATCCATGGGTGATATGCACTAAGAACTCCCTCTGCTGAGAGCAGGATATGACCACTTGCAGGTGGTCTTGCATATCCAGGGTGGGATTGATAAGGCACTGAAACCCAATCGGATGGCCCAAATCAAGAGATTACTTTCTACATCGAGGGGCCAGGGTCAGAAAGGGGTATAATGCCACAGCTCACAAGGACATTGTTGCTGCAGCCAGGAAGTGTGACTTGGTCAGTCACAGGATGTTGTGCGGGAGAAGTCATTCAGCAGACCTGAGCGCCCAGGAATAAGCCCTGGATGGGGGTCTACTGAGCAACTGGTGTTGTAAGTGTATACTATTGTTTGGTGAGATAATAAAGGGGTTCCACATAAAGTGGAAATGTATCCAAAGTCTGTTTCGTGCAATTGATACTGAGTATGAGGTCAGGACTTTAGATGGAAGTGAAACCCCCTTTTTAAGAGTCTTACAACAGGAAGAAAATTCTTGTGGCTGGCTTGCCATATCTGGGGGGGATGCTGGCGGTCCCTCGTTAAAAGGCACTTAGTGCCTGAATGAGGAATACAGCATCGGGAAGGGGGGCCCACTGAGAACCACCCCCTGCCCTTGCTGCCAAACCCCCTACACACCCCTCCCGTATGATCCCCACCCTGCAAGACCCCTCCCACCCTGACCTACCTGTGGCTTGCATCCAGTGCTGCTCCTGGGCCTCAGCTGGGTGCTCCACCAGCGGCAGCCACTGCCTCTGTGGTGGTGCTGTCCATTTAACAGCTGCTGGCCTCTGATTGGCTGGCAGCTCTCAGAGAGCGGGACATCTGTCACCAGATTCCTTGATCCCATGGAAGGCCATCACTGTCCAGTTAAGTGTCTAATTGACATTTGATTCAGACTGCCTCCCACAGAAGGGGCGATCCGGGAATCTCGCCAGTGCTTGGAGGTCAAGATCCCCTTCGCCTGGGTAAAATCCCAGCCTTTGCATGCATTGGGAGAGGCCAGGGAGCAACACTCAGCTGCATGCTCTTCATGAGCCAATAAAACCATGGAAATAGAGGATAAAATAGTGGCTATTTACCAAGAAATAGTAAATTGATCAGCTGCCTTTCCACATTTTATTTTTATTTATTCATGGGATGTGGGCGTCGCTGGCTCGGCCAGCATTTATTGCCCATCCCTAATTGCCCTTGTGAAGGTGGTGGTGAGCTGCCTTCTTGAACCTCTGCAGTCCATGTGGTGTAGGTACACCCACAGTGCTGTTAGGAAGGGAGTTCCAGGATTTTGACCCAGCGACTGTGAAGGAACGGCGATCTAGTTCCAAGTCAGGATGGTGTGTGACTCGGAGGGGAACTTGCAGGTGGTGGTGTTCCCATGCATCTGCTGCCCATGTCCTTCTAGGTGGTAGAGGTCGCAGGTTTGGAAGGTGCTGTCGAAGGAGCCTTGGTGAGTTCCTGCATTGCATCGTGTAGATGGTACACACTGCTGCCACCTTGCGTCGGCGGTGGAGGGAGTGAATGTTGAAGGTGGTGGATGGGGTGCCAATCAAGCGGACTGCTTTGTCTTGGATGGTGTCGAGCTTCTTGAGTGTTGTTGGAGCTGCACCCATCCAGGCAAGTGGAGAGTATTCCATCACACTCCTGACTTTATGCCTTGTAGATGGTGGACAGGCTTTGGGGAGACAGGAGGTGAGTTACTCACCGCAGGATTCCCAGCCTCTGGCCACATCTTTAAATATCTTTCCCCTCTACCACTGGCACACCGTAGTATGCACTGCAGCAATCCAGCAAGGCTTCTCCAAAACCGTGACCTCCACCTCCTAGATCAGGGATCTGCAACCTGCAGCTCCGGAGCTGCATGCGGCTCATTAAGGACTCGTGCAGCTCCTGACCTCAATCGATCAAACCCATTTCGATGAGAACTAAATGGCTTGTTTTGCTTTTTTAAACTCTTTTATTAACATTGAACTTGTGATAAAATATCATTCAATTAATAACTTTTTGTAAAAAAAAGCTTTAAAATGTTGTTGACATATGTCTTTATCCTGTTTTTCATTATTGGCATTTGTGTAACAACATTGCAGCTCTCTAGATATTGCATTTATGACAAAATTGAAAAAATGGCTCTTCTTGTTATTCAGGTTCCCAACCCCTGACTTGGAATGATAAGGGCTGCCAGTGTATGGGAACACTACCACTTCCAGGTTCACCTCCAACTCACACATCTTCCTAACTTGGACATGTATCAGCCATTCCTCCATTGTCGTCGGGTTGACATCCTCAAATTCCCTACCGAACAGCACTGTGGGTGTATCTACTCCACATGGACTATAGTGGTACACGAAGAAGGCTCACCACCACCTTCTCAAGGGCAATAAATACTGGACTTTCTAATGACACCAATAAACCAAGAATGTACAAAGAAAGGTAATAATTCAGCCTATGCAGGTAGTTGTCACTATCACAATTGGCAAGCTAGAATGGAATGCCAGTTCACAATGAAAGGAGATCACCCAGTGTAATGCAATGTCAAACTGTCATATCATAGCAATTAAGTCTGAATTCATTTGACTTGGTCAAATTTCTTTTAATGCATTCTCAGAATGTTGGCATTTATTGCCCACCCCTAGTTGTCTCAGAAGATGGTAGCAAGACTTCATCTTGAATCACTGCACTCCATGTGGTATTCTCTGTAGTGGTTTGATATAACTGAGTGGCTTATTAGATTATTTTAGAGGGCATTTTTAAGAATCAACTCTGTTGGTATAGGACTGGAATCAGGCTGGGTAAGGACAGCAGGCTTTCTTCCCTACAGGACATTTGTGAAGTAGTTAGAACAAAGTACTATGTTGGGATTTGAACTCATGTTTCTGCAGATAATTAGTCCAATTACATAACCACTACCCTACGCACCCCTGAATATTTTAAAATAGATTCTATTTACACCAGACAAGATTATCACTGTGGGCGTGATTTTCATTCCTAATAAAAACAGGGATACATTTGTTGAATAATATGTTGAGCATGAATTTTGCTATCAATATTTCCACCATGTTTTGGCAACCAGAAGCTAAAATTTGGATTTGTTTCTTTTGAATATTGTATGCTAGGCAGTAGAACGCAACAAGAAATTCAATAAAAGATGAAGCATTTCGTTCAGATCTCATTACTACACAGTCGTCAAGTGGCTTCAATTTTTTTTTTTCATTTCATGTCTACCTTAGTGCTACACAGATACCTGACACTGCATTGTCCCCACAGCATATTCTTCAATCTTTGGTAACTCATGCAGGTTGTGACATAAAGTAATGTATAACCACATCAATGGCAGCAATTTTGGTGAATAAAATGCCCTGTTTTGTCAAATTATCAGCTCTGAAGTGTGCTTTCCTCAGTTTTGGGTTCTGCATTGTTTCAGGTGCTGTCTGACACCTAGAGGGTATAGGTGGTAGCAATGTTGAAATCATTTCATTGACCCAGAATTTACTGTCAAAATAATGGGTCAGTTAAAGGCCCTCACCAGTATTTTTGTGAAATGCTACAGTAACATCAGGCAATGGGAGATGTGCAATTAAATACGTCAATCTGAAAGTTTTTGTTCAAGATGTGCTACTCTGCTGTTAGCTTTGCAAAAACAGCATTTCACTCCCTGTCTCACCATTGAAATGAACTCAATGACGCGAAGTTCCTATATTTGCTTGATAGATCTGAAGCAAACTTACTACAGAAAGTCTAAGCAGCCATTTAATGATATGAAAGTATTAATTACAGCCTGTAAACCTTTCTGGCACTGAAAATAAACTGTTACAAGTGTGAAGTTTCATTCTTTCAGGTTTTAATTGCTGTTGGAGATTAAAAAATCTTTTTCTAACATTGTCTTTGTTTTCCATTCCCTCTTTTTATTTTTCTTTCTGTACCTGATTTGACATTGAATTCACTCACTCTATACTTTTTTGTTCAGATCTTGCACTGTTCATTTTCTGATCGTTCAATTTGATTGGTTAAGGAGATACCCAATTCTTTGCCCTGTTCACTCAAATGCCAGATGCACTGTAGGGGGCACTGTGCTGTCTCCATGTCCCACTGACAGCAACTTCCAGGGCAAAATAACATCAGCATGAAATGGACAAAGGGAAAATCTAACTATCAGCCATAGCAATTTTGGGTCATTATTCCAACTGTTGCAATTTGTAGTTGGGATTATAGAACCGGGCTTGCCTCTTTTTGAAGACTAATTATATGATATCTACTTAAAATTGACTGGGCCAATTGATGTGAGGCACCACCTTATTCCATTACAGATCTACAAACTTGCACACATACTACAGATGGAGTGATTTACTGCCAAAGTACATCAATTCTGCGCAAAGCTCATGAAGTTCATTTCCCTTTTCAAAGGTTAACTCATTTCTGAATTTTTTAAAAAATCCAGCAGGATTAAGCAATAAGAATTCAAATTGCAGTGTTTGAAAGTACAGAAATCCACTTGGTGAAAATCTTTATGGTAGATTTAACAAATTGTCTTTCCCAGCAAGGGGCGGGGGGGTGTGGGGGCACATCATTCATGGATAAATTTGCTCTGGAGCTAAAATGACCATTGTTGACTAACTGTACTGTAGATAGGTAAGTTATTGCACTTGTGCGACTTCCTGTCCATTGGTCAACCGTGTCTTTAAGTCTGCCTTTGAGTCAGGAGGTTGTGGGTTCAACTCTCATTCCAGAAGTTTGAGCACGTAATTCAGGCTGACACTCCAGTGCAGTACTGAAGGAATGCCGCACTGTCGGAGGTGCGATTTCTCGGATGAAATTTTAAACTGAGGCCCCATCTGCCCTCTCGGATGACCTTAAAAATACGAGGGCACTATTTCAAAGGAGAGCGGGTGTATTTCCCAATGTCCTGATCAATATTTATCCCTCAACCAACACCTAAAAAAATAGATTATCAGGTCAACATCACATTGTTGTTTGTGGGAGCTTGCTGTGTGCAAATTGGCTGCTGCATTTCCTAAATTACAACAGTGACAGCACTTCAAAAGTACTTTATTGTATGTAAAGTGCTTTGGGATGTCCTGAAGTTATGGAAGGTGCTATATAAATGCAAGTCTTTATTTCATTAAATAGATGGAAAATCGTGTGAGGCCCTGTAACCTTCATGACTGAGTTCCCAGTGAGCCCTTCCATTGCACAACGCTCTGTGCCAGCAGAAATAATCAACCTTAACCTTCCAGTTAGATTGAGCATGAACAGGTTAACTCGTGAAGTTCTTCACTAGGTGTTTTGGGATGCGATGAGAAATTCCATTGCTCCTAGTTACAGAGAATTACAGAAGACCAAAAGAGTGAATTTACTCTTTGAAAACATAGTGAAATAAATAGAATGAATGGGCTTTGTTAGTTGACCTCTGATCTACTGTTCCTTACAATATAAACAGTTAACCAACAACAGTGAATTAGTTCTGAGCAAATTGGTCCATCCATGATGGGCTCAGTCCCATGACTCATAATTGGAACTACTCTGATGCTGTTCAGCACAAGGCAACAAAAAAAGGCTATTGACATTCTTACAGTCATTGAATACCTCATCCAGCCTTCCTGTGGTTCATCTGGTGAGCTGTTGAAATAGCCTAAGTATCTTCCTCAGGAGATGCAAGCATCAGATTATGATAAATGGCATCTGTCTGGCTGTTACAACATCTCTACAGGGCTTCCACAAGGAAGAGTATTTCGATAAACTGTTTTTTGTTTTTAGCAGCAGCCTGGTCATAGACATCAGTGAATGAATTGTACAGGTTTGTAATCCCAGCATAGGGCTTCACCAGCACCAAAATTGTGGCACAATAATCAACAGGAGCGGTAAAATATTCTGGTGATTAAAATCCTACACAGGCAAAATTCTGCGGCAGGAGTGCCACTCTGTAAAATAACCCCTCAACAGTTAATGATCACTTTACTGATGCCATCAACCTCTTCAAAGTGGTTTAATGGCTCTCAGAAAGTCAAGCTGTGAACCATTACAAGACATATAGAATGTGCAAATCCCAGTTCAATTTTTCCAAGTGTTTTGGAGCTTGCAACGACCATTCCAGTCAAATTTCAAGAGGCATCTATGACTGTCACAGATGTCTCCTGCTGCACCATATGTAAATACAAGGAGCAATTTTAACTCATTCTGTCTGGCATGAACAAGGCGGAAACGGTCTAAACATTGTCGTGCCGACCTTACTGTCCGATTGATGCTCTTGGTCCACCCATTACATCTTGCCCACCATCCTGAGAAGGGTGGCTTAGGCAAGTGGGTCATTACAAACTGGGGCCCTATAACATATGTAGGACCCCAATGCAACGTTTAGTTAAAAACTGATGGAGCTTGTGCCGCACATGCTCCTCCCATTGGTACCAGCCGAACCAACTGCCTGGAGGCTGCTGTGGAAAAGCTTAGGTAAGTCTTCAGACTAACGCTTGTGTGGCCAAGAGAAACATGAGTTTCTCCTGCAACAATATTAAGGCAATTAAATGAAGGCTAGCATTAGACGAATGCCTCCCAGGTGGCACTGGACAATTGAAGTCATAGATCTGCTGGTATCACCTTGTGAGACTCTGCGAGCAAAATAAATTGTTGATGTAGAAACATAAAATAGCACCGTGCAGAAGCAGGCCATTCAGCCCATCGGGTTTGTGCTGGCTCTTTCAAAGAGCAATCTAGTTATTCCTATTCCCCTGCTTTTTCCACGCATCCCTGCAATTTCTGCTCCTTCAAGTATTTATCCAATTCCCTTTTGAAGACTACTATTGAATCTATATCCACAGGCCTATCAGGCAGGGCATTGTAAATCCGAACAGCTTTTGCATAAAAAGATTTTTCCTCATGTCACCTCAGGTTCTTTTGCCAGTCACATTAAATCTGTGCCCTCTAGTTCCTGACCTTTTTACTCTACCTAAACCTTTCATGATTTTAAACACCTCTATCAAATCTCCTTTTAGCCTTCTTTGCTCCAAGGAGAACAACCTGAGCGTCTCCTGTCTATCCATGTAACTGTAATTCCTTGGAACCATTCTAGTAAATCTCTTCTGCACCCTCTTCAAAGCTTTTACGTCCTACCTAAAGTTACAAGGGATGATGATTTTAAAGGATAACCAGTGTGCTGGTGGCTATGGTGCCCAGGGAAGTAAAAAGGGACAACGGCCACTGTGTAATCTTGTCTATCTTCAACAACTTGATGACCTTTTTACAGCACTGGTCTGCCATTTTGGATGGTCCACAGTACGTGACAAGTATTGCTGCAGTTTCCTCCGTGAGCACTTGTCAGCCTTTCTCTCCTTTCTTGCACCTCATCCAGGTGTGTCCAAAGGTCTGTCTTATTGAACTTGCATGCTGCTCTTGTGGCATGTTGTTCCGACACTGTGGACTGCCTTTAAAATGAAGCAGCCATCAGCAGCATAAACTAGGTCATGTGAAAACCTTGTGTCACATTCTCTGAAACTGTGGTTGCTTGGTCTTGCTTGCCTTTTTGAATGTCTATTACAATTCAAGTGAGGAAGCTGGAGATGCCTGTTGTTACACAGTAGCTTGATCAGTGCCTATTACAGCTATAGCCCTTTGCTCAGCACTCCATCAGTATGTCCTCTAAGCTGGATGAGAGCAGACCTCAAGATTGAGGGCGATGAAGCTTTGAATGATACCTTTCTTCTCCCAATCCACCAACACTTTGAAGCTGGCAAAGAAAATATTTTGGAGATTGCAGCACAAGGATTCTGCCGTTGCATTCTTAGTACTTACAAGGCATATACCAGCTGTTCTTACGACATTTGTTTACTGTTGAGTTCACCTTAGATGGTCCTGGATTTGCCAAATGCTCCATGGTGGACTGCAACATGTCTTTGTGCATGACAAGGCAGATGCAGGCAGTAAACTCCCCCGTCAAACACTGTCAAACCTTGCAGGATGTTGTGACACAGGCTAGAATTTTACAGCCCCACAACGTGCAGGCTCATGGCAGGGGGTCAAAAAATTGAGTGGAAGGCAGGGGGTGCCATTCCCGATGCCTTACTGCCTCCGCTGCAATTTTATGCGGGGCAACAGCGAGAAATGGCCCACCCATCCCATGCCAATCACAGCCCTTAAGTGGCCAACTAACTGCCACTTAAGGGCCTCCTCCCGCCGCCGCTGGTATTTTACCCTCGGCAGCCGGACAGCAAAGGCCCCAAGAGCCCAGCCTGGTAAAACCTGGTGGCCTTCTTGCGGGCTGGGGAGTTGCCCTCCTGATCGGACAGCCTTTGTCCCATGGATGGCTGCCCCAGAAGCCCCAACCACCACCACACAACATTCAACCCACAACCCCCCCAACAAACTCCCATTGCCTCACTGGGGCCCGGCTGATTGCCCCCGGCGAGGCCCCAAAAAACTTACCTTCTTTCCGGGGCTGTCCTTCCTCTTCCTCCTGCAGCTGGGTGTAGTCCCAGTGGCCACCTCTCCCGGTGGCGCTGCTGGAACTAAGAGCTGCCAGCCCGCTGATTGGCTGGCAGCTCCATTAGGCAGAACTTCCTGCCTCAAGGAGGTGGAAGTCCCGCCCAAGGCCAATTAAGGGCCTGGGTGGAGCGGAAAATCTTGACGTGGCTCCCCAACTCGGCGGAGGTGGGCTCACCACCGACTTTTCGGATCGGTGGGCAGGGCCTCCCGCCCAATGTTAAATTCTGGCCACAGTTTCTAATAACTGTGAAAGATGATGGTGCTCAAGTAGCATCTTCTTTTCAAATGGAAGCTTATTACTCTCTTCACCCAAGGGCATTGCAACTGAGAATAGATATGAGGGAGCGGTCCAGTCAATGGATGCCTCCTCATTCTTTGCTTCTGACTCTTGCTCTTGCTCATTTGAGATCCAGGTGCATCACCTAGTGAACCCAGCTGGTTATATCTACCTAAATTCTTCAGCATGCATGGACCTAGGTTTTCTGATGGATGGATTGATGATATAAACTGTGCATTGCTGGATTTAGGGCCGTCACTTACGCCTGCTGTTCCTTCTTTGAAGACACAAATAGAAACCAAGGAGCCTGTCATCCAGCAATCATTGAAAAGGACCCCATGCAACATCTGACAGCGTTAATGTTGTACGTATCGTATTTTGAAGAAATAACTTGCATTTATATAGCGCCTTTAATGACCTCAGCATATCTGAAAGCCAATTAAATACTTTTGAAGTGTAGTCACTGTTGTAATTCAGGAAACGTGGCAGCCAATTTGTGCACAGCAAGCTCCCATAAACAGCAATGTATTAACGACCAGATTATCTGTTTTTGGGTGTTGGTTGAGGGATAAATATTAACTAGGACACCAGGGCAAACTGCCTACTCTTGTTTAACATAATACCTGAGAGGATGGATAGGGCCTTGGTTTAATGTCTTATCTGAAAGATGCAAAGTTGGAATGTATGTGTGAGTGAATGAGTAATGTAGTGGAGAAGAATAACAAGAAATGTATGATTCTAGTTCTGACCTTTGTTGAGCCTTCCAATCTCCTCAAGAGCCACATCATCTATAGCCAACAAATCCAGTATAATTGGTCATGCCATTTGAGTTATCCAAGCTATGGTAGATCCCTTAGTCCCAGATCTGTTGTCTCCTGTTGCCAAACATCTTTGTTCTGCGAAACTAAGAAGTAATGTTGAGATGTTGGAAGTTATAAGAGCTCTTACATTGGGGGAGAAGCAAATGGCCACTATGCATCACATTAGATTAGGTTAGTTGTTTGCTTTCTGGGGCCAAGTTTCCACAACAAGTTATAGTTTTAAGTGTTCATAATAAAATGTGCCCAACAGTTGTGATGCTTGGGAAGGACTGCCCACTGAGGAAATTTTGTGCTGTGTCAGTCAGGGTGTAGCATAATAAGAGAAGGCTTGCTTCTTTGATAATCTACTTCATACAGTGGCTTGCTGGCTAGCATTACCTTGACAGACTACCTTCTCTTTATCTGCCCTCAGGACCTGTTATCTCACAACCAGTAGAATTCCTCTCAAAAGGACTACTCGGATAGCTCTTTCAAAGAGCCAACACAGGCATGATGGCCACTTTCTGTGCTTTAAAATTCTATGATTCTATAAAGTACCCTGGGATGTCAAGGAGATTAACCTTCATTTGCTACACATTGTCTCACATGGATTTCAAATAGGCATCCAAAAATGAAACTGACTTCATTCTTGAACAAGACATTTCTGCCACTCTGCAATCTAAAAATTAATGTAACACTTTAAATGGCACCTTCAACTCTGATGAGGAAGCTGCTCTCACTTTATTTTCATGTCATTGGCTCCATTAGAATAACAAAAAAAGAAATTTCAAACCAATGCATTGAGCATTCATACCTTAATATTCACACATTACAATTCCAAGACCAATGTTTTATACCCTGCAGCATATCCTCGCAAATGTAGTTAGAGAAGACTGCTTATGTGAAAACACACAAGAGAAACCATTATCTTCGGTAGTACAACATATATTATCCATTATTATTGATAGAAACTGACCCACATCAAGCAAAGGATAATAAATAACGCATTACAAATCATTGCTTGGTATTTTCATCAATACGATTGGATGAATGGATAACAACCATTCCTGCATTGGTGTATTGTTCCCATGAGCAACCAATTTAAATTATGAATATAGTTTGCATATTCCGTAAAAAATCAATTCATGAAATATTGACAATGCTCAGAAACATCGCTCTGTGGCAATTTATAGAACCAATGGGGATGGTGTAGAACAGAGTCTTTCAGCGTTCTTTCAACACTATCACTTTGAACCTTGGACACTTTTACTTTCTAAAGTTGAATATGGAACTAGTTATAAATATTATCATAAGAATGCATGCATTTTTTGTAAAAGTTAGAAATAAATAATCTTCTGTGACCTTTGTCTTTAAATATGCTCAGTTAATGGCAAATAACCAAAACTAAACCTCTCAAAAAATTATAAAAATAGGTTGTCAATGACATTTAGCAGTTGAAATCACACTGTTCATTATTAGTCACAAATGCATTTGTGAGAAACACCTCTCTTTATTAATAAAGCAAATGTCTTTGTTAGCAACTCCGCAACATCATCAATCCTACCTCAGTCTGTTGAAGCACTCATCCATGCCTACGTCATTTGATTATTCCAATGCTCTCCTGGTTGGAATGACAACCTCCCCTCTCCTTAAACTTTAGCTCGCTCAAAACTCTGTTACCCATATCCTATCCCGGCACCAAGTCCCACATGCCCACCACCCCTGTCCCCTTGGGGTCCTGGTTCCCCAATACTTCAAAGTCAGAATTCTCACCCTTATGATTGAATCTCTGTTTGGCCTTGCTCCTCCTTATTCCTAGCCCCATAACCTCCTCCCCAAACATTATTTATCAAATTCCACCATCTGTTGAACCCCACCATTCCCTTGTCCTCATCGTTAGTGACTATGGCCTCAGAAGTCTTGGCTTCAAATTCCCTCCCTAAATATCTCCACCTCTCTGTGAGGTTTGTTGGGATGTTTTTTCGACATTAAAATCATTTCATAAATGAACATTTAGGTTTGTTGTCATCGTGGTTATGTCACTGGTCTAGTACTTCAGAGACCTGGACTAACAATCCAGATAATGTGAGATCAATATCTCACCATGGCAGCCTGAGAAATAGAATTCAGTTAAAGAATATTGCAAATGAAAGACTGGTTTCAGTAAATGTGACCATGAAGCTGTGAAATTGTCATAAAAACCCAACTGGTTCTCTGGGGAAGGAAATCTGTCATCCTTGCACAGTCTAGCCTAAATGTGACTCCAGACCCACACCAACCTGGATGACACTTAGCTGCCCTCTGAAATGATCTAGCTGGCCATACGAGGACAACTAGGGATGAGCAATAAACACAAGCCTTGCCACTAATGCCCACATCACGGAAATGATTTTTTGAAAAAACATTGCTGCAGCTGTAATTAACATAGTGGACCAAGAAATTACAAGTGAATGTATTGACATGTTTACCACTGTATCACCCAGTGCAATGTATTGACATGTTTACCACTGTATCACCCAGTGGAATGTATTGACATGTTTACCGCTGTATCACCCAGTGGAATGTATTGACATGTTTACCACTGTATCACCCAGTGCAATGTATTGACATGTTTACCGCTGTATCACCCAGTGGAATGTATTGACATGTTTACCGCTGTATCACCCAGTGTAATGTATTGACATGTATAGCGCTGTATCACCCAGTGCAATGTATTGACATGTTTACCGCTGTATCACCCAGTGGAATGTATTGACATGTTTACCGCTGTATCACCCAGTGGAATGTATTGACATGTTTACCGCTGTATCACCCAGTGGAATGTATTGACATGTTTACCGCTGTATCACCCAGTGGAATGTATTGACATGTTTACCGCTGTATCACCCAGTGGAATGTATTGACATGTTTACAGTTGTATCACCCAGTGGAATGTATTGACATGTTTACCGCTGTATCACCCAGTGGAATGTATTGACATGTTTACCGCTGTATCACCCAGTGGAATGTATTGACATGTTTACAGTTGTATCACCCAGTGGAATGTATTGACATGTTTACAGTTGTATCACCCAGTGGAATGTATTGACATAAATAAAAGCAAAATACTGCGGATGCTGGAAATCTGAAACAAAAACAAGAAATGCTGGAATCACTCAGCAGGTCTGGCAGCATCTGTGGAAAGAGAAGCAGAGTTAACGTTTCGGGTCAGCGACCCTTCTTCGGAACTGACAAATATTAGAAAAGTCACAGATTATAAACAAGTGAGGTGGGGGTTGGGCAAGAGATAACAAAGGAGAAGGTGCAGATTGGACCAGGCCACATAGCTGACCAAAAGGTCATGGAGCAAAGGCAAACAATATGTTAATGGTGTGTTGAAAGACAAAGCATTAGTACAGATTAGGTGTGAATATACTGAATATTGAACAGCAGCAAGTGCAAACCTGAAGAAAAACAACCTGATAAAAACAGTGGGTAAGCAAACTGAACAAACTAAGATGAAATGAAATAAATGCAAAAAAAGATGTATTGACATGTATTGACATGTTTACCGCTGTATCACCCAGTGGAATGTATTGACATGTTTACCGCTGTATCACCCTGTGGAATTATTTTAATTTTACGGGGATTGCCAGATATTTTTCCGTGCATCCTGCTCAGGACCAACCAGTAAGTAACCCCTCACTCCTTGTCTTACACCTATCCAGAGACAGAATGTCCTCATTGTTCGACCTTCAGCTGTGTTCTCCCAACCGACTAAGCTTTGTAACGGTATTCAAATCTGTAAAGTGCGCAGTGACAGTTTGTTTAACCTGAACTGCCAGCTTCTGGAAATGAAAGCAGAGAGCTCAGTCAGTAGTGGAACCCAAGTCTCCTTCCTTCAGGTGTCCGCTGCAAATGTCCTTGGAGTTTCTGCACACTCCTCAACCCCCGAATATGAATATATCAATGCTAGAAGCGGCACTCCGCAAACAAATTTCTCCCCCTTCATTTCCTTTCCTGCTTCCAACACCACCTCCCCATGCTCACTAATGCTTTCAGAGTCATCTGCTGCACCCTTGTTATTATCACAAAAGAAATTTACACACATGCAACCTGAACCCAGACTGCCTTGCATTTGCCCGCTATCTGATCTATTGTATTTCTGAACTATTTTTCATTCTATTGCTGTTTGTCTCTCCCAGTCCTCTGTGCACCTAGTTTCTGCACTCAAATTTTTCATCCTGGTACCCCTTCCCCTGGCAGATTACTTTCAAGCCTTCCCCACTGTACTAGTTAACCTCCCCACAAAGACATTGGTTCCATCTCTGTTGAGGTGCAGGCTGTCCATTTTGAACAAGTCCCTCCTGCCCAGAATTGGTCCCAATGCCCCAGGAATCTAACACCCTCCCTCCTGCCAGGCATTGTTCCAGCCAGGCATTAACCTGTTTTGTACTACTATTCCTATAGTCACTAGTGCATGGTAGTTGGAGTAATCTTGAGGTTACTACCTTTGAGGACCTGCTATTTAACTTCCTCCCAAGCTCCTGATAACTGACAGCAGGACTTCAACCTTTTTCCTACCTATGTTATTGGTTCCCATCAGGATCACAACTTCTGGCAGTTCCCCTTGCCCCTCAAAATGGATCAGAAGGTCTGCACAATGCACACCTACTAACCCCTACTAGATAATCCTCTTGTGTGTAATACTGGTGAGGACTGGATTGCTACCACACATGATTAAATAAAATATACGAAGTATTTAGTTTTGTTATGAATAATACAATTTTTAATGGGTGAGAGAAGGCTAATATGGAGCATTAACACCGGCATAATCCAGTTGGAATGAATGGCTTGTTTCAGTGCTGAACAATCTATGTAAAAAAACAAATCCTCAGGGTAGATTTACCTGAAATTGCACTTGGGCAGGTGGAAACAAGTGATGTTGGTTGCAGTGAAAGTCTTGGGAAGGCACGGAAAGTGGCCTGGTGAAATTGTTTCTGTTTCAGATCTGGAGTAAAGAAGGAGGATATATCACAATGGTCGAACCACAGGCAAGTTAATTCTCTTGACAATTTGCCACACATTTTGATGCTTCACGGCCCATATTTGAAGATGATGATGTGAATGATCATAATGAAAATGGCTCCACCTCTCATCATAGGGGGAGGCCTCCAATTTCCACATCCCCCTTCACCTCCATAGCCTTCACGCACTATATAATTGAAGAAGAAAATTATTGTCCAGCTTCCTAGGATGGTGGGGAGATGTCAAAGCTGCCCTGTGCCAAAATGTCTAGCCACGGTAAACATTAGCAAATCAGTAATAGCATGAGTAGACTGAAAAAGTACGAGTGACATGTATGTTTTGGTGTACTGCTTGAGAGAATACTGGGATGCTCAGATCAAGCTTATCAAACTGAGAACCCATTTAAACCACAAAGATAACTTAAAGATAAGACATAGAAAAAATCCAAGTTCTTCAATTTGCCCTTGTTTTGTCATGGTTTTAAACTTATCAAAGGCTACGGCAGCATTATTTATGAAAACTTAATATGTTCGGCTCCATTCTCCCCTATTTCAATGGAGACAATACTCCATTTACTTAAAATGCCTCCACTAAAATAGGAACATGAGGAATTCACTACCAGAGAGTTAACCGTTCATATGAGAGACTAACTCATTGTGAACAACTAACTGCCTTTAAAATAAAGAGCAGGACAGTCCAAATAATGTGAATGGCACCACAAGAAAAATTATCAAGATTTTTTAGACGAATGTTCAATGTTCCTTTTTTAAAATATTTTTGTCTTTTGCATTTGTTCATCTCAAATTTTACAGTGGGAATATAACTAAAATTTCCCTTTTGTATAACAGATACAATAATGCAAGAAACTCAATAAATAGTTTAACTTGAATCACAGAAATGGCATGCAATTTGCTCAATTATTCAATACCAACAATCAAGGTCTTTTCATTCCTTTTACATTTGTGAGCATTGTTCTAAGACAAAGAACAGAACAGTATTGAGATAAGGTGGAAAGGATGAGTTGTCAGCCTTGACATTTTTAAAAACTGTTTATATAAGTTTAACAGGGAAAACAGCATCAAATACAGTTGGCAAATATTCAATTATTACAACTTAACAACTTACAAATC
Source organism: Heterodontus francisci (assembly GCF_036365525.1). Classification (NCBI taxonomy): domain Eukaryota; kingdom Metazoa; phylum Chordata; class Chondrichthyes; order Heterodontiformes; family Heterodontidae; genus Heterodontus; species Heterodontus francisci. The sequence continues at coordinate 5,582,072 of NC_090372.1, read as the reverse complement.
CAAACAATAAATGTGGGCATTGCTGGCTAGGCCAGTATTTATTGCCGATTCCTAATTGCCCTCAAAAAGGTGGTGGTCAGCTGCGTTCTTGAACCGCTGAAGTCTGTGTAGTTTAGGTACACCCACAGCACTGTTAGGGAGGGAGTTCCAGGATTTTAACTCAACAACAGTGAGGGAATGGCAATATAATTCCAAGTCAGGATGATGTGTGACTTGGAAGGGAACTTGGGTGGTGGTGTTCCCATGCACTTGCTGTCAGTGTCCTTCTAGGTGGTAGAGGTTATGGTTTTGGAAGGTGCCGTCCAAGAAGCCTTGGTGATTTGCTGCAGTGCTGTGGGAAGAATAGAGAATTATGTGGGATATAGAAAATGTAGGATGATTATAAAAGAATCCTCAGTGCAGGACTTAAAGAATTGACCAAATTGATTGGCTGGTAAATAAGTGAGGAAAGGTAAAGTGCTTGAGAGCATGTACGCAACATCGGCGATTTTAACTTGTCTGGTCAGCATGTGGGGTTAAAATTGCCCCAGCAGCCCTGCCACCCACTGCCCCCACCTTTATTTCCCACCTCAAATATCTGAAAGCTACCAGGAGAAACTATTTTTAACTTAAATGTAAGAATTACGATAAGTTCAGAGATTCTAAAATACATCAAATAAAGTGTAAAATAAAATCACAATTTTCTGAGTTGTTTCCCCAGATTCCTTGAGAAAGTAAATCTGATCCTTTAGTTTTCCAGTATGGCATAAAGAAGGAAGCTGGGCTTAGCCGTGGACCCTGCGATGACCTTAACCTCAAATGATCATAACCATCAGCCACAAATCTTGCAGCTGTGGTTATACTGACCCCTTACTCGCACCAAGCCCCATTCACATATCACTCTTGTGCTTGTTGATCTACATTGGCTCCCAGTTAAACAACATTTTGATTTTAAAATTTTCATCCTTGTTTTCAAACTCCTCCATGCCTTTGACCCTCCCTATCTCTATAATCTCCTCCAGCCCCACAACCCTCAAAGATATCTGCACTCTCTAATTCCAGCTTCTTGAGTATCCCCAATTTTGATCACTCCACAACTGGTGGCCATGTCTTCAACTGCCTAGGCCCTAAGCTCTGGAATTCCCTCCCTAAATCTCTCCATCACTCTTTTCTCTCTCTCCTCTTTTAACGTTGGCATCCTTCAATCTACAAAAACCCTGGGTATTTAAATGAGCTGCCGCGTGACAGATCACGGTGGCTCGGCACCGCATAGCACGTGTGTGCGGGCTGACATTTTTTTTACCCGCCACCGGAAGTGGCAGTGGGCTCTTAACATCCTGCCCTCTGTTTCTCTCTCCAGCGATGCTGCCCACCCTGCTGAGTATTTCCAGCACTTCCTGTTTTCATTCCTGTCCAGCACAAACTGCCCTGTTTGGATCAACAGTAGTGTAAACATGCTGACATTCCATTGGCTTTGTACAGTGTCTTCAATTGGTTCTCACCTTTGGAATCTTTGGAATTCTCTATCCCAGAGGGCTGTGAACCTATTCAGGACAGAGATCAAGAGGTTTTTGGATACTAAGGGAATCAAGGGACATGGGGATAGAGTGGGAAAGTGGAGTTAAGATCAGCTAGCATCTTATTGAATGGCAAAGCAGTCCTGCGGGCCAGATGGCCTACTCCTGCTCCTATTATGTATTTATGCTCTCACATAGACAACTACATGTAAAAATTGTGCGTTAATCCTGGTATACAGCCTCACATCCTCATTCAAAATTCGTATGTTAAAATCAGCCAGACACACACACACCACCTGCTGAAAACAAGATGAATTCAGTACAGGTCACAGAGAACAAAAATTAAAAAAATGTGAAATCCAGTTACCTTCACCAATTAAGATGTCTCTAAAGGCACAACCTAATTTTTTTTAAACTAAAGGTTTCAGCATATTGGTTAAAAGAAATCATTACTCTTGATAAGAAAACTGCACTATAAAGAAATAAAAGATCTAACCATTTCTTCCTCTTTTATATGGGAACAGCAGTTAAGATTTAACTAATGTCAACACTGAAGACCTGAACTGACTCTTCTTTGTTTGGCTGAGAAGAATGGGATGTTCCTATCACCCAGAAGCAGGCTATTTAGACTTTTAAATATTTAAAATCTGGCAAAGTTCCAAGCCCATATGGGTTCCCAGCTGAATTTATAGAAAAGCTCTTGCAGAATTGGCTTCCCTTCTACCAAGTATATTCCAGCATTTTACTGAGATTGTGCAAATTGTGAACACTTGCAGGTCAATTCCACAACATGGCAGGATCAGCTCATTTCCATAACTTCAATATGTTTCCTGTATATTTTCCAAGTGCACAGGGAGGTCTATGGCTGCAAGTGGGTACTGAAGGAGGATTTCAGGAGCTTTTAAGGGACTGCTGATTGTTGACAATGGAGCTCATGGTTATGCCCGAGAGCCACAAAGGAAATGGAATCTCGTCAAGTTGCAAAAGAGGAAGGTCTCTATTTTTGGGACAGTGAAGAAACTTTTTCTCTCAGTACAGTAAGCATGGAAGGAGGTGGCCCAGAGATTCAACTAGCCACATCCCATTCACCCATCTCCCCAGTGCTCGTTGACCTACATTGGCTCCTGGTTAGGCAATGCATCGATTTTAAAATCTCATCTTTGTTTGCAAATCCCTCCGTCGCCTCACCCTCCTCTATCACTGTGACCTCCTCCGGCCCTACAACCCTCCAAGATCTTTGTGCTGCTCCAATTCTGGCTTCGTGAGCATCCCGAGTTTAATCTCTCCATCAGCTCTGGTTGTGCTTCAGTTGCCTGGGCCCTAAACTGTGGAATTCCCCCTGTAAATCTCCCTGCATCCCTACCTCTCTTTTCTACTTTAAGATACTCCTTAAAACCTACTTCTTTGCTCATCTTTCCTAATACCTCTTTAGGTGCCTTGGTGTCAAAAAAATAGAACCCAACCAGTTTTTGAAATTGATAAGATGTAAATTGAGTAAATTTCATAATGCAGTGGGGGTGGGGTACACAATTTGCTCCCTCTGATTACTATCCATGCGATGAATCGGAAACTTTCCATCAAATGTGAATAAAGTGAGTGAGCCAGAGATCAGAGTCCTGTTGGAACTGCTCCAATCCACTTATCCAGTGGAGATGGTATGTTTAGGTAAAATGAAAAACATTAACTTAAAGTTTTCCCTAAAATGTAATCATTTTGGTACTTTAATTGAATACAGTACGAATGAGATTATAATGTTTAATGACTGAAATAATTGACTTGAATGTTTTCAATAAGAAATAGGAAACTATTTGGAACTTGGAGGTTTCATTTTCTGCAATCATATATGTTGCCTGTTGACAGTCCCTATACAGACAATGAAGGATGTCTAATAAGATATACTAAGTAATTCAATGGAGTTCAGAACTAATAGAAGATTTTATATTGAATACAAACTACAACAAATGTATCATATGGTTAACAATAGAGATTTTCTTGTCCCTCATTTCCCTACATGTAGAAATCTCCCTCCTTAAGATATGTCAAACAAAGCACTTCAGTAATTCATGAAAACATCAATATTTAAAAGCGTAAGTACACATTGATTTTATCTGGAAATGTTATTTAACTCCAACATATTAATCAAAATAGCTTAACATCTATAGCCATTATATTATTTCTTATATTACAACCATGACTAAACTTAAAAAGTATTTATTTGGCTGTAAAACACTTTGGGACATCCGAAGGTTGCAAAAGGTGCTATAGAAATGTAAGACTTTCTTTTGACTATGAATTTAGTCACCTTGTGCTAACAAATTTGTCTAATGATTTTTACCACTTAATAAGTCATGTGCCAATGGATAGAATAAAAACTTGCGAAATGTTTTGGCCTAATTCACCAAGTTTGAGGGGCTTGTTAGAGGCCACAGAGGAATCACTTGACAAGCTGATACTCAAGCACAATTAGAGAGAGTGTGATACACTGTCATCATTGTATCATTGACCTTTGATGCCAGCAAGGCTTACCAATACCATGATCATTGCAAATAATTATAACAGTAAAATTGATTCTTAATGTCGAGTGATCAAGAATAAAACAATGCTAGACAGTTACACATCAGGACACTGAAGACACACTCCAGGTGTAGTTAAGGCAGATGATTACAAACTTGATTTATTAGTCTCATGCTCCTGTTTCATTAACTCAAGTTAAGAATAATGAGTGTCATCAAGCAGGCATTGCTGCTCCTGTTGCCTCACAAGCACAGGTGGCTTCGCTTAAATGAGATTTTAACAGCCCCGTGGTATACTGATAAACTGTGCCTTTTGTTGCCATCATTGCTGTACCATGAGAAATTGACACTGTGACATTCCAAATCATAACAGCAGTTTTGAAACAGCAGCGGTGACATCTATTTCACTAAATTAGAAACCTGTTGATTTTGAGATAAGTTAGATCCTTAACATGGATCCTTGACATCAAAATAAGTAGTTTCATTACAGTAATGTTGACAGGCAAGGCCATATATTAATTTAAGATGGCAGACAATTTGAATTAAACCGATCGATGTACGTAAACCCTAAGGTCGGTGAGTTACAAGTGCAAGTAGCCATGTGGGAATATGATATTGTAACATTGATGGAAATGTGGCTTAAAAATGGTGAGGACTGCACTCTTAATATTCAAGGATACAAAATGTTCAGAGAAGATAGGAAAGGAAACAAGGCAGGTGGGGTGGCAGTACTGATTAGGGAAGACATTGTAGTGTTAGAAAAGGAGGATGTCTTTGAGGGGGAAAAGACAAAATGTATTTGGCTAGAGTAGAAAAACAAAAAGAGTGTTCTTAGGTGAGATTTTCTGAATACCTTGAAGAATTATAAAGTAGGCTATCCATGTCATTGACTGCATTATGGATAACTTTGAAGACTGTCTCATTCTGTTAGTATGTTCTCAAAGTCATACATCAATATCACAACAGAACAGTAAAATAAATTGGCTTTCTTCGTCCTTCCTGTTGAAATTACACTATAAATCATCCATAGTTTCCAATGAATATTTTAAACTGAGAATCATAACCTTTGAGGCTGACTTGTGTCATTCCCACTAATATGGCGATCTTGCTTTTTGTCAATAAGGACCCCATTTCTATACAGGGTTACAAAAGGTTTCGCATCATGCGGTGGAAAAGTTTGAAAGAAATTGTCAAAGGAGCTATAAAAAATAGTCCATTAATAGAACTCCTTCATCAATAGATAGTTTTCTAGCAATGTCCTTCAGTTCTCTTGTAGAATGCAATTCTTGCCCTGCTCATATAATAAAAGCAAAATACTGCGGATGCTGGAAATCTGAAATAAAAACAAGAAATGCTGGAACCACTCAGCAGGTCTGGCAGCATCTGTGGAAAGAGAAGCAGAGTTAATGCTTCGGGTCAGCTCAGCTGCACTGTGTGAAGTGCTTTCTGTAAATTTCTCCTGCATAGTTAATTTAAATGTGAATAACTTACTCAAGGTCATATAGTAACGGGGGCTTTGCTGTTCTGTAAGGATGTAGCTGCTGCATTAAAAGGGATAACTATTCAACAGATTGTACAATCGAATTTTATGTGTTCATATATCTCTTAAGGTGCGCCATGAAATCTTATACTTCCCCTAGGGTGCTTGATCTTTCAAACTTTGCTGATTTCCTTACTCCAGTCCTACCAGAAGGGAATCAGATTCACATCTTGATGTCCAGTTTAGGTTTTAGGAGTAACGGAGGGCCAGCAGTATTTGCGTCCAGATAAGGATTGGCTGGAATCAGGACCATGCAGAGATCTATAGCATCACTCACGATAGTTTCAACCAACCAGTAAAAAACTTGTGCAGCATAATGTCAGCACAGTTGGTGTTTAAAGCTAGTGTCAGGGACATGCTGGATGGAATTCTAAAGTTGTTCATGAAATATTGTTTGTACATAACAATCCTCGTTTAGAATTTCAAAACCTTCTTCAACCAAAAAGACTCAAGCGCAAAGCCAGAATATAAAAAAAAACTGGAAATTGAAAATGCTGGAAACAGCAAATCAGGCACAGTAAACATTTTAGTCACTCCCCCTCTGAAAGTATTATAGGTGAATATATTTCTGATTTTGAAGAACAATACCAGAAATGTCACTTTCATTTTTTTCCAAAAATACATTGCTTGATGTGCTGACTGTGATCATCATTTTCTGTTGTTGTTTTAGGAAACTAAAATGCTGCCTTAATGGAGACACTTGTTCTTTAAGCGAACTTGCTTGTCACTTAATGTATCCACAATGCACTTCAGCACGCTACATTTTAAGTAGAAGGCATTATAATCTCAGGAAACGTCTTTAAATTTAATCATTCCTGTCTGAGTCACTTATTCTGAGCCCATCATTAGAATAGTTGGAATATCTTCTTGTCAGTGAAGTCTCCTGGATATGGGAAGATAAAACATTTAATACATTTTATGAATTAAATGCCATTTTGTATAAAACCACAAAATGCTTGTTTCTCTATTTGCCTTGTTAAAGAAAACTGGGTAGCAGGTAAAGTCTTTTAGTTTAATTTTTATTTACAGGTTGTTGTAAATCAAGGAATCAATTGTTCATTTCAAATATGTAAAACTTGCACACCAATATTACTGTTTTAGTTACGTGGACAGTCATTGCCTGAACCATGATGGATTGTTCTTGCAGTATATTGTACAAACTAGTCATTTCAAAGCTTCAGCTTTCATTTCATTAGAAATCAGAGCATTTTCACGTTGATTTTTACAGTTAAATTCTGCAGTAATGAACAATCTTCACTGCAATAAGGTTACATAAATAGAATGGAATGCTTTTCTTTTGTTTTTAGCAGGAAATGAAGCAAGGTTTTGTCTAAACTGATGCTATTTTATTATGTGTTTGACAGATTTTAAATGTCTCTGCGTGAGCTCAACGTGTGCAAATAAATGAAATATTTGACACAAAGTAGAAAATAAATGAAGGAACCAGGCATGGAGATGGCCAGCTCACGGGTTAGGCCATGAAAATTAGGGATTGAGAAAGGCCGTCTATGGTCAGAAGGCAACTTACCAGCACACTGAAGGACTTACAAGTGGGGAAGCAATTACGCAGAGGTCAATCTGATCTACACAACCTCCTGCAATGTAAAGGACATTACGTTGGAAGAAAAGCACCTAAATAAGCAATGACAATCACTGCCAATTATCTTAAAGTACTATATATGGTAATGGCTTTCAATTACTTTGCTCACTATATATGGGTGGGTATGCCAATCACTTTACGGTGATATAAATGCCTTTACAGGATGATTGCAGGTGTCAGTCATGTTGTATTTTGAGCTTCACAGAGAATTATTACCCATAATTTAGCCTGCAATTAGAGGTCAATAGTAAATAGGGTTAATAAGGATCTTCCAGAAGTATTACAACTGGAGCAAAACAAGAACTTGCATTAATATATTATATTAAAATGTCCTGAGGCACTCCACAGGAGTGTTATCAAAGAAAATTTAACACTTTAACCAAAAGCTTGGTGAAGAAGGTAGGTTTTAAGAAGTGCCTTAAGTTAGGCAAGAGAAGTGGAGAAGCAGAAAGCTTTATGGAGGGAATTCCAGAGGTTAGGGCCTTGACAGCTGAAGGCATGGCCGTCAATGGTGGAGTAATTAAAAACAGAGATGCCCAAGAAGCCAGAATTATAGCAGCCTTTGAGGGTTGTGGGGCTGGAGGACATTACCGGGATAAAGCGGCGTGAGGCCATGGAGAGATTTGAACACATGGATGAGAACTTTAAAATCAAGGTGTTGTCAGAGAAACAAACTGAAAATGATAGATGTGTTTGCTATCAGCTGGTAATGACTCTTCACCAATGTTTGGGCCATTCAAGAAATGTGTCAAACATATGTTGTAGGAGTTGTGATGTTACTATGGTGTGTAACATTCTAAACAGTATAATAATTGAAGGAGGAATATAATTGCTAGACGGCACAGTGGTGCAGTGGTTAGCACCGCAGCCTCACAGCTCCAGCGACCCGGGTTCAATTCTGGGTACTGCCTGTGTGGAGTTTGCAAGTTCTCCCTGTGTCTGCGTGGGTTTCCTCCGGGTGCTCCGGTTTCCTCCCACATGCCAAAGACTTGCAGGTTGATAGGTAAATTGGCCATTATAAATTACCCCTAGTATAGGAGGTGGTAGGGAAATATAGGGACAGGTGGGGATGTGGTAGGAATATGGGATTAGTGTAGGATTAGTATAAATGGGTGGTTGATGGTCGGCACAGACTTGGTGGGCCGAAGGGCCTGTTTCAGTGTTGTATCTCTAAACTAAACTAAACATATAGGAGCAGCAACATACCAAGTTTCTGGAAGAGAATCATGGGCAACATGATCGCCTTGAATCAGTTGCTCTCAGCAACACATATATTCTAGGCGCTCATCAAGGATCTGTTTCCCTTGAGATTTGTTCAACAATCAGTAACAAAGAACTTACTTTACACAAAGTTGCTGTCCTGTTCTCTGTTGATTTTATATTTGCACAATCCTAGGTGATATTAAAAAAGAAAATAAAAAATTATGATCACAATATTGATAATGTGCCCTTTTGGTAAAACTCATGCAAGAGTGCATGTTATGAATATGGCTAATGTGATATGCCACTTTTCTGACCCCTAGTACCACTTGTGCCAATCCTAAATATAAGGATTAGAGATACGGAATGCAGTGTGCTCCCTGATGACCTGCTTGCAACTTTAGTGGCTGCTTATGTCTCGACTTTGCCAACTCAAACAGTCCTGCCTTTGTCCCTTGAGTAGCCTTATGTGGGTGTACATGCTTTGGGATACCTATGCTGTCACTTGTCTAGAAGCGTGCGCTTCCAAGAGACTGGTGGTACCTTGAAAACCACCAGGCTGTTCCTGTGATCCTGCATGCATGCAGCTAATAGAAGCACTCCTGACAGCAACCACAGATCTCTGTGTAGTCTATGAGAAGTGTTCTAACTTTTCTTCTGCATTGAAGAGGATGGTATGTGTTGCATCAGGGAAAATTCACAGGATGGATATGTCTGGGCATATTGGGAAGATGTTTCAAGTATCTTGTTTGTTGAACTTCAAAGAGCCAAAGTAGCACTTTCATTCTGCAGAGGGATGGTTTGTCATCAATTGTTCTCGCCTGCAGCTCTGCATGTTTCCATTTTCTGATACTAAAGCAAAATATTGAGGATGCAGAAATCTGAAATAATAAAAAAAGAAAATGCTGGAAATATGCTGTAGGTCTGGCAGCATCTGTGGCGAGAGAAAAACAATTAACATTTCAGGTCGATGACCTTTCCTCAGAACTGGAAAGAAGTGTGAGATATAACAGGTTTTAAGCATGTGCAGAGGCTGGGAAAGGGCGGGGTGAAGGGAGGGCAGAACAAAAGGAAGGTCTGTAATAGGATGGAAAGCAGGTGTGATTAAATGATAAAAGAGATGGCAGTGCTCAGCAAAAGGAAATGGCAATAGGACAAGTAAAGAAACAAAAGATGGGTCTAGAGGAGTTGTAAATGACAACAATAGAATCATTGCCAACGGCTGCTGTCTGTAAATTGGGAGCAGCGTTTATATTCAGAAATTGTTGAACACAGTGTTGAGCACAGAAGGCTATAAAGTGCCTAATCTGTTGCGCTTCATTAGAACAGCGTAAGCAGCTAAGGACAGGGAGGTAAGTGTGGGAGTGAAGCGGAGAATTAAAATGACAGGTGACCAAAGGCTCAGGGTCATGCAGTTTGCAGACTGAATGCAGGTTTTCCACAAAGTGATCACTCAATCCACTTTTGGTCTCTCCAATGTAGAGCAGATCACATCAGCTTTTTCCAGTTCTGATGAAAGGTCATTGACCTGAAACGTTAACTGTTGCCTGATCTGGTGAGTATTACCAGCATTTTCTGCTTTAATCTCTCTTTTCTAAACCTGTTGTCATACTCCTGAAGTACCCTTGTTATTTCAAGTGTGTTGCTGGGTATATTTGAGTCAGCGTTACTCTTTGTGAAACATTGAGGCACAAATGTCAAACAACTGCAATCTGCTTGGCTCCACATTTACAGGACTGCTAGATGATTTAAACTTAGTTCATCATCCCTGAAGAATTGCCCCACGAATCAGTTATTCTTGTTTGCACCCCGTTAAACAGGACTTTATTTAATGAAGCCTGCAACGTTTGTGAACCAAGTTTCTCTAGAGAATCCCAATTTAAGTTAATGATTTGCGAAAACAACTTATCATCTTTAATTGGATCATACACATGGTGACTAAGTTTATAGCAATATTTGCATAAGAAAATAAGCCCTTTAAATACTTACTCTCATAGAGATTCAAAATAAACATACCAGGATAAAGAGTATTGTTGTACATTATGCTTGACTTCTGTGTTACAAAATCTGCAAAATCTTTGCTCACCATATTGAGAGGTTAAAGACTGCTTCCTGATGATATTCTGAATTACAAAATATTTGTACATCAGAAGGGCTCAGCCTATTTTCATCTGATAAGGATGATGTTGATTCTAATGCAAATTGGTTGCAAATGCCTGTTTGTGACTCGAGGTAATGGGTTCTAGTTACAATAGTGATTTATTAACATCCATAAGATTGACAAGAGTAATTATGTCCCATATAACATTTTATGCTAAATCAGCGCGTATTTATTTATATATTTTCATTTTTTATTTTCAGTGCATTATGACTTTGGATGGTAATTATTGATCCTGTGGGTTGGTGATTTGTGACCCCCAATGGCAACTTTATTGGTTGCTTGTGGATCACTGTATTGGGGGTACTGAACCAAATACTTGGGGCTGGATTTTGATATGTGATGGGGGTCCCACCGATGGCCCCGAAAGCTAGTCGGAGGGCCGTCAGCTCAGCAGCGCCACCAGGAACAGTGGTGAATGCTGGGACTGCACCTGGAAGAGGAAGATGCCATGGAAGGAGAGCGCCCTCACAACCAGGTAAATGGGGTCTGAGGGCACCACGGTCAGTCAGGTAGGCTGTGGTGAAGGGGTGGGGGCAGGGGGTGCCATTGCTGTGGGGGCGATCATTGCCAGTGCTTGGGGGGGGGGGCGGGTGGGGTGTCTTCTGTGGGCCAGAGTGCCTGAATAGGAGCCCCCCCCTCACCCCGAGCCTGCTGGGTGTCTCACATGGTAGAGACCCCCTCCCTTCCCATTGTTGGTAAAATACCAGCGGTGGTGGAAAGAGGCCCTTACTTGGCTTAATTGGCTTCTGGGCGAGAGGGCCATCCGCCATCTTCCCCGCTGCTGGCAAGATAGCACAGTGATGGGAAGATGACAGGCACCCCACCCCCACCTCCCTCACCATTTTATGGTGCTCACAGCCTGTCCCCAGAGGGCTGAAAAATTCAGCCTTTGCTCTGTCATTTCACGTAAATGGCAAGTGCTAAACTAAAGTTTCACCTGGGTATGGGTTCTGTGGTCTAGTGTTTAAATATATTACATAAAAGTACATAGAATTTACAGCACAGATAATTCCATTCCATCCAACTGGTCTATGCTGGGATTTACGTTCCACACAGGCTTTGTCCCACCCCTCTTCATATCGTCCTATTAGCATAACCTTCAATTCTACAAAGTAAATTCAACTCAATCTGGAGGGGGACCTCGAACTTAAATACGCTTAAAAGCCTTGAAACCTTAGTCACTGGGTGCTTCCCATCTGTGCTGTAGAGCACTGAGTGTATCAGGCATGGAGTTTGCCTCAGGTCTGCATGCCCGATAATATGGAGCTCTGGTATCTAAAGTGTTGATCTGCATTGAGCACCCGCCATCATATTATCAGCTCCATCATGTATTTTCAAGTTCATGTTGTACTTGGTTCAGTAATAGGAATCAATTATACAGTCAAATTGCTTCCTGGGGAATTCTATTTGCAGGGAAGCGAACGAAAACAGCAATTTCCTCCCCAGTTTAGAGCAGCAATATTTGAAATTTTCTCCCGTGGTTAAAAAAACTGTATTGAGCACAAATATCATTGTGAGTTTAGTTGCTATGTAACACTTGCAATCTATTCGGTTGTGGTCTAGACTGCTGTACCATTGAAGAATTGATCTTATTGAATGTCTCTGATTGGTAATCTTTTCCTTAATTATCGATAATGTGTACAGACCAGGGCACAATCCACTGCACGTTGGTGAACTGTCTGCTTAGTTACCTTGGAGGCTTCCAGCCTGAATCATTGCTTTAACTGAGAGTCTGGTGGTGGGAGCAGGCAAAATAGAAGCAGCTTTATACTTTGAAAGCAGATTTCTCTAGTGGTTTAGTAAGGGTCTAGAAGTCAATCCCTTGTTTACTGTTTTAATTATTGAATTTGCATATGCAAATAAGAGGCCGAACACCCATTGCAGGTACCCAGTGCCACATTGGGTTTCACTGAATGCAGTCAAGACCGAAGTTGGCTGCAATCAGTAAAACCACGTCTATATGTAACCAAACCAGTTGCTCCTTAAAGGGACCGCTGCTGGTCACCACCAAAATGTAAGTTTATAAAAAATAGTTACCTGAATGTGGAGCTGGGAGGAACAAGAGGGCTCCTCCTGAGATCAAATTAAAATTGCAGACCTCAGCTGAACACTGATCATCCTCTGTCTCTAATGAGACTGGCACATTCCAAGGTCCAGGACTATGTGCTGAGGGACGCACTAAAGCTTGGGGCAGCTGTAGCAAAGGCTCAATGGGGAAAGACCACAGTGTAAGGTCCCCCCCACCAAGCTGAATGGAGAGGCTGGATCCATGGGGAAACCCCTTGAACTGTATTGGGAAAATTTTGTCTCCTGTAAAATGTAAAAATGTATATGGCATAACAAATGAAACGGAAGGGTTGTGATTGTATTGAAGGAAACTGATCACCTTTGCACTGGTTGTAATTTTTGACTTGGTGCTGTTTGAAACTGGTAATGTATTTTTTACAGATTTTTATGAATAAAGTATATTTTGGAAATTAAAAAAAATAATCATCATGGCAACACTCCCCCCAACTGCTGCTTTGGCTCAAAGCCCCTCTCCTCACCCCATGCTCCCCACCCCTCTGTCCTAATGGTTCCTGACTTGGTCACCCGATCAATTTACCTCCTAACTGTTCTCCCTTTGCTTCTTGCACCTTGCTGCCACTCTCAATTGCATCCCTTTCTCTTTTAATGATTGACCTGAGAAGCACTGCATTAAAACCGTGGCCTGGAATTCAAACCCACTTTGCCAGGGAGCTGCCTTTTAATTGCATTGTTAATTAGGTGAAACATACTGATATATACTGCATTAGTATAATATCGTCTACATAGCATTACATCGAGGCTACATTGTGACAGTGAATAAGTTAATGGCTTGAGGTACGAATGATTTTATAAATTGATTCAATGGAGTGCCAGTGGTGTTAGTGAGCATTTCTGTACCTGTTCAACGTCTCTGCACATTTTGTTGTGGCACCAGATGCTTTCACGGTGACCCTCTGATTTTAATTTTAACCTAACTTGCTTGTCGGGAAATGTTAGCTTTACACCCACTTGGTTTTACTCTCCACTGATATCAATATTAGGCAGAGCATAAAACCAGCATCACAGCCAAACCTGTGCGCTTCCCAGTCAGTGGGTTTTGTAAAATGACTCCCCCCTGTCTCTAGGATGGAAAGCCTCTCTTACTTGCTGTATGGCATTTGTTTTGTGGAGTGGGAGCAACAACAGTTTGTATTAAATAGCGCATTTAATGTAATAAATGCCCTAAGGTGCTACACAGGAGCATTATAAAACATAATATGACACCGAGCCACCCATAAAGAGATATTAGGGAAAAAACATGGTCAAAAGTTAGGTTTGAAGGAGTGTCTTAAAGGAGGAACGTGAGGGGGAGAGGTTTAGGGAGGGAATTCCAGAGCTTAGGTCCTCGGAAGCTAAAAGCACGGCGAGCAATGGTGGAGTGATTAAAACCGGGGATGCTCAAGAGGCCAGAATTAGAGGAGTGCAGAGATCTCTGAGGGTTGTGGGGCTGGAGGAGATTACAGAGATAGGGAGGGACGAGCCCTTGGAGGGATTTGAAAACAAGGATGAGAATTTTAAGCAGGAAGGAAAAAGGGGACTGTTCCCTGTGGGGAACACCTGACTTCAACAGCAGCATAGAGAACCACTTGAATAATTCCTCACCTACGATTATAAGGTGCTGATTTCTAACTGCATGAAGGATCAGATCGTAAATATATATATAACTACTTCCAAGTTAAACGTTTGCTCTGAATGCTAATGACATTAAAATTTTAAAAATCTATACAAGCCTAGCTTACATTTCAAATTCCATTACAACCATATTGATTATCCATTTGTGCTTTTGAATTTGGGAAAGCAAATAATAAGCACTGTTGACTCAGTCCCTGAAAGATTGTGCCAGACTGTAAATACAAAGCGATAATATTTCCATTGTGCTTCCAGCACAAGCTGTTGAGAAGTAACAATGTTCTTTAACAAGTGTGACAGTATTATCACAAACAAATGCTATAGTAGTTCCAATTGAGTTATGATAATTTGCCAGCAAGATATTTCATCATTAGTAAGGAATTGTCGTATTGTGAATTATGAACAGCCCATAATTCATTAAATGCCCGTGTTATATTCAATCATGTTCAATGTGGTAAAATTTAAACAAATCGCTATTTTACTGTGCCCTTTAAGATCTGAAACCTCACCTTGCTCCTTATAGAGAAAGGTCCACGTTGACAGTTACTATTGTTGTAAATTGTTCCGGTGTTATCACTGGAGTGTTCGAGAGGTACAAACTGACAGTTTAGAAAGTTCCCATCTATGAGATTAAAATGCAAATTGTGTCAGCATGATATTCTTGCTTTTATTATTTCAGTAAGTGTTAATCCATTTATTTGCAGCAGTATAACACCTCAGCGGACAGAGAGATATGACAAGAATTTGTCGGCTAATATTGCAAACTGTAACTGCTAGGCTGTGCATGTGTATGATACAATGAGGGAGTGGGGAGATGGGAATTGATCCCTGTCAATCCCATCTTTTCAGAGTCAAATGCTCTCTGAGGAAGAAACTAATTTTCCTGCAGCACTTTTGGCCTAAAATAAGAGCAAAATACTGCGGATGCTGGAACTCTGAAATGAGAACAGAAATTGCCGGAAATACTTAACTCTGTTTCTCTCTACACAGATGCTAACATTTCAGGTCTGTGACCCTTCATCAGAACTGGCAAAGTTAGAAATGTAGCAGTCTTTGAGCAAGTGAAATGCGGGAGGAGAGGGGAGGAGAGGGGAGGAGGGGGGAACAAGAAGGAAGGATTGTGATGGATGGAGGGGGAAAGATGTCATGGAACAGAATGCAAATGGAGTGCTAAATAGTTGGAGCAAAAGACAAAGCACGAGTCCAGAGAGAGTGCTAATGGCAGAATAATGAACAGCTCTGTATGAAAGCAAAAACATGAAAAATAAGTTTGACTAGCACATGGTTAAAAAATAAATAATTTAAAAATAAGAAATTATATATAAAATAATAAATAAGCAAGAAATAATGGGGCCCATGGTCTGAAATTATTGAACTCAATATTGATTCCAAAAGGCTGTAGTGTGTCTAATCGGAAAATGAGGTGCTGTTCCTCGAGCTTGCGTTGATGTTCACTGGAACACTGCGGCAGGCCGAGGACAGGAATGTGAGCATGAGAACAAGGTGGAGAATTAAAATGGCAAGCAACCGGGGCTAATCATGGGGCTAATGCCTCTTTCAGGACCCCAAACCCAAATTCAGCTGGGCGAAGCATTTGTTACACATGGTCTGCGCTGTTTTTCCATCTCTACAATGAGCTAACCAAAGGTCCTTAGCCCGACTGCTGGAGGCCGCCAAGGAAAACCTAAGGTTTTCTTTTTTCATTTACCTTAATGTGGAGCGAGGTGGACCAGGAGTGTTTCTCCTTGGCTCTACAACAATACCATGGGCTGCTGCTAGACCCCTCCTTCAACCCCTCTGACACTTGCCTCCTGCCCCAGGACTCACCTAGAGTTTGGGGGGGGGGAGGAGGAGGTACAACTCAGCTCCCGAAGCAATGGCCTTGATCAGCAGACTGCATCAGAAGCCTGATGGATATCCACAGCTCATAGATATTATGGAGAGGGAAAGACTTCCATTTCTATAGCATTTTTCACAACCTCAGTACATCCTAAAATTTTTACAGCCAATGAAGTACTTTTTGAAATGTAGTCACTGTTGTAAAGTAGGAAACATTGTAATGCAGCTGTGGCTCAGTGGACAGGACTCTTGCCACTGAGTCTGAAAATTGTCGGTTTAAGTCCCACTCCAGAGACTTGAGCACAAAAATCTAGGCTAACAGTGCAGTGCAGTACTAAGGGAGTGCTATTCTGTCAGAGGTGCGAACGTTTGGATGTGATGTTAAAGTGAACCCCCATCTTGTCTCTCAGATGAATATAAAAGAGCCCATGGCACTATTTTGGAGAAGAGTAGGGGAACTTGCCCCAGTGTCTTGGGAAATATTAGAATAATATAAACTAAATAAAAAAATAAATAAATAAAATAAAAATATATATATTTATCCCTCAACCAACATCACTAAAATAGATTATCTGGTCATTATCACATTACTGTTTGCTGGATCTTGCTGTGCCCAAATTAGCTGCTGCTTTTCCCACATTCCAACAATGACTACACTTCAGAAGTATTTCATTGACTGCAATGCATTTGGGGATATCCTGTGGTCGTGAAAGGTGCTATAGAAATGCAAATTATTTATTTCTTCTTTTATCAAGTGATCACCATGCGGAGACTCTGCCATTTTGGTGAAGAAAGTATATTTAAAAAAATTTTTTTTTTTATATTATACAACATTTTACAAAAAAAAACTGTGGCTGTGAGTGCAACAATTTTGTGAATCAAGCTGTGGGAGAAACTGTCATTGGCTCTCTCCTTGGAAATGCGACATCAAACACAATGGTGCACAAGTCTGTCCTCTCAATCTGCCAGATTGGCTATCAGTGGACTCCAGCAACACGAATTGGCAGCAATTAGGAACTGCAGGGATTGAGTGACTCAAGAATGCAGCTGCTCTCTTCTGCATTTGACTGGCAATGTGTTGTGAATTGTTGAAGGTACATTGTTCCATAAAGCGTTAAGGTAACAGAAATGATGAAATGCTGAAGGGACTGAAGGTATGGTTGCTAAATTTGCTGATGAACATAAGAAAATACAAATTAGGGGCAGGAGTAGGCCACTCGGCCCTTCAAGGCTGCTCCGCCATTCAATAAGTTCATGGCTGAACTGATTACTCCACATTTTCACCTACCTCCGATGACCTTTCACCCCCTTGCTTATCAAGAATCTATCTACCTCTGCCTTAAAAGTATTTAAAGACTCTGCTTCCACCACCTTTTCAGGAAGAACATTCCAAAGACTCACGACCCTCTGAGAGAAAAAAAAATTCTCCTCATCTCTGTCTTAAACGGGCGACCCCTTATTTTTAAACAGTGACCCCAGTTCTAGATTCTCCCACAAGTGGAAACATCCTTTCCACATCCACCCTGTCAAGACCCCTCAGAATCTTATATGTTTCAATCAAGTTGCCTCTTACTCTTCTAAATTCCAATGGCTATAAGCCTAGCCTGTCCAATCTTTCCTCGTAAGACAAATCACCCATTCCAGGTATTAGTCTAGTAAACCTTCTCTGTACTGCCTCCAATACATTTACATCCTTCCTTAAATAAGGAGTTCAGTACTGTACACAGTACTCCAGATGTTGTCTCTCCAATGCCCTGTATAGCTTAAGCATAAACTCCCTACTTTTGTATTCAATTTCCCTCACGATAAATGATAACATTCTATTAGCTTTCCTAATTATGTGCTGTACCTGCATAATAATCTTTTGAGAGTCATGTACTAGGACACGCAGATTCCTCTGCATCTCAGAGCTCTGCAATCTCTCACCATTTAGATAATATGCTTCTTTTTTATTCTTCCTGCCAAAGTGGACAATTTTCCACTTTCCCACATTATACTCCATTTGCCAGGTCTTTGCCCATTCACTTAACCTATCTATATCCCTTTACCTTCGGTCCCTTCCTCTAAGTCATTTATATAAATTGTAAAAAGTTGAGGCCTCAACATAGATCCCTGTTGCACACCACTCGTTAAATCTTGCCAACCAGAAAATGACCCATTTATGCCTACTCTCTGTTTCCTGTTAGCTAGCCAATCTTCTATCCATGCCAATGTGTTATCCCCTTCACCATGAGCTTTTATTTTCTGCAAAAACCTTTGATGTGGCACCTTATCAAATGCCTTCTGGAAATCTAAGTACAATATATCCACCAGTTCCCCTTTATCCACAGCACATGTAACTCCCTCAAAGAACTCCAATAAATTGATTAAACATGATTTCCCTTTCACAAAACCATGTTGACCCTGCCAGATTACCTTGAATTCTTCTAAATGCCCTGCGATAATGTCTTTAATAATAACTTCTAACATTTTCCCTAAGACAGATGCTAAGCTAACTGGCCTGTAGTTTCCTGCTTTCAGACTCCCTCCCTTTTTGAATAAAGGAGTTAAGTTCGCTATTTTCCAATCTAATGGAACCTTCCCCAAATCTAGCAAATTTTGGAAAATTAAAGGTCACGTATCAACTATCTCGCTAGCCACTTCTTTTAACACCCTAGGATGAAGTCTATCAGGACCCGGGGACTTGTCAGCCCGCAGCTCCAACAATTTGTTCAGTACCGCTTCCCTGTTAATTGTAATTTTCTTGAGTTCCTCCCTCCCTTCCATTTCCTGACTTACAGCTAATACTGGGATGTTACTTGTATCCTCAATAGTGAAGACTGATGCAAAATATCTATTCAATTCATCCGCCATCTCCTTATTCTCCATTATGAATTCACCAGACTCACTTTCTATAGGACCAACACTCACTTTGTTAACTTTACTTTTTTAAATATCAATAGAAACTCTTACTATCTGTCTTTATACATCTAGCTAGCTTTCTCTCGTACTCTAATTTTACCTTCCTTATCAATCTTTTAGTCATTCTTTGCTGTTATTAATATTCTGTCCAATCTTCTGACCTGCCTCCCATCTTTGCGCAATTATAGGCTTTTTCTTTAAGTTTGATATTATCTTTAACTTAGTTAACCACGGGTGGTGGATCCCACCTTTGGAATTTTTCTTTCCTGTTGAAATATATCTATTCTGTCTATTCTGAAATATCCCCTTAAATGTCTGCCACTGCATCTCTGTTGACTTATCCCTTAACCTAATTTGCCAGTTCACTCTAGCTAGCTCTGCTTTCATGCCGTCATCATTACCCTTATTTGTTTAAAATACTAGTCTTGGACTCACTTTTCTCTCCCTCAAACTGAATGTAAAACTCAATCATATTATGATCGCTACTACTTTCTTTGGCCTTCTTGTCTCGAGAGACAATGGGTAAGCGCCTGGAGGTGGTCAGTGGTGTGTGGAGCAGCGCCTGGAGTGGCTATAAAGGCCAATTCTAGAGTGACAGGCTCTTCCACAGGTGCTGCAGAAAACTTTGTTTGCCGGGGCTGTTACACAGTTGGCTACTACTAGGGTCTCCTTAACTATGTGGTCATTAATTAATCCTATCTCGTTGTACAATACCAGGTCTAGTATAGCCTGCTCTCTGGTTGGCTCCAGAATGCATTGTTCCAAGAAATTATACTGAAAATATTCTATGTACTCCTCATCTAGGCTACCTCTTCCCATCAGATTTTTCCAGTCTATATGTAAATTAAAATCCCCCATAATTATCACTGTACCTTTCTGACAAGTTGCCATTATTTCTTCCTTTATATTCCATCCTACAGTGTGGTTAATGTTAGGTGGCCTGTACACCACTCCCACAAGTGACCTCTTGCCTTTATAATTTCCTCATCTTTACCCAAACTGCTTCTACATCCTGGTCTCCTGAACTTAGGTCATCTCTCTCTATTGCACTAATACCATCATTAATTGACATAGCTACCCCTCCACCTTTTCCTAGCTTTCTGTCCTTCCTAAATGACATGTACCTTTCAATATTCAGCTCCCAATTTATGTCGTCCTCCAGCCATGTCTCTGTAATGGCTATCAGATCATACTTATTCATTTCTATTTGCGCTCTCAGTTCATCTGTTTTGTTTCAAATGCTACATGCATTCAGATACAGAGCCTTTAGTTTTGTCCTTTTATTATTTTTGTAACCTCTAGCCTTATCTGTTGATTTACTCTTAGATTTGTATGCTCTGTCCCTTCCTGTCACAGTCTGTTTATCATTTTCCATATTAATAACTTTCTCTCTTGCCTTGTCTCGACTCCTTGATTTACCATATCTTCCCAAATTTGATCCCTTGCCCCCATTGTTCATTTACTTCCTTAGTTATGCAGCTCACTAGAACACTGACCCCAGCACGGTTCAGATATGGACCATCCCAAAAGTACAGCCATTACTTTCCCCAGTACTGGTGCCAGTGCCCCACGAACTGGAACCCACTTCTACCACACCAGTCTTTGAGCCATGCATTAATTTCTTTAACCTTATTTGCCTTATGCCAATTTTCATGTGCCTCAGGTAATAATCCAGAGATTATTGCCTTTGAGGTTCTGCTTCTTAATGTGGTGCCTAGTTCCTCATACAAAACCTTTTTCTTATGTCATTGGTACCTACATGGATCACCACGTCTGGATCCTCTCCCTCCCACTGTAAGTTCCTCTCCAGCCCTGAACAGATGTCCTGAATCCTGGCACCGGGCAGGCAACACAGCCTTCTGGACTCTCACTCTTTGCTGCAGAGAACAGTGTCAATCCCCCTAACTATACTGTCCCCAACTACCGCTACATTCCTTTTTCCTCCCTCCACCTGAATGGCTTCCTGTATCATGGTGCCATGGTCAGGTTGCTCATCCACCCTGCAGCCGCCACTCTCATCCAAACAAGCTGAAAGAATCGCAAACCTTTTGGACAATTGCAAAGGCTGAGGCTCCTGCACTGCTGCCCTCTGGGTCCCCGTATCTGCCTGAGCTGCAGTCACACTCTCTGTCCCTGACTACTGACCAAATCAGAAGACCCTATCCTAAGGGGTGTGACCGTCTCCTGGTACAAAATGTCCAGGTAACTTTCCCCCTCCTTGATGTGTCACACTGTCTGCAGCTCGGCCTCCAGTTCAGTGACTCTGAGCCGAATCTCCTCGAGCCGCAGACACTTACTGCAGACATGTTTGCCCTGGATCACAGTGACATCCAGGAGCTCCCATATGTTGCATCCCACATCACTTGTCCTGCCATCTTTGATGTGTTTCAATTAACTACTTAATTATTTTATTCAATTATTTATTTATTTTATTTTCCTTTTTTATATATTTTATTTAGCTCGCCATTAGTTCCTTTACTATTTTAAACATTAGGATTAGAATGGACCTTAATTACTTACCAGATACTCACCAAGCAGGTAGCTTCTTCCCAAACCAATCACAAAGATTGGTAGGAAAGTAAGTTGTGAGGAGGACAGAAGGAAGGCTACAAAGGGATATAGATAGGTTAAGTGAGTGGGCAAAGATCTGACAAATGGACTATAATATGGGAAAATGCAAAATTGCCCATTATGGCAGGAAGAATAAAAAAGCATATTATCTAAGTGGTGAGAGATTGCAGAGCTCTGAGATGCAAAGGGATCTGGGTGTCCTAGAGCATGACTCACAAAAGAGTAGTATGCAGGTACAGCACGTAATTAGGAAAGCTAATACAATGTTATTTTTTATTGCAAGGGGAATTGAATACATAAGTATTCAATTGTTGTGCTTCAGTTATGCAGGGCATTGGTGAGACCACATCTGGAGTACTGTGTACAGTATTGGTCTCCTTATTTACGGAAGGATGCAAATGCATTGGAAGCAGTTCAGAGAAAGTTTACTAGACTAATACCTGGAATGGGCGGGCTGTCTAATGAGGAAAGGTTGGACAGGCTAGGCTTGTATCCGCTGGAGTTTAGAAGTGGAAGAGGCAACTTATTGAAACATATAAGATTCTGAGGGGTCTTGACAGGGTGGATGTGAAAAGGATGTTTCGCCTTGTGGGAGAATTTAGAACTAGGGGTCACTGTTTAAAAATAAAGGGTCACTTAGTTACGACAGATGAGGAGAAATGTTTTCTCTCAGAGGATCGTGAGTCTTTGGAACTCTCTTCCTCAAAAGGCAGTGGAAGCAGAGTCTTTAAATATTTTTAAGGCAGAGGTAGATAGATTCTTGATAAGCGAGGGGGTGAAAGGTCATCGGGGGTAGGTGGGAATGTGGAGCCAAAGATACAATCAGATCAGCTATTATCTTATTGAATGGCGGAGCAGGCTCGAGGGGCCGAGTGGCCTACTCCTGCTTCTAATTTGTATGTTCTTATGTTCGTATGATATATTTGGTGTTCGGTAACGTTACTTCATAGCTTTACTGAATGCAGCAATATATTGCAGGAATGTAAATAATACTATTCTTGCAGATTTGCCACTGTATGTACTGTTCATCTGTATTTACAATTTTTGCTGTAAATATAAATAAAATATTCCAAAGATTGGATGTCACACTGTGCTAAATAACAATTCCCTACTGGCATTTAAATGATCAATTCTATATCCACCACTAGGAGCAAAAAAGCATATAAACTAATACACTTCAAGATTAAATGCACCTCTGTGAAAATCCCTGAAGTTAAATGTAGAATCTAGATATTTGGCTTTGTTCATAAAATCGATTGTTTTTTTGAGCTTCAAACTTAAATGCAGATAGTAACTTTTGTGTGTGGTAGTTTGGTTGCACATGCAGTTGGTTTGGTTCCACAAGTTTGCATTTGCCACAGTGAATTAAACACAGAAGAAATATATTACTGTACAATGATTGTTGCATTATTTATGAAAGAGACCTGTCTAAGCTGCATTTCTCTGCATTAAATATCATTCTGGGGGGCAATCAGGAAATTGAATCTTAAACCTGCAGAAAGTCGCCATGCTGGAAAACCATAACTAGAGTAAGCGGTCAAGCAGACTCATTTAACCATGTTATTGAAAAGCTAGTAATTCACGTTATGTGGACTGTTTCCTCTTCGTAACAGCAGCAGAGAGAAAAGCAATCAGAACAATAATGTGAAGGACAAGGGTTTAACTTTTTCTGGAATTATGCCATTTCTATTGGTTTATCACTCAGCAACATTCAGTGAACTGTTTCCTCTAAACTTCAAAATGCTCTTGTGAAGTAGATTCTTTAGTTGGGTTAATGGGTTGATGTCAGAGATAAGCATGTCACTGTCACTGTTTAATTTCAGTAATATTCAGATGATATGCAGGAAAGTAGCCAGGTGATAGATAACTGCCAGACTGGCATTGGAAACTGTTATATATTTGGTTCTTTATGCTGCCACCGTATAGAGTCTAGCCAGAGAGATTCTTAGACTGTATTGTTTAAACATTAATCTTTGTTGTATAGTAACTATCTTCACACTAGCCTGTGTGTCTCCTTCAAAAGCCACACTGTAACTGTACTCAAGTCTCTCCCACATTACCTCATACATCATCATGGTGGGCGGTAATCTTTACATTCTCTCAAGATTAACCCTTTGATACTGTTATACTACATCTACCCCCAAGTCTTTATCCCAATATATATTTACATATATTCACTTTTTAATTTACATGCTACCCCATCTCACCCCCCACCCCCAAGTCTCTGACTTCATAGATTCAACCTATCAGGAGACTCCACAACTATCCCTGATCTTGTTGTTGTCAGGTGTGGAAGATTGGTAGTCTTTCTCTGATCCCTTGTTTCTTGACTTTGATGGCCCTCGTTAAGGTTTGTAGCATTCGGTGTCTTTGAATTTTCGGTTCATCATCTGAGTCGTCTAAATGTATGACCGATTTACGTCTTTGATGTAAAGGAATAAGACTCCTTCTATTTTTCCATATAGAACCTTCTTGAGTTCATACTAGATAAGATCTCTGTTGATTTTCGTCTTTCTGGAGAATTACCCCTTCTCCATTTTGGTCTCGTACACATTACTTTTGCCCTTCTAACAACTTTGATGGGTTTCTTGGATGGTATCTTCTGTTATAATTATGGGTCTCTTTGCTTCAATATGTCTTTTCTTTGTCTTCTACTTTCTGATAATCCTTGCTTTGCAATCCTGGAAGTAATTTCTTGGGTAGAATTGGAAGTTGCATTTGAAATGTTCTTCCCATTAGGAGTTCTGATAGCACAATAATGGATTAGTTCTGTATGTGCTAATTGGAAATTTTGATGGTTCTGACTGCTTGCTCAGCTTCTCTATTTGATTGTGGATACTTAGGAGAGTTTGTTAGGTGAATAAATCCACATTCTTCTGCAAAGTGTGTAATCGTTTGCAAATTGTGCTCCATTAATTCACATACTATCTGATCAGGTATACCATGTGTTGCGTAAATCTCTTGTAAAACTCTGATGACTTCAGTTGTAGTTGTGTACTTCCATTTAACTTCGATCCATCTTGAGAAGTAATCAACTATAATTAGATAGGATATTGCCTCAAAGAAGTATAAATCCATTACCAACCGTTCCCACGGTCTAGTTGGGAATTGAGTCGAAATTAATGGTTCTCTTTGATCTTGTCTGTCTACCTGACAATTTTGTTGGACTTGCTTCTTCCCAAGTTCTCTGTCCATGTAGCACTCCTGTAGGAACTTGCTGCATTTCTCTTTCTCAGTCTGGCAGTCTTTGAGTGGCATGGCGGGCTCTGCTGTGTTGTGCAGGTTCTCTCCGCATTGTACGGGTTCTCTGGTGGAATCCGGACTCTCTGCAGTGCTCGGCTTAGGTTGGGGGGCTTTCCTTCTGTCCTGGCTCCTGGATTCTTCTTGTTTATCTTCTTCAACATTCTTTATAAGAAGAAGGTCAATAAAAGTTCTTATACTCACAAGTGAGAACTCCTGATTGCTTAGGACATACAGTGTTTCTATTATCTGCTTTCCCTTATATTGAAGCGTCGCTTGTAACTTCCCCTTTATTTCAAGTACAACATCTCCTGGGCCATGTAACTGAGTTTCTGTTGGTTGCAGAATGTGTGTGGAAAGCCACAGCTTTTTACCTGACAGGACCGTCATACTTGCTTCGGTGTTGAATTTTAAATTAGTGATATGTCCGTTGAGATATATGTCTGCTCACCAAAATGCTTGTTTCGGATCATTGACTTTGCCCAGAAAATATTTCGATTGGTCTGCTACAGGAGGTTGCGCAACTTCATTTACCTCTATTCTTAACTACTTTTCCTTTAAAGGTTGAGGTCGTCGAGATTTTATTTTGGCGCATTTTACTGAAATGTCCTATTTTTATGCAATTAAAGCATTCTACTCTATTCTCAGGACATTGTTCACACCTGTGGGATGTTTTTGCACCATGGCATTGGCAGGGTTTAAAGGCATCTTTTGTTCTGTTCCCCCACCCCCACCAGGGTACCTTTTATCCCGGTGCCTCTTGTTCAGCCCTCTGGTGAAGGAACTGAACAGCTGCAGGAGGTTTCCTGAACCAAGGTCTTTTCTCACCTCACAGGATTAGTCTGTTATTGCTGTGCAAATTGCAGTAGGAATCACAAGCATATAAGAGTTCATCGAATTTGGCTGATGTGTCATCAATATGTTGTCTTGCTATTATATCATCAGCTACAACAACAATTAAAGAAAATAATGTATTCAATTACTCTGTTTTGAACTTGCTGTCCAATTTTGATGCATTTCTGTATCCGAGGAACCTTTTTGTCCATAGTACCCAGTTATGAGTCTGGTTGGATCCCTCATGACTTTTGAAACTCTCTGACACTCTCAAATTTTGTCCATTATTTAATTTTTTATAGACTTTTCAAGAGTGTTCCCCTTTAAGGAACTATTTTTTTCCGGCTAGCTTGCTTTGATGGAGTGTAGCAGGTGCTTGACAGTGTTCCTTGTTTTTTTTATAGGCTTCTGGTAGGGACTTCCTCTTTCTTTCAGCAGTTCACTGAAATGTGTATACAGCTGCCTATTGGACTAGATAGAGCTGTTCGATAGATAAAAAAAAAACAACTGGAACTGTCTAGAGTTTATTTATTTTGTTCAAGCTTGACTGCTTTAATGACTTTTTTTCTCTTCTGCGTAGCTGCATTAATGGAGACTATGCTGTGTTCTGGGTTTCCCATGCTTTTCTTTTCACTTTTTTCAGACTTTTTTTCAGTTCATGCGCTTTTCAGGGTTTTCCTGCTCTCCACCATCATGACCAAGTGAGAGATTGGGTTTTCCCCATTTCTTTTTCTTTCCCTCTCACATGGAGCCTTTAGAAACATTTTTTAAAACTCTTTAAAGATTTTTTTTTAAAACTGTGATTTCTCGATCGTCGGCACAATGACTCACACAATCACTTTCTTTTCAGCCATGCTTCCATTCTATGGAGCTTTTCTCCACTTTCTACAATATATAGTTTGTTTTTTCTCTTCAACTACTTGTTTTAAAGTTTCTTCTCTTCTGGTTGAAGGATGAGTGTTGCTTCAAATTTTCTCTTCTGGTATAGGACTTCGATCCCAGCACTGTTCACCATGTTATATATTTGTTTCTTTATGCCACTGAGTCTAGCCAGAAAGGTTCTTACACTGTATTGTTTAAACATTAATCTTTACTGTATAGTGACTCTACACACTCCACACTAGCCTGTGTGTCTCCTTCAAATGCCACACTGTAACTGTTCTCGAGTCTCTCCCACATGATCTCTCACCTCATCATGATGGGCGGTAATCTTTACATTCTCTAAAGATTAACCCTTTGATAACCTTATATTACAGAAATTATCTCAATCTCAGCATGTCAGGAGGAAGAAGCAATGTCATGAAAGCAAACGTTACACCATTTTTCCGAAAGAAAGCATCCCAGAAACAACGATGTTGCTAGTGTAGGAATTACTGGACTGTTTTTACATGGGGATTCTCCTAATCATCAGCTGTAACTTCAAGGGATAATTCAAAGAAACCTCATAAAACAGTTACGTTGAATAATTGTGAAATACACTGCAAAATACGAACCACTTCTTTTTATCTGTTGACGGTCTGAAGCTTTGAAAAGGTAAATTAACCTCCGTATTTCTAGATCCTTCATAAAACTTTATCTTGCTGTGTAACATTTGCTGATTTTATTTGTTGCTAAAAATGCATTGATTAGTAAATAAATTGGTGTCACTATTTTAGCCAATACAAAGGGGTTTAGTGAAGTTCTTTTTCCTTCTATATTGACAAGAGACATAGTGAGAACTTAGAAAATTACAAAGATGATATCAGAATTGCCAGGTTATACTTTCCAGGAAAGGATGATCAGCCGTGTCTCTTTCTCTTGAAAAGAGAATCATAGAATAGAATCATAGAATGGTTACAGCACAGAAGGAGGTCAATCGGCCTGTCACGTCGATGCAGGCTCTTTGCAAAAGCAAATCCATTCACCTACACTTTACCCATAGCCCTGCAATATTTTTTTTCTCTTCAGCTGTTTATCCAATACCCTTTTGAAAGCCATGACTGAACCTGCCTCCACCACACTCTCAGGCAGTGCATTCCAGATCCTAACCACTCGCTGTGTAAAAAAGATTTTCCTCATGTCACGTCTGGTTCTTTTGCCAATCACCTTAAATCGGTGTCCTCTGGTTCTCAACCCTTCTGCCAATGGGAACAGTTTATTTCTATCTACTCTGTCCAGACCCCTCATGATTTTGAACACCTCTATCAAATCTCCTCTCAACTTTCTCTTCTCCAAGGAGAACAACCCCAGCTTCTCCAATATATCCATGTAACTCAAGTCCCTCACCCCAGAACCATTCTTGCAAATCTTTTCTGCACCCTCTCTGATGCCTTCACATCCTTCCTAAAGTGCAGTGTCCAGAATTGGACACCATAGTCCAGTTGAGGCCAAACCTGTGTTTTATAAAGGTGCACCATAACTTCCTTGTTTTTGCACTCTAATCCTCTATTTATGAAGCCCAGGATCTCATATGTCTTTTTAAACACTTTCTCAACCTGCCCTGCCAGCTTCAATGATTTGTACACAGATACCCCCAGGTCCCTCTGCTCCTTCACACACATTAGAATCATATCCTTTGTTTTATATTGCCTCTCCTCATTCTTCCTACACAAATTTATCCCTTCACACTTCTCTGCATTAAATTTCATCTGCCACATGTCTGCCCATTCCACCAGCCTGTCTATGTCCTCTTGAAGTCTATCACTATCCTCCTCACAGTTCACAATACTTTCAAGTTTTGTGTCATCTGCAAATTTTGAAATTGTGTCCTGTGCATCCAAGTCTAGGTCGTTAATATATAACAAGAAAAGCAGTGCTCATAGTACTGTTCCCTGGGGAACCCCACTGTCTATCTTCCTCCAGTCCAAAAAACAACTGTTCACTGCTACTTTTTGTTTCCTGGATTTCAGCCAGCTTCATATCCCTACTTTCACTGTCCCATTTTTCCATGGACAGGCCTGTTATGTGAAACTTTGTTAAAATGCCTTTTTTGGAGCCAAGCAAGCAGGGAGGGCTTCTAAGCCTTCATGGAGTGATGGTCCCCCAGTCTGCTGTTGGGAGGTTACCTCCAAGCAGCTACATTGTTCTCTGATGTCTCCAGGGACTTGGAGGCTAACTGGAAAATTCCAGTTGGCCTCCGATAATAGGCCTCAATAGGCCCTTAGCAAGGTCAATTGGCTGCCCATTGCTTGCGGGTGGGTAGCCCTGCAAACACCCCTCCCCCCTCACCGCATCCTGCCTCCGAGAAAGTGGTCTGGGATGGGATGGAGCCAGCGAGCCAGTGCGCTGGCCAGCAGTGTGAAATTCCATGTCAGCCTGCCTCTCTGACCTAAAAATTCACCCCTATTAGCTCTATTTCTCTCTCCACAGAGGCTGCCAAATATGCTAGTCTATGCAATCTCATTTCATAGGACAATCCCCTCATCCCAGGAATTGGACTAGTGAACCTTTGTTGCACTCCCTCTAAGGCATGTATATTCTTCCTTCGGTAAGGAGACCAAATCTGTACTCAGAACTCCAGGGGTGATATCACTAAGACCCTGTGACAATTGTAGTAAGGCTTCTTTAGTCTTACAGTCAAACCTTTCATAATAAAGGCTAACATATCAATTGCTTTCTGACTCGCTTGGTGTACCTGCATGTTAACTTACTGTGATTTGTGTACAATAACACAAGTTCCTCTAAATATCAACACTTCTCAGACATTTAAAAAAAAATTCTGCTTTTCTTTTTTTCCTTTCAAAGTGGATAAGTTCACACTATCCCACATTGTATTCAACCTGCCATGTTCTTGCACACTCATTTAACCTGTCTATATATGTCACCCTCATAGTTTACGTATTGTTAGACAATTTGGATATATTACACTCAGTCTTCCTATTTAACTCATTAATATAGATTGTAAGTAGCTGAGGCCCAAGCACTGATCCTTGCTAGTTATGGCCTGCCAAGCCGAAAATGGCCCGTTTATTCCTACTATCTGATGTTTGTCCGTTAAACAATCCTTAATCCATGCTAATACATTACCCCCAATCCCATGAGCTCTAAGGGCTGGATTTTACCAAGCCTTTGACATTAGGCTCTGTAGTGGGGGTGCGGGGGTGGGGAACACCGAAAGATGGGTCTGGCAGCATCCACCATGGAGCCTTCCATCAAAAGAGCCCGGCCCAATCCTCCTGGTGGCGGCGAGGCTCCATGGTGGCACCCCCTCACACCCCAGCCCCTGGGTGACAGCACCTGGATTTCAATATTTAAATTAATGACATGCATAAATTTAAATGAACTTGCCTTCAATCTTCCAGGCCGCGAGCAATCTTCAGCACGGTGGCCGGCAAACCCGCGCCTTCAATTCTCCATCCAGGGAAATCTGCCATGACACTGGTGGGGAGGGTGAGGATGTAAGACTTTCAGTGGGGAGCAGGGACAGGGTCAAATAAACGTAATGAGTGTAGGGGATGGTGGGAAGGGACAAACTTTAAACTTTGTGCAGTCTGGCGGGGGGTGGGAAAGTCAGATTTAAAAGGTAAGTGCTTTGTGGGGGAGGGCAAATAGTTATTGTAATTGTCATTGGGAGGTGGGAAAGAGGCATTAGAAATTTATTTAGTAAATTTTGGAGGCATATCTTTAAAAATTCAAATTGACCGGCAGGGCTGTCTGCCTTTTAAAAATGGCGCCAGTGCCTGGGCACAGGCAGCTGACCCCATTGCCGGGGACGGACAGCCCACTCCCTCCATGTGATTGGGGCTGGGTCGGGGGTGTTGGCCACCCCAGCTATTTAAATGTGCTGCCACAGGGAGATTGCGGCGACTCTTTGGGGTGTGGCCCATGCGTGCGGGCTGCCATTTTTTGAACTTGCTGCCATGATCGGCAGTGGGCTCGTAAAATCCTGCCCTAATTTTGTGTAATAGTATTGTGAAGTATACAAATGTAGCAGACATTCTGCACTAGCATCATCTCACAAACAGCTATGTAATGATTAGCCTGTTAATCTGTTTCTGGGTAATATTTATTGAACAAAGAATGTTAGTCAAGACATTAAAGGTGCTTTTCTCTTCATTATGGCAGCCAGCTTCCATAATCCAGGTCCCCCACAGCTGGAAGCTAGCTGAAAGTAGAACTGATGGCTTTTGATAGTGAAATAGCTATTCCTGGTCTCTGGTCTAAGTCTTAGTGTCTTGTAGTAGGCTTAGTCTGGCCATTGAAAGTGGTTTACCAGCTCACAATTTGATGTCTCTTGTAAAAGTTGGAATAAAACACTGGCTCGTAATGATATTTTAGAAACCTACAACATCATGAAAAATGGGCTCTGATTTCTACTCCAAAGGCTTTTGCTTGGGCTCTGATGCATTCATCAACAGAGGACCACTCCTCTGTGATTAATTTAACTTGTGTAAGTCTTAGTTTAGAGTTATAGAGAGATATAGCACTAAAACAGGCCCTTTGGCCCACTGAGTCTGTGCTGACCATCAACCACCCATTTATACTAATCCTACATTAATCCCATTTTCCCTCTCCCATCCCCACCTTTCCTCAATTCTCCTACCACTTACCTACACTGGGGGCAATTTTTTTTACAATGGCCAATTTACCTATCAACCCTCAAGGCTTTGGCATGTGGGAGGAAACTGGAGCACCCAGAGGAAATCCACACGGTTATAGGGAGAATGTGCAAACTCCACACAGGCAGTACCCAGAACCGAACCTGGGTCACTGGAGCTGTGAGGCTGCAGTGCTAACAACTGCGCCACCCACTGCCTATCCTTGAATCTCTTTGTTTAAAATTAAATTTTGCACAATTCTTCGGTTATCAGTGTCACTATGTGGTAACTATCAGGGTCAAAGGCTTCATATTTGACTCGTTAAGCTACCTAAAGCAGAAAGTGTAAATTAATCTCTAACTGTATTTAATGGTAATTTAAAGTGTCGAAGGTGACATTCTAATGGATCAGTAATAACTGTGCACTGAAATAACCTTAATACAGGACCATCCTGGGTCATGGTTTTATAACCTTTTAGTTATCATTAGAAAGGGGGTAAGTTGTCCTCTTCAACTATAATGTGACACAAATAAGAATATGCACTACGCCTTATGTTATAATGAGCAAAGATTTCACAAATGCAGTGAACTGTGGCAGTACATTTTGCATTACTAATACCATTCCAGAGATCATCTAAGCAATGCTAATAAGGTAATTAAAGTAATATTAAAGGTCCATTATTACTGGGTTAGACAATTTCTGAGGCAGGGTAAGTTCCTGGAAAAACACACCCTGAAAACGGAGATAAAGGATTCAACATTTGGTACTTCATGAAGTAGGATGGGAATGCTCCTGCACCACAGAAGTACCCAATGCATTTTTTTTTCTCTGAGGTATAATTTCAAGATGATATATTTTTAAGAAGATATGCAATAAGTGGTTTGATCACATTGGGATTAAAATTTCCCTATGCAGTATGGTAGCAAATTAGTTCATGTGTTTGAGTCAGATTGTTCTGTTCACTATGTTCATGATTTGTAAGAATAGTACACAGTAGAATCTCACCTGAATGTGTCAACCAATTCATTGAAAATAGTACAGAGAACAAATTTTGTATCCTTGATCACATAGTTGCCCACAGAACATTTAACAAAATTAAGATATTTTAACAATATTTTACAAGGCTGTTTACATACAATAGCCATGTTTCACTTAGATTAACGACAAGGAAACCTGGAAAGTATATAAGCTTCAGACCCCTGCATAGCATGGTTCAAGATGATTGAAGTTTACTTAATCAGAAGATCTAGAAGATTGTAAAGAAAAGCAGATTCTCAAAGGTTTGTGATCAATGAATTAGTTGTTTTGATAACTGCTGTTTTAGGTTTATCAAATACTTGATGACTTATTCAAAATGTTAAAGAGATGCAGGCTTTCAGAAACTTTGTAAATTGTGGACTTGAGTGCATAAAATTGGCTGTAGCACTGACAGAGTGCAGCAATATTAGAGGCGTCCTCCAGGTGAGATATAGAACCAAAGGCACTTTTGACTGATTTGATATTTCAAGTGAGCATTGAACATGACACTCTTCAAATGGAGCCAACCCTGGTGTCCTGCCCAATATTCTCTCTCAACTAACGACAGATTAACTGGTCATTGTTTCATTATTGTTTGTGAGCTCTTACTATATATAAAATTTGCTACAATTTGCCAATAATGATCACTTCATTCAATGTAATCCATTGTTTGTGAACAATAATTCTGAAAGGTCTGCTGAGGCACTATATAAATACAGAGCTTTATGTCTCCTTGCCCCTGGCATCTTTCAGGGCCCTGCTGGGACCATGTGGGGTCTCTGTACGTTGTAAAAGTATAATCCTGAGGCAATATCCGTCTTAGTGACGAAATTCATCTGCATCAGCTGACGACATAAAAAGTTTTTTTTCCCGCTATGGTCGGATGTCCCGGGAGTCATAATTTTTCCTGTGTTGTAAGCATTAGGGCCAAAATAAAATATGGTATAAAGTACATTTTTACAACTACCCTGATCTGCTCTCCATGATGAAGTTGCAAACTTTTCTGCAAATTCTGATGAACCTCTTGGGGACCTCCTGTCAAAACTTCTGACAATGCAAGTATCCTAAGAGAAAACTTCATTGCAGAAAAGAGTCAAGTGTATAGGAACAGAACTAATGTGCTGGTAAGTCAAGAAAACCCCCAAACAATGCCAAACTTTAATGATCTGCATTCTGCGTTGATACTTCTCATCAACACCCTAAGGTCAATCTTCTTTTGAAAAGTAATGTGATAATATTGTAAGAGTTTTGCGAATTATTTACTTTCTGAACTATCGAAAGTGCCTTTGTTCAGATTACTTGCCATAGAGAATTAACTGGAGATTGAAGGCAACTTATATGTTTCAAGCTTGGGATGGTGGGGACTGAGAGGAGAACAGGAGAGAAGGTGAGTATTCCTTTATCATTTGACATATGTAAGTTTGCTTAGTGCAAGAGGAAACAGCCTCAAGCCTTGCCTAATGACTGTTGTGCGACATCTAAAAACTTCACAGAAATCAATAGAGTGAGGTATTGCATGCTGCAGGCTTAGTAATTGAACACACTGCAGGGATTTTGAAAATGAAATGCTGGTGCATTAACCAAACTGAAAGAATCTTACAATATAGCTTGTATTTTTGCACCATGTCAACCAGATGTTTGATGCCTGTTTTACACAGCAACTGCACATGGGTTACTAATAGATGGTGGGATTGACAGCAAGACAAAGGAAACAACAGGCCATGGGGAAGATGCAGCAGACCTACATATAACACAGATAATGATGATGATCTCATTCCAAATCAGTTCTCTTAACGTGTTTTGTCTTGGCCAGCACATTCACTCCTCACTGTTAATACTTCCCTTCTTTTCTGTGAGAACATTTGCTTCATCTCTATTTGGATTCCTTTGTCACCTGTCCTCTGCAAGCTTGACCTAAGACTTCTGACATGAATGACTATCAGTCTGTTTTTTAGCAGCTAAAGCTATCTTCACTGGTTTTTGTTGGAGACTTGCTCTATTTTAGCTTGATGTACAGTTGTTGACCCACCTATTCATATCATGAATACGTGCACACTGTTGCTCTGCACTCCAATAAAGTTCAGAAAGGTCATATGAAATTAATTCAACTTTCACCCTGAAATTAAAATTCCTCTGTGTTCTAGTTGGCCTATCAGTTAACATGTTCAGATCTGACTACAGTTTGTATTAACAACAATATTTTTTAACTCTCATATATATTGGTTCAAACCTTTATTGCAGTTGTGCACACAGGAATTTGGTCAGAATGTTTTAACCACTGTGCTAAAACTAGTTTGTCTCTCGTATCCTTATGCAAAAGCAACAGGGGCCCCCTGGTTAGTTTTGGATACAAGTCATTTCTTGACCTTGTCATCTTTCATGGCCTGCCAGCATTTTGAATAGCTAGACAATGGCAGCTATGCTGTTCAATGGTTTGTCATTGTTGCCATGCAAGACTGAAATCTGGCAGTGATGCATCTAGGAATTTGACCACAACTGCTTCCAATACTTAAATGGCCCAAGAAGTGCTGCCCTCAGACTGATGTTGTCCAGTAGATGACAACCTTCACAAGTTTCCCCTTGCTTCCTCTTCCAACAGTGTGGACAGCAGCAGCTGGTACCTGTGACAGCTTAAGAGTGAAAGAAGGTCATTCTGCTTTGCAGAGACTCTCCTTTAGGGTGCACTGGGTGTGGTCTGTAACAAGGATGTCCTGGACAGGAACATTCTGCTGCTGCAAGCAATGCTTAACACGTGAGAGACAATTTTGCAACAACAACTTGCATTTAAATTTTAAGTCTGCATATCTGTCATTTTCTTGAGTAGACTGTCATTTACATAGATAGTTACATAGTATTTAAAGTACAGAAACAGGTCATTCGGTCAAACAAGTCCATGCCAGTATTTATGCTCCACAGGAACCTCCTCCCACCCATATTCCTCTAACCCCATCAACATACCCTTCTATTCCTTTCTCTCTCATACTTACCTAGCTACCCCTTGAATGCATTCGCCTCATCTACTCCTGGTGGTAACAAGTTCCACATTCTCACCACTCTCTGTGTAAAGAAGTTTCTCCTGAATTCCCGATTGGATTTATTAAATGACTATCGTATTTTCATGGCACTAGTTCTGGTCTCGCCCACAAGTGGAAACAACTTCTCTATGTCTACCCTATCAAGCCCTATCATAATCTCAAAGACCTCTATCAGGCCATCACTCCATCTTTTCTTTTCTAGACAAAGGAGCCCCAGCCTTTTCAATCTTTCCTGATAGGTATAATGTATCATAACATAATATATATTTTGTTCAAATTCCCAACAATGCTAAGACAAATATTAGGATGTTACATGTGGAGACATCCACAGTACTCTTACAGAAGATTAAGAAACAAGTACAAAGTGTTCTTAACAAGCGTTTGATGTAGTCTACATGAACTTCAGCAAGTCTTTTGACATGGCACACTGTAAGTGATGCTAATATTAGTTTAATCAAAATTTGCGGTTGATGCTTGCGAGGCTACCCAACCCAGGCATATTGATTGTTTAAATGAAATAAAAGTGCTATGCTGTATGCAGGTGGATAGAAAACTGACCAAATCTGACCAGCATGCATCTGTTTTTTGTTCATTCATGGCATGTGGGCTTCGCTGGCTAGGTCATAATTTATTGCCCATCCCTAATTGCCCTTGAGAAGGTGTTGGTGAGCTGCTTTCTTGAACCACTGCATTCCTTGTGGTGTAGGTATATTCACAGTGCTGTTAGGAAGGCCAAAAGGGCTTTTTGAGCGAAAGTAACCTGTTAACAGCTGTAAACTGTTTTCATTACAAATAAACAGAGTCACTGGTGAAAAAACACTTTAAGACTTTGGGATGTTCAGCAAAATGCAGAAAAGTTGTAAAAATCAAGTTGAAACCAATAAAAAGACATACTTCAAAGCTATGTTTCACTTTAATGCCAAGTTAGAACTTTGGAGATGTTTCATGTACACAAAAACATGGAGTCATGGTGTCTGGAAATATGAAGATAAGAGACTGAACATGCTTTAAAAATGCTAATTTAGCTGGCCTATGTGGTCCAAAGTTTTTGAAAATCTGCAAGGGAATGATAAACTGACATTGATTGATGATGTCAGAATTTGGTGTCTTTTGAAATGCAGAGAAACAAGAAATTCTCCAAGCAACAGTTTGTAAGAAGTCAGTAATTTAAGAGACTTGGATTGTTTAATTGTCTGGTTTTAAAATGTGTATGTGCCAAGGAAAGGAAGCAGCTCTTGTGTTTACTGATAAATACCTTTACAGGCACCTCTAATATCCATGAGGGTGATGCAATGACTGAAGGAAATATAAAAATATGCTCATCGTCAAGGCAGTCTCCCTTGGACAAAGAATTAGACCTCTTATTAGACAATTGTAGCTTAAAGAGGATTTTGATAGGACAGTATTATCTTGTCAATGAAACTGCTGCCCACCTTGGAAAGAAAGGTATAAAAATCATTGCAAATAGTGATTCAGTGCTTAAGCCAAGCAACTTGGTCAGTTGCTGAAGAGTACAATCAATGGGAGGTGATTGCTCACTGGGTGATGGTGTACGTATGACTCCTTATAACGTATTTGTGACTAACTGGTGTATTGTACTGCTACCTGCTATTTCTACCAAACCTAATAAAGACATTAGTGTTTAATTTGCACTTTGAGTGTTGTCTCATTATTTCTCATAATTCTCGTATTCGGGCAGTAGACTAACCTGTCAAGGGATAGAAGGTTACGTCTTGCGAGATTGGTCAGAAAAATAAAAGCCAATAGGATCCAAGGGCAAATGGCAAGTTGAACCCAAAATTGGCTCAAAGGCAGGAAGCAAAGGTTAATGGTCGACAGGTGTTTTTGTGACTGGAAGGCTGTTTCCACTGGTGTTCCGCAGGGCTCAGCACTGGGTCCCTTGCTTTCATGGTATACATCAATGATCTAGACATAATGTAGGAGGCATGAGTAAGAGCTTTGCAGATGTTAAAGCATTGTGTGGTTGAAAGTAAGGAAGAAAGCTGTAGACTGGGATATCAATGGACTGGTCAGGTGGGTAGAAAAGTGACAAATAGAGTTCAATCCAAAAAAGTGTGACATAATGACTTTGCAGGGGGAAAACAAGGCAAGGGAATACACAATAAATGGTAGGATACTGAGAAATGTAGAGGAACAGATGGACCTTGGGGTGCATGTCCACAGATCCCTGAACATTGAATCTA
This sequence comes from Heterodontus francisci, assembly GCF_036365525.1. Classification (NCBI taxonomy): domain Eukaryota; kingdom Metazoa; phylum Chordata; class Chondrichthyes; order Heterodontiformes; family Heterodontidae; genus Heterodontus; species Heterodontus francisci. The sequence goes on along the minus strand of NC_090372.1, from coordinate 5,544,709 downwards.
AGAGTTGGGTGGTTATGCTAGAACTCTATAAAACACTAGTGAGGCAGCAACTGTACTGTGCACAGTTCTGGTTACCACACTCCAGGAAGTAAGTGATCACATTGGAGGTGGTACAGAAGAAATTTACAAAGATATTGCCAGGAATGGAGAATTTTAACTGTGAGGAAAGATTTGTAAGCTGATGTTGTTTTCTTTGGAACAGAGGAGGCTGAGGGAGTTTAACTGTGGTTTAAAATTATGAGGGGCCTAGATAGAGTGGATAGGAAAGACCTATTTCCCTTAGCAGAGAGGTCAATAAGAAGGGGGGACATAGATTTACAATAATTGATGAAAGAATTAGACGGGAGTTGAGGGGTTGGGGATTTGGAACTCACTGCCTGAAAGGCTGGTAGAGGCAGAAACCCTCATCACATTTAAAAATACTTGGATATGCACTTGAAGTGCTGTAATACCTACAGAGCTACTGACTAAGAGCTTGAAAGTGGGATGAGGTTGGAGAGCTCTTTTTTGGCTGGCACTGAAAGGGTGGGCTGAATGGCCTCCTTGTGTGTTGTAACTTTTCTATGTTTCTAATTGAATGAATAAAGGATGAGTCATTAGAAAGACTCTGAAAATGTCAAGAAGCCAATTAAGGCATCATTAACACATTGCGGCTGAACCTTTGTTCCTCGCACACCAGCTATGTTTGCACATTTGCCTTGATGGATTTGACAGTACGGATGAAGAGGGTAATCCCCCCAGGTTCCATTGCCCTCTGGTGGCAAAGAGACCGGGGGGTGGGGGTGTGGAGGAGGATTCATTATTTCCTGGGTAGGGGCAGAAATGCGTGATTGCACCTCCCTAAAGTAGCTTTTCCTGCTCGGTGCAAAATTTGACTTCTTGTTAAACACTGCACATAGTGCTGCAATGAGGCAGGGGTTCTGTTAATTCACAGGGAACAAGGGCAGCCTAAGTCTTGAAAGCTGGATACCAGCAGTAAAGTTAAAACCCGCCGAAGGGGACAATTAAAATTCCAAACCAAAAAGACCAGTGATGGTGCAATATCAAAAAGCTATGAAAATGGCCCAACATGCCTATGTGTTGTTGCCTTCCAAATCCGTTCTCATCTGTCCCAGAACTCCATGTTTCAATCCCACCATTGCCCCTGCCACAGTATCAAAACGGCACTTATCAAAGTTACAAATGAGAACCTATGTGACTGTGACAAAGGTAAACTTTCCCTTCTTGTCCTTCTCGACCCGTTTGCAGCCTTTGACATGGTTGACCACACCATCCTCCTCCAACACTTCTCCACTGTCGTCTAGTTGGGTGGGACTGCTCTCACCTGGTTCCATTCTTATCTATCTAATCGTAGCCAGGGAATTACTTGCAATGGCTTCTCTTTCTGCTCCCATACCATTACCTCTGATGTCCCCCAAGGATCTATCCTTGGTCCCCTCCCATCTACATGCTGCCCCTTGGCGACATCATCTGAAAGCACAGCGTCAGTTTTCACATGTACGCTGACGACACTCAGCTCAGCTCACCATCACCTCTCTCGTTTCCTCCCAAATTATCAGACTGCTTATCTGACATCCAGTACAGAATGAGCAGAAATTTCCTCCAATTAAATATTGGGCAGACTGAAGCCATTGTTTTCAGTCCCCACTTCAAACTCCATTCCCTGGTTACCAACTCCATTCCTCTCCCTGGCAACAGTCCGAGATTAAGCCAGTTTGTTTGCATCTGTGGTATCACATTTGACCCCGAGACAACCTTCCAACCTCATAATCGTGCCATCACTAAGACCGCCCATTTCCACCATTGTAACATTACCTGACTTCGCCCCTGTCTCGGCTCATCTGCTCTTGAAAACCTCTTTCGTGCCTTTGTTACCTCTAGACTTGACTATTCCAACACACTCCTGGCTGGTCTCCCACATTCTAGTCTCTGTAAATTTGAGGTCATCCAAAACTCTGCTGCCTGTGTCTTAACTTGCACCAAGTCCAGTTCCCCATTACCCCTGTGCTAACTGACCTACATTGGCTCCAGTCAAGCAAAGACTTAATTCTAAAATTCATATCCTTGTTTTCAAATCCCTCCATGGCCTTGCCCTTCCCAGGTCTGAATTTTTTGTTGAGCAGGAGGCCCTGTTCTCTGGCCGAAAAGTTGGTGGCAAGCCCGCCTCCGCGGGCCTGGGGAGCCAAGATCAGGATTTTACGCTTCCCAGGCCCTTAATTGGTCTTGAGTGGGATTTCCACCTCCTTGAGACAGGAAATCCTGCCTATTGGAGCTGCTGGCCAATCAGCAGGCCGGCAGCTCTTAGTCCCAGCAGTGCCACCGTGAGCGGTGGCCACTGCTGGGACTACACCCAGCCAGTGCAAGCAAGATAAAAGATGGCCCCGGAAGACAGGTAAGTTTTTTGGGGCCACACTGGGGACATTCGGTCAGGCTCCGGCAAGGCAAGGGGGGTTGGTTAGGGGGGCAGGGGGAGTGTTGTACATCTGTGGTGGTTGGGGCTTTGGGGGTACACAGGGTGCCCGAACAGGAGGGCCCCTCCCAGCCCGCAAGAAAGAAGCTGCCTGGTTTCACCAGGCAGGGTTTTTGAGGCTTCTGCCGTCTGGCCGCTCAGGGTAAAATACCCACAGCAGTGGGAGGAGGCCCTTAAGTGCCAGTCAATTGACCACTTAAGGGCCTTGATTGGCATGGGGCAGGCAGGCCATTTCTCGCCACCGCCACCCCGCGTAAAATTGCAGTGGGGGTGGGAGGGGGTCGGGAGTGGCTCCCCCAACTCAATTTTACGTCCCCCCCACCAGCCCGCTCGTTTGGGGGCCGTAAAATTCCGGCCCCTATCTCTGTAATCTCTTCCAGGCTCACAACCCTCTGAGATAGCTGCACTCCTCTAATTCTGGCCTCTTATATATACATCCCTGATTTTAATCAGTTCACCATTGGTGGATGCGCCTTCTGTGGCTAAGGCCTCAAGCTTTGGAATTCCCTCCCTACATTTCTCTGCTGTTCACCTTGCTTTCCTCCTTTAAGATACTCCTTAAAATCTACCTCTTTGATCAAGCTTTTAGTCACCTGACATAATATCATTTGTGGCTTGATGTTATACTTTGTTTTATAATGCTCCTGTGAAGCACCTCGAGTCATTTTATTGCATTAAATGCACCATATATTAACCAAAATATATCACGTCAAACTTACTTACATTGAATTCCATTTGCCACTTTTCAGCGTGTTCCCCTGTCTTTTCAATATCCATTTGCAGCTTTGTTTGGTCTTCTAAAAAAAACAATTCCCCCTATTTTGATATCATCTGTAAATGTTGACACCACTCCCTCGAGGCCACATCACTTTTTTTAAGGCCTGTTGTGCTTACCTGCTAACCTGGCCTATCCCATTAAGAGTGGTATCCCATGTAATTTTAACTTTAATCAGCAGTGTGTTTAAAAAGTATCAACGCTCTGCCTCGATCAACGTCAGAGGCAAAGAAGTTTCCAGCTGCTTATTGATTCATCAATCAGCATGTGTTAGATTACTATCAATTTAATCCAAATTCTAATTGTAAATAGTATATTGCTAGCTGGTATCGTCAACAAGTGAAACTACTTTAATCTTCAGCAGACTGAGATAGGCATAACAGGGTATTTTAAGACACTCTGCTAATTAAAATTTGTTTTGTCTCTGGCTTTGTATCTCACTCGATATCTTTCAATTTGCAGAAGTCTCCTCACTTATGCAAGTCCCTAACCATAATATTTCTCTTTGTATATGTGTCTTTCTTTCTACCTGTTATTATGCTAGGTACCTAAACAAAGAAATGTAGAAAATTTATGTCACGAGAGGAGGCCATTTGGCCCATCATCTCTGGGTTGGCAGAGACTTTTAGGCAGGTTGAGAGAGGCAAACACCAACACTATTAAGCATACGTCTCTGATAGCTTTTGCATACTTTGCCTTCCTTCTTTCAGTACATCTCTCTTTTCATCACGAAGGAAGCAAAATTGAATGGTTTTTGTAATGGGCAGCTGACCTCCAATGCCAGTTTTAAGTTGGGCATGAGTAGAAAATTTACCCCAGCCTTTCTTTCCCTCAGAAACATTCTCTTTGTCTCACAATTACTCAAAACGTAAAAGACAATTTTTAAATGTAAATTTTGATCTTGTATTTTGTAATTTTTTAATGTCCTCATTATGTTGTAAACCTTATTTTGACATTAGAAATTTCAGTTACTGAAAAAATGGTAGCTGATGTTGAAATAATAATCAGTGATTTTATTGGTTCAGTTTATGCTTTGCTATTGGTAGATTTCTATCAATGCCGATCTCTGATTTGCTGCCATCAGAAGTAGATTTTTTTCTTGAGATTTGATTGGTAAAATATTTGCTTTTATATTAGATTAGTCTAGATATGTGTTAATAACTGTTGTTATTTTTAGCTGTGATCTACCATGATTTTAGAAAAATACAACCAGAAAAAATTAACTAAAACATGTGCACTAGAGCAGACACTGATGACTGAGGTATTCAGCAATAATTCTCGGACTTGTATTGAAGACTAATTATAGCTTCATGGCTGTCTGTTAGCCTGACAGCATCAAATAAAAGCCCTGGATGAAGCAGTTCAGCTATAAAAAATGCAAACAATGTTGAGAAACTTATTATAAGATGTACTATTCTTAATTTTAGCCACAAAGGGATAAGGCAATTCGATATATCTCCCTGAACACCTTTTCATGCAGAATGGTAATTGGCAACTGCTCATATGGTCCATGTAACTGCATATTTTGCAACTGAAGCATACCTCCTGGGGATAATCTACAGGGTCTTACAACCCATTCTGAACAAAGTGTTTTATAGTCATGCCGACCGAGTAATCTCTATGATTGCACCTGGATGATATAGAGGCTGGAAATTCATTGGTAATTACCTGCTCTGCCGAATAAAATGGAATCTGTGCTCAGTTGGCATGGGACTACTTGACATTCTAATAAGTCATGGAGAATATTGAGCTATCAGTTATTATTTGTTCAAAGCAAACAGCAGGGAGGAAAAAAGGAGGACTCATTCAACATGGAGCGAATTGGAAAATGTAGGCTGAACACAGTGACCCCTCTTGCAGTTAGAGCAAACATCTGTGAATTGCAAGGGTTTTAATGCATGTAGTGTGAACCTTGCATTCATTTCTCTAGTTTAAGAGCAGATTCAAATATCATTGAATTAAACAATGTCATACTGCAGACATTAACAAAATAATTTAATTGACAATGCCTTACCTACTTGTGATTATTTTTATTGTGACAGCTATCTCATGGAATTGCTCACAGTGATTTGGAGAATGCTATTTTATGCAATGTAGTTAATCTATGATGAGAGTCACTAATTTATGGTGTTTGAAAACTAATATTACACTCCTGTCACAAAATAGTAAGGGAAATGTTGGCAATATTTTGGAGGTCATGTAACTCTTTATACGCGTCTCTAATTGTACAATTAAGTTATATCTTATCCCTTTTTTAAAAATAAGAACATATGAAACAGGAGCAGGAGTAGACCATACAACCCTTTGAGCCTGCTCTCTCATTCAGTAAGATCATGGCTCTTCTTTGACCTCAACTCCACTTTCTGTCCTTTCCCCATATCCCTTGAAGGACCAAAACAACTCGAACAGAAACATACTGTCCTTGAATGTATGTTGGGGTTGTCCTAATCACCCACCATAATTTTGGCAGGAGATCAGCAGAACCCCAGAGAAAAGCTTTTCAGACACTTATGCTGTTTCTCCAGAGGTTCTGCCATTCTACTGTGGCAGCACATCAAGAGGATCTTCACAGAGAGACGGGTCTACTGCACGATGCTCAGTAATATACAGGCCCAGTTGTTACTTTCAATTTTAACTGTTAATAATATTGCATTGTTCCTCTTTCCAATACACAACATACCAATCAGGCTCTAGCTGGTCTTTCACCAGTGTTATTAACCACTGTATTAATGCCAATTTGGCTGAGTGGTAGCTTTCTGAGTTAGAACATTGAGGGCTGAATCCCCAATCAGAATTTTAGTGTATAATCTAGTCTACTCTTCAGGATAGTACTGGGGGGGATTGCAACTTTGGATGTCTAATCTTTTGTATGAGATGTTAAACTGAGGTCCCATCTTCTTACCATTACTCAAAGAAGTGCAGGTTTGTTCATCTCATTGCTGTTAGTGGGACTTTGGTGTGTACAAATAGGTTGCTGTTTTTGTCTGCAAAACAACAGTGTTACTCTTCAAAATTGGCTGGAAAGTGATTTGAGATTTCCTGAGGCCATAAAAGGTACTATATGTCATGTGTTTCTTTGTGTTATCTTAAGCAACACAATGAGGTACGTGGATTCCAGTTCCTTGAAAACCTCTAGAAGGTTTATCAACAGCTAAACTAGACATACAATAAGAGAAAACTATATACAGAACCTTGGTCCAGAGCGTTAAAGTGCAAAATGACGATCGCTTCTAGTCACATGACTATGTCCTGGTACTTAGCTCATTAGCATACTGAGTTCTTAAAGGAATATCACTCTTAAAGCGATCATACAACCATCCCCTTTCTTCCCAAAGATGTCTTGTATGCTACAAATAAAAACACATAAAATTGGATAACATCAAAATGTTTTATATAGGATAGAGATTATAAAATTTACAAGTACAAAGATAGGAATTGTGAAATTTACACATGCAGAAGCTTAAGCGCCCATATATTGTTTTGGTGGTTTGACAAATCTTGCTCGGAGAATTTGTGTCTGAGCTGTTGCTGTTTTTTCTGAAGTTTCTCCCTCTCAGCATTCAGTTTCTGTTGCTCTGTCTTCAGCCTGCTAACGTAGTCTGTTATTTTTCTCAGGATGACCACTTTTGAAGCCGAATCATTCTTGCAAGGCTCTGGCACTTCATCTCAAAGAGCCAACAGACAATGCTTCAACACATTCCTCCTCTGCCTCTTCAGGACATTGTGTGTCCATTGCCTCTCCTCATCCTCTGTGTCTGAAGGCCTGGGGCTCAAGGTCGAGGACTTGTTGAGGGAGGGGTACTTGGCCTCATGGAGGTACCTGTACATTCTGGCTTGTTTTTGTGCTGGCAGTTCTCTAGAGAGCAGAGATGAGGGTGCAGCATAGTTGTGCTATTGCTGGGTTTTCACTATTTGATGCTGGCCAGAGTCAGCGAGTGGGTTCCGGTCTTTGGAGATTTCCCCTTAGCAATGTTCCCCACTGCCAGCCTTTGCTTCTCAATCGTTCATCTGAGTCGCTGGAGCGTGTAGAAACACTGTTGCCTGTTGACAAAGAACTTCCACCATCTGAATTTGGATCTTCATTATCTTGGTGTGGCATCTCTGAGAAGGGGCTGATACTCTCCAAACCAGAACCACTGAGATCCTGGAAGAACTCATCTCAGATATCAGGGGGCTGGACATAGGGGAGTGCATCCGCTCTGAGGTGCAGTGTAGCATCGCCTTTGAAATCTCCCCTGGCATTGAACCTGTCCGGCTACTTTGGTTGTAAGTCTTGGACTGACTCAATGCAGGTACCCTTGGTCTCTTCTGCTGTAATGGGTACCTTGGTGATCTCATGGATAGTCATGATGTTGCAGTCCTTACACGCTGGTAATTCTGCCAGGTAAAATATTTGTGGTTTTCATGCCGACTTGCCATAGCTGCATTGTATTGATAGCATGCCACTGAAAGGGATGGGTGACCGGTGTATGCAGTTAACATTGCAGTTGTCAGCTGTATCATTAATTTCCAATGACTCTGGTACATATTCTTCAGGATCCGGATTGGTAGGATATATGCACTAGCTCCAGTGTCAATCTTAATCTTTGTGTGTTTGCCAACTTTCTTTGGGTACATGATAGTAATAGTAACAAAAGCTTCCGGTTGTTTGATTTCATCAACACAAAGTGTCAGGTTCACAATTTGAAACACCTGCTCATCTTCTGGTTGAAAATCGCTCCACTCTGAGCCTAGTCTTAGGTCTATTTCGCTCTGGACTTCATGTATTGGCTTGTGTTTATGCAGGTCTCTGGTGCTCTCCTTATTGCTGTTGCCATGCTGTAGCGCCTGTCTTCTCTTTGTTTGTGTACTACTGTGACTTCAGGCTGGGTCTTTGGAGCCAGATTTCTTGCATAGGCGGGCCCAGTGTCCTTTTGCAAAACAAGCCTTGAAATGCAGGACAGCTTTGCAGTGAGTGGGGCAAACCACACTTACCACACAGCTTGCTTGTTTTTTCTTTCCTGCTTACCGTTCCGATACTGTTGGCTGCACCTGGTGCTTGCAGATGCTGTTGTCCAGCAACAATAGTTTCATATTTCCTGCCATCTTCCAGCAGCAAATCAATGCTGTGACCTTTCTTTTTTCCCAAGAGGTCTTTTTGAAATGCTTCAGTGGGTGTTGAGACAATCACCAGCTCCATTATTCGGTCTGACAGCTCAATTTCTGAAAAATTGCATTTGTTACCCTTACTACGGCATCTACTGATGAACTGCTTTATTGATTCCTGTGGCTGTTGCCTGCAGGACATCAATTCTCAGTGATGAATTCTAAAATTCACTCTTACCCGAAGTTGATCTTCTAGCACTTTCCATATCTTCGCAGGATCTTTCTGGTCCTCTTTAGATAAACCAGAGATATTGATTCTGTATAATCCCTCATTTCCAACTGCTATCAGTATTTTCACAGCCTGCTTCTCTGGCTCTGCAACCGCTTGGTCAATGAAGCATAACTGCATTCTTTGTTTAATAAGTTATTTCTGATTTCCTGAGTTTCTGAGTGTCTGTATTTGCTTCCTGGCTGAAATCCCCATAACTCATCAAAAACCAAAGACCATAAGTGAAACGTATTAGTCTATATGCGTTAGAACCATGCCAGGTAGTGCAGTAGTCACTACAGACATCAGGGAATCTATCTCACATTTCTGAATTGGATAATTATCTGAGAGAGTTTTCAGATGCAGGTCAAAACGTACCAGCCAGAGTAGAATTTTTCCTTGCATAAATCTATGAGCATGTTAAAGAAGGTTTAATACTCATTGCAGTTGACACTACAACAATTTTGAAGAGAACTGCAATTAGAACCCTACAGTTATTATACATTTATAACAGAATATTTTCTGTTTAGTTGTTGAATGTCAAATTTTTAGCATGCTCTAGTGTCCATAAGCTATTCAGTCCCTTCACAAGTGGCAGAATTTTGTACCCAGCATCTAAGTAGTATATATTCTCATCTTCCAACGTGGTCTTCATTGAACAGTAGCAGCAGTTGGACTAGTCCCTTTGGGAATGATCCTGTAGAGGTGAAAGATGCCATATAAATGCAATTTTGTTCTTTCTTCCTTACTAAAGGTCATCACTCATACAGATACCATTGGTCAAATTTGCAATTGGGCAATCTTGAATTATCATAATGAGAAAATATTATTAGTAATTAGAAAATCATCGGATGTCCAAGATGATGGATCTCTGTCTAATTATTGTTAAATTTCACCATCAAATTTTGATCAGTCCCAGGAAGTACCTTCTGGTATTAGGACATGCAAATGAAGCTGAAATTACTTCATGGCATTATCTATTTTACAGCATTCAATACAATTAGTATTACATAGCCATAGACAATGGGTGTTCAGAATAGTGGGACTGACTTGTAAAAGAAAGTACATTTAAAGAACTACATTTTACAGTAGAGAAAGAAAATGTTGTCGAGGAGAATACTGAGATTCAGGCTACTAGGCTAGATGGGATTGAGGTTCACAAGGAGGAGGTGTTATCAATTTTGGAAAGTGTGAAAATAGATAAGTCCCCTGGGCCAGATGGGATTTATCCTAGGATTCTCTGGGAAGCTAGGGAGGAGATTGCAGAGCCTTTGTCCTTGATCTTTATGTCGTCATTGTCGACAGGAATAGTGCCGGAAGACTGGAGGATAGCAAATGTTGTCCCCTTGTTCAAGAAGGGGAGTAGAGACAGCCCTGGTAATTATAGACCTGTGAGCCTTACTTCGGTTGTGGGTAAAATGTTGGAAAAGGTTATAAGAGACAGGATTTATAATCATCTTGAAAAGAATAAGTTCATTAGCGATAGTCAGCATGGTTTTGTGACGGGTAGGTTGTGCCTCACAAACCTTATTGAGTTTTTCGAGAAGGTGACCAAACAGGTGGATGAGGGTAAAGCAGTGGATGTGGTGTATATGGATTTCAGTAAGGCATTTGATAAGGTTCCCCATGGTATGCTATTGCAGAAAATACGGAAGTATGGGGTTGAAGGTGATTTAGAGCTTTGGATCAGAAATTGGCTAGCTGAATGAAGACAGAGGGTGGTGGTTGATGGCAAATGTTCATCCTGGAGTTTAGTTACTAGTGGTGTACCGCAAGGATCTATTTTGGGGCCACTGCTGTTTGTCATTTTTATAAATGACCTGGAAGAGGGTGTAGAAGGGTGGGTTAGTAAATTTGCGGATGACACGAAGGTCGGTGGAGTTGTGGATAGTGCCGAAGGATGTTGTAGGGTACAGAGGGACATAGATAGGCTGCAGAGCTGGGCTGAGAGATGGCAAATGGAGTTTAGAATTAGAACATTACAGCGCATTACATGCGGAAAAGTGCGAGGTGATTCACTTTGGAAGGAGTAACAGGAATGCAGAGTACTGGGCTAATGGGAAGATTCTTGGTAGTGTAGATGAACAGAGAGATCTTGGTGTCCAGGTGCATAAATCCCTGAAGGTTGCTACCCAGGTTAATAGGGCTGTTAAGAAGGCATATGGTGTGTTAGCTTTTATTAGTAGGGGGATCGAGTTTCGGAGCCACGAGGTCATGCTGCAGCTGTACAAAACTCTGGTGAGACCGCACCTGGAGTATTGCGTGCAGTTCTGGTCACTGCATTATAGGAAGGATGTGGAAGCTATAGAAAGGGTGCAGAGGAGATTTACTAGGATGTTGCCTGGTATGGAGGGAAGGTCTTACGAGGAAAGGCTGAGGGACTTGAGGTTGTTTTCGTTGGAGAGAAGGAGGAGGAGAGGTGACTTAATAGAGACATATAAGATAATCAGAGGGTTAGATAGGGTGGATAGTGAGAGTCTTTTTCCTCGGATGGTGATGGCAAACACGAGGGGACATAGCTTTAAGTTGAGGGGTGATAGATATAGGACAGATGTCAGAGGTAGTTTCTTTACTCAGAGAGTAGTAGGGGCGTGGAACGCCCTGCCTGCAGCAGTAGTAGACTCGCCAACTTTAAGGGCATTTAAGTGGTCATTGGATAGACATATGGATGAAAATGGAATAGTGTAGGTCAGATGGTTTCACAGGTCGGCGCAACATCGAGGGCCGAAGGGCCTGTACTGCGCTGTAATGTTCTAATTCTAATTCTAACTCAAGAAGAAAGCTCTTTGAAATTCAATGTTTTTTTGTCTGTTAGCACTGAGGTTATCACGAGTCTTTGTGGAAATTGTTGAGCAGCTGTTATTTTCCTAGACATTTCAACAGTGAGTTTCCTAGAAAAATATCCTTATCTATAGCATCATTGAATGGTTACAGTACAGAAAGAGGCCATTCATCCCATCGAGCCTGTGCTGGCTTTCTGCAAGAGCAATTTAGTTAGTCCCACTTTCCTGTAGCCCGCATTTATTTATTTTTTCAGATGTTTATCCAATTCCCATTTGAAAGCCAGAATTGAATCTGCCAACACCACACTCTCAGGCACTGCATTCTAGATCCTAACCACTCACAGTGTAAAAAAACTTTTCCTTATGTCGCCTTTGGTTCTTTTGCCATTCACCTTAAATTAGTGTCCTCTGGTTCTCTTCCATCAATGGGAACACTTTCTATCTACTCTGTCTAGACCCCTTGAATATTTCCATCAAATCTCCTCTCAGCCTTCTCTTTTCTAAGGCGAACAACTCCAGCTTCTCCAGTCTATCCACTTATCCTTGTAAACCTTTTCTGCACCCTGTGTGAAGCCTTCACACCTTCCTAAAGTGCATTGCCCAGATTGGATCCAATACTCCAGTTCCAGCCGAACCAGTGTTGTATAAAGGTTCATCATAAATTCATGTATATTTTGGAACAAGAACACCAATGGGGGAATGCCAAAGGATCTCTGCATCCCCAGCACTCCCACACCGGTATCTACAGGCAGACATGTGTGTGGCTCCATTTGGCAGAAGACAGTATCCCTGAAAGTTATGATTTACAAAAGACACCAGGGTAGACATGCAATCAATGCGCTTCAAAACCTCCAATACCTCCTCCTTTGTAATGTTGATATGCTCCAGGATATTGCTGTTCCCTCCCTTGAACTCACTAGCTTCCATGAACGTTTCCATGGTAAATACAGATGAGATTTATTCATTTAAGACCTCGCCCATTTCCCGTGGCTCCACACATAGATTGCCACACTGATCCTTAAGGCGACCTACTCTCTCCCTAGCTACCCTTTTACTCTTAATATACTTATAGAATCTTTAGGATTCTCCTTTATCTTATCTGCCAGGGAAATCTCATAGCCCCTTTTTGCCCTCCTAATTTCCTTCTTAAGTGTACACCTACATCCCTTATACTCCTCGAGGGACTCGCTTGATCCCAGCTGCCGATACCTGACATATGCCTCCTTCTTTGTCCCGACCAGACCCTCAATATCCTTCGTCAACCAAGGTTCCCTAAACTTGCCCTTCAATCTAACAGGAACATGCCAGCCCTGAACTCTTCCTATCTCACATTTAAAAGCCTCCCACTTACCAGATGTCCCTTTACCTGTAAACAGCTCTCCCATTCAACATTTGAGAGTTCCTGTCTGATGCCATCGAAATTAGCCTTCCCCCAATTTAGGACTTCAACTTGAGGACCAGTCCTATCCTTTTCCATAACTATCTTGAAGCTAATAGAGTTATGGTCACTGGTCCCAAAGTTCTCCCCACTGACACATCAACCACCTGCCCATCCTCATTTCATAAGAAAAGGTCAAGTGTAGCCCCTTCTTTAGTAGGGCCATCCACATACTGCTTCAGAAAACTATCCTGGACACACTTAACAAATTCTTCCCCATCTGATCCCTTAGCACTAAAGCAATCCCAGTCAATACTAGGGAAGTTAAAATAACCTACTATTACAACCCTATAATTCCTACACCTATCTGTGATTTTCCTACATATATGCTCCTCCAATTCCCTCTGACTATTGGGGGCCTATTGTATAAGCCCATCAAAGTGATCACCCCCTTCTTATTTCTAAATTCTACCTATATGGCCTCGCTGGACCCCGGGATATCCTCTCTAAGAACTGCAGTGATGTCCTCCCTAAACAATAGTTCAACTCCCCCTCCTCTCTTACCTCCACCACTGTCACGCTGGAAGCATCGGTACCCCGGAACACTGAGCTACCAGTCCTGCCATCCCTAAACCACGTTTCCGTAATAGCTATAATATCACAATCCCATGTACCGATCCATGCTCTGAGTTCATCTGCCTTACCTGTAAGGCTTCTTGCATTAATATAAATGCAGTTTAGCCTACCAGACCTTCCACGCTCCCTGTCCTGCCCCTGCCCGGCCTGCCTACTGGACTTGCTTGCTTTAACCTCTACATTTGCCTCAACTATCTCATCGGAGAGACTATTACTTTGGGTCCCACCCACCTGCCAGACTAGTTTAAACTAGTGGGCGGCACAGTGGCGCAATGGTTAGCACTACAGCCTCACAGCTCCAGGGACCCGGGTTCGATTCTGGGTACTGCCTGTGTGGAGTTTGCAAGTTCTCCCTGTGTCTGCGTGGGTTTTCTCCGGGTGCTCCGGTTTCCTCCCACAAGCCAAAAAACTTGCAGGTTGGTAGGTAAATTGGCCATTATAAATTGTCACTAGTATAGGTAGGTGGTAGGGAAATAAAGGGACAGGTGGGAATGTTTGGTAGGAATATGGGATTAGTGTAGGATTAGTATAAACGGGTGGCTGATGGTCGGCACAGACTCGGTGGGCCGAAGGGCCTGTTTCAGTGCTGTATCTCTAATCTAATCCTCCCGAGTAGTACTAGCAAACCTCCCCGCAAGGATCCCTTCCAGTTCAGATGTAACCCGTCTGTCCCTCTTGTACAGGTCACCTCTGCACCAGAAGAGATTCCAATGATCCAAGTAGCTGAAGCCCTCCCGCCTACACCAGCTCTTCAGCCACACATTTATTTGCCTTATCCTCCTATTCCTACCCTCACTAGCATCTGCAGTATTTTGCTTTTATTATACAAATTAGGGTTGTATTACCTGGCATTTAGAAGGTTAAGAAGTGATTTGATCATACTTTCCAAGATATCAAGGGTATTAAGGATATAGGGTAGGTAGAGATAAACTATTTCCACTGGTTGGGGAGTCTAGGACTAGGGGGCATAGTCTAAAAATTAGAGCTAAACCTTTCAGGAATTAAATAAGGAAACACTTCTGCAAAGAGTGGTATATGTTTGGGACTCACTTCCACACATGGCAATTGATGCCGAATCAATTACAAATTTCAAGTCTGAGATTGAAAGATTTTTGTTATCTAAAGTTATTAAAGGACACGGGCCACAGGCGGGAATATGAAGTTAGGTCACAGATCAGCCATGATCTTATTGAATGGTGGGACATGTTTGAGGGGATAAATGGCCTACTCCTGTTCCTACATTCCTATAAATACATTCATGATGATTTTTCTTAGTTGACATTTCCAAAAGAATGCATTTAAGATTTCTATAGAGATATCAGTCAGAGGAAAATTTCTTGATCTCATTACACCTAATGACAACAGCAAGTCTTTCTTTTGGTAGACCAGCCTCATTGTTGGATTAACAACTACCCAAACCTACACATGCCTCCCCAGTTGGGGGCTACAGCACTAAGCAAGACCCTCATCATTTTCTTTCACTTCATTACTTGGTCGCTTTAAGATCGTAATAAACCTTTTGACAGGCCATTAGGTCGATTGAATTTTAAACAACATGTCCCTAATAATGTATGGCAAAGATGAAGAGAGATGTGGAAAACATTGCTTGGGAAGAAGGCTGGAACATTAATGGGAAAGCAGATGCTAGTGGGCAGAGCCATTTATATTTTTCCATCTATAAACCCAACCAGAAATCCATAAATTACTCCAATATATTGAGACATCATTAATGTACCCTGTAAATGAAAATGACAAATGGGAACCAGTGCAGGAAAAATGCGATAAAAATTGAAAAATGTTTGCGCTATCCATTGTACCAAGCACTGTACCATAAACCCTAATTATATTTATGTCTCATAAAAATGTTTAGAAATATGAACAACACTCACATTTTTAATATTGACCTTATAACTTTCTGAAATACTTGTGTGTTTCTCTCCTTTGCTCCAATTTGGAGCCAAAAAGACTGGTTGATCATAAGGGAAAATATCCAGTGCCTGTAGTCAAATAAACAAATAAGTTAAGTGTTTGGAGAAGTAACATTTCATGTTGTATTAATGTCAGTATTTCCCAGAAGGAACTACTGACTTTACCATGACCCCATTAGTCAGTGGTGGATTCTTTAGTTTCTGGTCTAACCATCCTACTGTGTAAGTAATATAACAGAGCTGAAAGTAGAGCCTGCTTTACCCACATTAAATGATAGTTGGTGCAAAATGCCAAGTATAGTGTCAACAAATGTGCAGTCTTGTTACTTAGGCCGGAATTTTACATCCCTCAAAAGAGTGGGGTGGTGGCGGGTGCGGGGGGGCATAAAACAGAGTGGGAGGCTGGGGAGGCCCTTCCCGGCCTGCTCCCGCCTCCGCTGCCAATTTACACAGGGCGGCGGTGAGAAACAGCTCGCCCGCCCCAGGCCAATCAAGTCCCTTAAGTGGCCAATTATCTGCCACTTAAGGGTCTCCGCCCACTGCCATGGGTATTTTACGTTTGACTGGCAGGCAGCTGAGGCCTCAGAAAACCCACCTGATAAAACTAGGCGGCCTTCTTGTGAGCTTGGGGGGTGCCTGCTGATCGGGCACCCTATGCCCCAACTGCCCCAACACACAACACGCCCCCTACCCTCCTAAAAAAAAACCCTTGCCTCACTGGGGCCTGGCCAATTGTCCCCGGTGAGGCCCTAAAAATGTATCTTTTTTCCGGAGCAGTCCGTCATCTTCCTCCTGTAGCTGGGTGTAGTTCCAGCAGTGGACACCACTCCCGGTGGCGCTGCTGAGAGTAAGAGCTGCCAGCTGCTGATTGGCCGGCAGCTCCATTAGGCAGGACTTCCTGCCTCAATGAGGTGGAAGTCCCACCCAAGACCAATTAAGGGCCTGGGGCGCATAAAATCCTGTTTGGATCCCCAGGCCCGGCATAGGCGGGCTCGCCACCAACTTTTCGGCTGGTGGATGGGTCCCCCCTGCCAACCATAAAATTCTGGCCTTAGAGTTTGTATTTGTTGACCTTCAACTAGAATGAACTTACTATATTGAGTAATTGCCTCCTAGTTAGCAGAAATATGAGAAATAATGGAAGTCCAGTGGGTTTCCTTGTAAGTTTCTAATAAATAGACACCAAAGCTGGAGGTCATAAATAAAAGATTGGCACTAATAATTCCAATAGGGAATTCAACAGGAAGTTCTTCACCTGAAGAGTGATAAGAATGTGGAATTCACTAGGTAAATAGCGGAGCTAAATTTAAGAGAAAACTAGATAAGCACATTAGGGAGAAAGGATTAGAAGGATATGTTGACAGGGTAAGCTGACGAAGGGTGGAAGGGCTCGTGTGGAGCCAAAACACTGGCATGGACCAGTTAGCTGAATGGTCTGTTTCTGTACTGTCGGCTTGATGTAACATGCTGTAAATGGGCTCTATTCAAAAATACATGCGAAACGAAATGAAAACTCCCATAATAGGGGATAGATTTTGCTCTGTGCATAAAGGAACATTATTTTACCAAACCAGTATAGTTCATAATGAAAGTTGGACAGAAAATACCCTGACCTGCTGACTTACAGAAATTTGAACAGTTCAATTAAGCCATTATTGAAACAACCAGAGGACTAGAGTTGTCAATTCTGGTTGGAAATATCCCTGCAGGTGTCATCACATGACCTCCTGTCTCCAAGCGCCCCACCCCAATATTTCTGCCATTGGTCAGCCAACAAGCCCATACTCATGGCACACCACCTTTCCACAGAGAATTGGAAAGCAAACAGCCTCCTACACTGTCAGACGTGCCATCTTGCCTAAGCCAATATTTATCACTCAACCAACATTACTAAAATAGATAGTCTGGTCATTATCACATTGCTGTTTGTGGGATCTTGCTGTGTGAAAATTGATTGCTACATTTCCTTCATTCCAACAGTGACTACACTTCAAATAAGTATTTCATTGCCTGTGAAGCACTTTGGGGCACCCTGAGCTTGTGAAAATCACTGTATAAATGTAAGTCTTCCTTTCTTTTACTCGATTGGATGAACCAGTCAAACAGCCTTTTTTCCCATCCTCCTGATTTTTTTCCACAATTGATATTTGTATAACTAATAACCAAAAGTGTTAAAAGAAAATTAAAAAATAAACACAACTTTTAAATGCCCCTATGTTTTTTCTTCAGAGTTGCTGGCAGCAGTTCCTGGCGATTTATTTTCAATTGCTGGAGACAGCAGGACAATCCCTGAGAGTTTGCTTCCTGTGAAGGAAGTGATTTGTTCAACGATCTGACTCACAGGAAGTAAATTGATGGGTAAAATGCTGCGGAAAACTGAAAGTGCAAACATCTCATTCACCATCATCATCACCATTATAAAACACTCTCCAAAGAAATTGAGAAGGATTTCATCCCTCCTTCTCTTCCTCGCTTTCAAAAATTGGAAGCAGAGGCCAAAGGACCAGATACAATAGTTTCTAGAAAGGGGAAGCAGAACCGAGGCATATCTTTCAATAAATGAGCTCAATCAATTGGGAACACTTACATTGTTCAGTGACTTGTTGCTCAAACAATCCAGCCACAGGATCGCCAATATTCCCAAAACATTATCTAAATTATAAGATCATATAGACTGTCAAAATTATTAGTGTGATAATTGCTTACATCTAAACAGCTTGTCTAAATGGCTTTGGCAATAAAACTTTCATTACTGCATCTGCAATCTCTGTCCTCCATCTGTGTCAAATAATTGGTATCTAAAGTGACCCCGTCTGTGCAGTCCTCTGAGAAGTGAGCTTATGTTACAGATGGATGTCTTCAATGTCTCATCAGATTGAGGTAAATGGCTAAAAGGTCTGTTCCAATCTGTCACTCTTTTGTCTTGTCTTTGTCTAGTTCATATCCGAATGAATTTTGCCTACCAAGTGCAATGCTTTGTACCTTTAGCTTACCAGCTACTGTGCACATCATCACGGAATGTTGCATCCCAAGTGATTTTCATTATGACCACAGTCTCCACAATGAGCTTCACCTGTCCTCAGTCAACAGTTAAAGATACCTTTCAAAAAATTACACTTCAAAATTTCAGAGGTAGGACCAGAAATTGATATTAATAACCAGATCACTGATTCAGTTACGAGCACAAACATGATCGGTGCCATTGTATCAGTGGTGGGATGTAATATGCAAATGTTAATGTTTTCTTGAGCAATAAGTAGTTTGTATTTCATTGAATAGTCTGGACTCAGTAGCAAAAAGATGTTTTCCTGCAGTCTTTATTGATTTAGCTAGTGTTGACGGATTGTGTTTGTAGCAAGGACTTCCATGGATTTTCAACATTTCAAGTAGGTCAAAGTCAATAAATCTGAAACACATTTATACAAGAGTATGGGCACAATTCGAATCCACCATTCCATATTCAGATGACTGCCTGGACCGTTCCAGTGGAGGCCTGCCAAGTAGCCCTGACCGAGTCTCCAGATTTGAAGTGGTTTGGCACATGTTATGCTACTATGCCATTGGGAGGTGCCAGGAAGAATAAAGATAAAGAAGAAGACAAAGGACAAGTAGTGGTGCCAGCTACCAAAACTGTAGGACAACAGATTATCGAGGAGAGATTCTCCTGGTCAAATCACTCCCCAGTCCCACCATTTGATCGACTCCTTTAACCCACCTTCTAAATGCCTTCCAAAACTAGTACTAGTATTCCTCTTACATAACTAAGAATATGAAGACCAATATCAGTGCATAAGACAAATTAACTCCACATCTTGCGCATAGTGGATTTATCAAACTTTCCTTCTCTTAATGATGGAAGTTGTGGGTTCAACTCACACTTAAGGAATTGGGTACATACTCTAGGTTGACACTCCAGCGCAGTACTGAAGAGGTGCTGCACTGTGGTTCGTGCATTCTTTTAGAAGAGACATTAATTTGAGGCCCAGTCTGCTCTCTCAGGTGGGTGTAAAAGATCCCATGGCATTATTTTGAAGAAGAGCAGGGGAGTTATCCCTAGTGTCCTGAACAATATTTATCCCTCAATCTACATCACAAAACAGATGATCTGGTCTTTATGGCATTGCTGTTGTGGGATCTTGTTGTGTGCAAATTAACTGCTGAATTTCCTACATTTCAGCAGTGACTACACTTCAAAAGTACTTTCTTGGCTGTAAAGCACTTTGAGACGTCCAGTGGTTGTGAAAGATGCTATATAAATGGAAGTCTTTTCTTTTTAGTATGTGTACTTTTAATAGTGCTGCTGAAGGATTTCTCCTGCCACGTTAATGGGTGAGTTCATCAAGCGCTGAGGCAGATGCTGGGACAACCCAACGTCACAAAAAAGGTCCAATAACAAATGTAGAACTTGAAAATCTAATTACAGCTCCGCTGTACGCACTGGTTGCCTATGGAGCAGCCCGATCCAACACAGTGGGATCATCACTTCCAGCACAAAGTGAGAGTGTGTGCCCTGCATGTCAATTTTGATGGCTTAGGTCCCCATTTCATGACTGAGAAACTGGCACAGTGCCATGCGATTTCTAGGCTGCAGTTCCTGAGCTAATGGGGGAGAAAAAACAGGACTCCTGCTCATTATAGCAATGACACGCGGCCTAAAAGTGCAGGCTTCTTGATATGGTCAGGATAGCTTAGGTTCAGCTGTATTAAAGAAAGAAAGACTTGCATTTATATAGCGCCTTTCATGACCTCTGGACATCTCAACCGCTTTACAGCCAATGAAGTACTTTTGAATTGTAGTTACTGTTGTAAAGTAGGAAAAGCTCCACATGAATCCCAGCATGAATCAGCCTTCAGCGGAGAAGGGCGAGAATTTATTACGTTCACTTCTACAAGAGGGGAGGAAATGCTGGGTGATGGACGGAACAGAGA
This sequence comes from Heterodontus francisci, assembly GCF_036365525.1. Lineage (NCBI taxonomy): Eukaryota > Metazoa > Chordata > Chondrichthyes > Heterodontiformes > Heterodontidae > Heterodontus > Heterodontus francisci. The sequence continues at coordinate 5,524,457 of NC_090372.1, read as the reverse complement.
GTGGAAATACATTGAATTAGCAAAAGCAATAATCCAGTATTTATTTATGACGTGAATGTTTCCATGACAAACATTTCCTGCTCTGCTATATGTGGAGACCACTTCAAGCAATATAGCATGTTAGCTAATTATGTTGCTGTTCCTCCTAAAAGGGTCATAAATTACACTAATTACTATTGAAAAATAACTCTATTTGTATTAACCAGGGGGTTAAAACAATGTCTGGCCCAAGCAGAATCAGCGCAAAAACTGTTCAGTGATATAAACCAGAGAAAAGGTTGCCAATTAATTATATCTTTCAGTTGAATTCAAAATAAATTATACGGACAATCCAATAAAACATATCTAGCACTCCAATATATTAAACTTTTTGTTTTAAACATTGATTAAATTGAATAAAATGTACAATTTATCAAAGTAATGAATTTACTTCAAGATTATGGGTTTTAATCATGCCATTGTTTTGTTGAATTGTCACATACAGCCCCATATACTGGTTTGAAAGAAACTTGATTTCCCCACGATTTGTTTAACTGGATGGAAAGCCGAATAAAAGGGATGATCTCCATCTTAGGAGATGAGAGACCGACAAAGCATTATTTCTATACCTCAAAATATATATCTTGTTAGTAAATCCATTGTTATGCTGAAGATTGTGGGACAGAGCAGGAAGCTGTTGAGGCTAGGGGTCAGTTGAAAAAGTCAAACTGGGATTGATAGGCTTTTGTTAAGCAAGGGTGTTAAGAGTTACAAAACAAAGGCAGATAGAGTTAAAGTACAGGTCAGCCATGATATCATAGAATGGGGGAACTGTCTCAAGGGGTTGAATGGCCTCCTCTTGTTGCTATGTCCCAAACGTAATGTGAAATATGAGAACATAAGAAAACATGGAGCAACAAATTACCATTTTGCCAATCAAGACAGCACTTACACAAATCATGTTCTGTGTATCTTAGTGTGATCTCTATCCAACTTATTTAATTGTTTGAGAAAATGTTATTCCATAATTATTACATGTTCAGCAAACATAATCAAGTGGGTCTTCAGAATATTCATATCACCATTTTTTTATGGGCAATATTTAGAACAAGGCCCTAGAAACACAGAAACTAATCCCTGGAGCATTTAGCCATCTCTCTCTCTACAAGTCTCTCTCTAACATGTTAACAACCGGGGGCTGAGTTGATGAAAAATTGGGTGGTTTTGCAGCTGTAGAGTCAGGAAAATAGACTGGGTGACAGGTGGGGTGGTGGGGATGGTAGTGGTTCTGCCACCAGATCCCCACCTGTAAAAGCATTGGGAGACATTTTTCTTTCTCCCAGCAGGGGTTTCCCCCTCACCACTTGGTGCTGGGATTTTGATTATCCACCCCTGCTGATCATGAATGATGGTAAACTGGCGCCACTTAATTTTCCTTCTGTTTGTTGGTAACCTCTATCTGTAAAGTGGAAAAACCACCAGGAAGCTGTCTTGCATCTTAAATGAGGCCCCATCAATGGAAAATGGCTAAGGGCAGTTGGCAGATGCTCTATCCAAACTCACCTCCAGTGGTGAAAGCACCCAAAGGAGAATCCAGACCATCTATTTCTTCAAACTTCCAGTTTACACTTGCTTCTCCCTCTCCCTTGCCATTTGAAATGGGCACTCCCCTTGATCTGCCACCCAGTTAGACTGGTAGTCTTCTTCCCTCTTCCCTGGAGTTCATGCGGGCACTAATCGTCACTCCTCGCTCTCAGTTGATTACACAACAGCAACTACCCTTGAAGAAATACTTCATTGGCTGTAAAGTGCTTTGGGACATCCTCAGTTTGTGAAAGACCCTATACAAATGTAAGTTTTTTCTTCTATCTTTGACGCTGGTACTCTCCTTCCTCCTGCACCTTAAAACATCTATCCATTAATTTTACCTGCAATATTTTGGCAGGAGCATTCACATATTTGGATGAAACAGGCCAGTGCTTCCATTAGTGGAACAAAGAGACATATTTCAGGTGAATCCAACTTGCACTAATTGACTAATAACAATAACGTCGAGGTTTATATTTTGACAAGGAATGGTATGAAGCAGAAAAGTACAACAATTTCCTGCTTTACATTAATCCAATTTTTCTATGTTGAAATTCATCACCTTGCCTTATGTGTCGCTAAAGTTTTGTCAAACCTAAGTAACACAGCAGCTAGCTAATCTCTGTATTCCCAGGGATTTCATCTGACAAAAGTTTCACGTTATTCAGTAAACATCATAAATTATAGCTGTCCCAGATAAGCCTGACAGATCAGCAAGAATCCTTTATAAGTTTGCTTAGTCTGTTATATTAGACTGATTTTAAATTTACAATTCCACCTGCTAAACAATTAATCAAAACTGACATCCAAAGTAGCAGTCTTTGAGAAATGAAAAAAATACAGTTAAAATAATATAGTCATACAGTAAATTACCACAGGGAGGTGAAACTTGAATGCTTCATGGCTCCATAATGAAAAGTAAAACAGCTGTGAGCCTGTAAGGGGTCATTAGTCTTGACTAATCTTGTTTTCCCTCAGAAGAAAGTTGAATTGCTGGGAAGTGTGTCCTGTTTGTAAATCAAACGCTAAAACAGTTCAACGATAGCAGTACCTTTGGGAAAAGTGCTTGCAACATCATTCAGAAGTTGCAAACATTCCACATCTTTCTACTTCTAAACTAACTTGAACAGCACAGAATTTGTTGATTTAACTGTTTGGGTCAAAGTATTAGTTATTTGAGCTGATGGTGTTTGCGGTGAGGCGGGGGTCATTTTAAACCCTACTTCCCGCTGTGAACCTGACTTGATCAGGTTGACTGTTTTTACTCTTCGACCCCTTTCCCACCTGCCGAGTTTTGTTAAAATTAGCCCCAATTTGTTTAGGGATAACATCAAACCTAAGATTTCACACAAGTATAAGATGCCTGGATCCTACTGCATGTTATGGTCTGTTGTTCACTATAATTAGGGAAATACAAAACTATAAATGACTGCTGATTCCAGCAGAAAGAGGCTTTGTGGCTGGAATTTTACCTGCTCAAATCGGGCGTCCTGCGAGGCGGCCAAACTGAAAAATGGCTGGCAATGATGTTGGGTCGTGTCACCGACGTCATTACGCCCAATCCCCATCTTACATCAATTAAAAGCCAATTTACAGCCATTTTACGTCAGCCATTAAAGCTTACTTTTGGCAACTGGTCAAAGGGTGTGGGGGGGTGGGGATGTTGGGAACCCGGCAGCTTCAAAAAAGTGACAACCAGTGTGTCTGTGAAGGAGTTGGAGGTACTGGATTTTTCATTTCTTTCTGTTTGATTTCTGAGCTAATTGCTAAGTCGGGGTTGTTATTGCTGGCTCTTCAGGGTTCACCTGAGTGAGTTAAACTCCTGGTAGAGCCACAGCATCAGTGATTTATCGTGGGTAGGGGAGGGCGGTTATGAGTGCATATCCTTGTAGCAGGCAGCAAATAGCTGTCCACATTACATCTTTGGGGCGCTGCAGCCATGGGAATTGTCCACTCTGGAGGAGGGTCCTCTAGCGAGGAGGAGAATGCCACAAGAAGGGACAGGAGGACAAGTGGCCAGGGAAATCAGTGACCTGCTGGCCAAGTGCAGCTGGGTAATGGGGGAGGGGCAGAAGGTCACAGAGTGTACTGGGAGCAACCACCTGTGAGGAGATGAGTCTAGCCAGTAGGCAGGGTGTACCCGCAGTGGCTGAGCTTTTTGCAGATGTCAGAGTGCCAGTGCTATAGAAAACAAGAAATGCTGGAAATACTCAGCAGGTCTGACAGCATCTGTGGAGAGAAAAGCAGAGTTAACGTTTCAGGTCAATGACTCTTCATGCCTGTCCAGACAGACTGTGACATCTCTGTGAGAGATGATGGCAACGAGGTCAGCTCCAACTGCGTGGGTCGCCACCCAATGCCGGTCGCAGTATAGGTCACAGTCGCTCTTAACTTCTACGCAGCAGGCTCCTTCTAGGCTTCCACAGGACACATGTGCAGAGTCTCCCAAGCATCAGCACAACACTGCATTAAGGTGGTAATTGATGCCATATTCAGTCGTGCCAAACAGTTCATCAAGTTCCAGACAGACTCCGCCAGTCAGGCCGAGAGAGCCAGAGGCTTCAGCGCCGTCGCTGGATTCCCCATGGTCCAAGGCGTGATTGACTGCACACATGTGGCCATTAGAGAACCTGCAGGTCTGTCGAGGGCCTTCATTAATCGAAAAGAGTCTCACTCAATGAATGTGCAACTTGTCTGTGACCGCTGTAAGTGTATATTGCAGATGTAAGCTTGTTATCCAGGAAGCAGTCACAACACATTCATTCTCTGGAACTCCCAGATGCCAGCACTATTCAGCACCCCCTGAGTGCCTGCAAGAATAGATACTTGGTGACGGGGGTCACCCTCTGAAGACATGGTTGATGCACTTGTGAGGAATCCACAGAATGAAGCAGAGGAATGGTACAATGTGAGCCATGCGACCACCAGAGTCACCATTGAACATACCATAGGTCTTTTGAAGATGAGATTTAAGTGCCTGGATTGCACAGGTGGTGTCCTTCAGTACTCGCCAGCAAGGGTATCTCGCATTGTTGTCGTCTGGTGTGCCTTACAAAACCTGGTGCTGCAGATGGGGGGAGGCCTTGGATGATGAGGAATTGTTTAGCATGAGGTATCCTCAGACGAGGAGGGTGAAAGGGTTGAGGAGGAGGAGGAGGAGAGGGGACGCAGCCACTTGAACATCAGTAAGAAGGAGTTGGAGGTATGCAGGAGTTGAGTGCAAGGGAGGCTCAGGAGGCTCTCATACTCAGGCATTTCTCCTGATCAGAGGCTCATGATCCATTTAGTATGCCAGTGACTGACATGTCAATCTGAATTCAGGCATTCACATCAGCTGGAAAGTGCAAAAGCACCCACCCGCAGGCGCTAATCTTAACTGCAATGGACCACCATTCCCTCAAACACAACATGGCCAATGTGACACCTCCCCCAAGTCTCCATCTCATGGATTGTCTCATACCTCATCATTGACTTGAGACAGATAAAAAAGCCAAGTGAGAAATTTAATACGTTTTGTGTCCAGTCGAACAACAAATAAATAATTCAAAATCACACCAGTGATTCTAAATGCAGTTAATGTGATTTCTTAAAATGTTTGTGAGCACTCACGTGTGTTGATGACCCTTTGCCGCCAGACAAGGCAGAGGCAGGTGGCTGCTCAGGATGCCCCGTGGCTTGGGATTACCTTGGTGGGTGTCCTCTGACTGCCCGAGGCCGTGAGGGTCCCGGCATGTTAAGGTGACCTTAAGCAGTCTCAGGCCCATCCTCCGTCACCCTGGGATTCTGAGGTGCTAATGTCATTGGCAGAGCGGACAAGGAGCCACTACGCATCAGGAGCACCTTGAGAGGTGCCCCCAGATGCATGTAGCTGTTCATCCTGTTCCCTCACAAGGCTCAATTGGGCCTTCGTGTTGACCTCAGAGGAATGAGCAGCGGTTGGATATCGCAGGAGCCTCGTCGACAGTTCACTGAGGCATGGCTGCATAGAGCTCACTGTCTCTGTGAGGGTTTGCAGGTTTAGTTTAGTTTAGTTTAGAGATACAGCACTGAAACAGGCCCTTCGGCCCACCGAGTCTGTGCCGACCATCAACCACCCATTTATACTAATCCTACACTAATCCCATATTCCTACCACATCCCCACCTATATATTTCCCTACCACCTGCCTATACTAGGGGCAATTTATAATGGCCAATTAACCTATCAACCTGCAAGTCTTTGGCATGTGGGAGGAAACCGGAGCACCCGGAGGAAACCCACGCAGACACAGGGAGAACTTGCAAACTCCGCACAGGCAGTACCCAGAATTGAACCCGGGTCCCTGGAGCTGTGAGGCTGCGGTGCTAACCACTGCGCCACTGTGCCGCCCGTATCTCTCCGTATCTCCGGCAGGCTTTGAATAGCCTGCATGATCAGGCCCTCCACTGCAGCCACCAATCTGTCAATGGAGGAAGCCAGTCACGTAGAAGATAGGGACTGTGCGGTACTCAAGGCCTGGAAGGAAACCTCCGAAGTCCGAGCCAGAACGCGCATCATCTCTGGTGACTCTGCCAGATTTCCACGTACCTCACGCTGCACCTGCAGAATCTCCCACTAAATGGATATCACCAGAGGCTCATCATCAGCATGGGGCTCAGCAATGGCCTGGCCTCCCACAGTCTACCTAGTGTCAGAGGCATCGGCCAATACTGCCTCTGGCAGCTGGTCTGGCACTTGTGCGGTGATAGCACCAGGTTGTGACCAAGAATCTGAAGAAGCAACCAGCCCAACCGAGGTAACTGTCTCTGAGCTGGTGCTTGGTGCAGGGAAAGGATGTGTCGCTGCACCCACTGAGGTCCACTCCTCCTCCACTTCAGAGGTGGACGAATGTGCCACAAAGACATTGCCTGGCAGCTGCTGTGCTTCATCTGCAGGGGAAAACAGAATAATCAGGTGTGAGCAACACTCCGGACTGAAGGACATGTCATTGACTGCAGCGTGGCCACATGTCTGTGTCTTTGAACTCATGAGCAACCTTCATTGCTTGAGCCGGTGTACCACCGCCCCCACCACAACCCCACCCACACGCTGAGGAACTCACCCTCCTGGCCAGGTGCTCCAGCCTCACCATCGGCAACTGAGCGGTCTCCATCCTCCCCAGCAAGCAACAATTCCTCCTCTTCCACACTCATGATCATTGCACTATTGGCACATCACCACCAGTCTGTGCCCCCTCACGGGCATTCTGGGCCCTCTTCTTCTGTGGAAACACATGACAATCAGTTCAGTTACTTGCCTTGAAGGAGCACACACCCATCCCTTGTGCTGCATACTAACACTGGGACCATTGCCATTGAAGTGTACAGTTGGCACACTTCTGGACCATTGTGCATCTCAGATGTGCCCAGCATATGGCCCACAACAGGGCTGCAGCCATTCACTCCAGATGGATGGCTTTGACTTTGCAGCATCAACACCCGGTAACCCTCCCATCTAAATACAAAGCAACAACGGGCGGCACAGTGGCGCAGTGGTTAGCACCGCAGCCTCACAGCTCCAGCGACCCGGGTTCAATTCTGGGTACTGCCTGTGTGGAGTTTGCAAGTTCTCCCTGTGTCTGCGTGGGTTTCCTCCGGGTGCTCCGGTTTCCTCCCACAAGCCAAAAGACTTGCAGGTTGGTAGGTAAATTGGCCATTATAAATTGCCACTAGTATAGGTAGGTGATAGGGAAATGTAGGAACAGGTGGGGATGTGGTAGGAATGTGGGATTAGTGTAGGATTAGTATAAATGGGTGGTTGATGGTCGGCACAGACTCGGTGGGCCGAAGGGCCTGTTTCAGTGCTGTATCTCTAAACTAAACTAACAATGACTGAGACATGCCTCTTACCTTGGCAGAGCGGAGAAGGTCGTTGATCCACTTGCAGCACTGGCGCCATGTCCTCCTCTCAACCCCACGGCTGCTGACCTCCTCCGCAACTCCAGCAACGCCTTCTTGGGGACCTGGGGAGGCCTCCTCCTTCTGTCTGCTGGGAAGAGGACCTCCCAGCTTGCCTCAGCCGCCTGAAGGAGAACATGCAGGGAGTCTTGTGAGAACCTTGGGGCCATGCAGTTGTCTCTCACTGACATTGCCGCGAGCAGGTTCAGGTCCTCCAAGGCTCTGGTCAATTTCTGGAAATTGACTGAGTCGCCCCTTTAATTGAAATAACAACTCCTTTCCCCCTCAGCCAAGTACATGCTTAGTGTTAAGCACCTGCTCCTCCCACTGTTCTCAGTGATGAAAGCAGCCCTTTCAGAACCACTGAAGGTGCTGAAAGCCCTTTTAAATGGCTTTCAGCACCTTCTTCCAGCTCTAGCCCCGCTCTGCCGACACTCACCCTCCCGCCCACATGCACCTTTTTCAAACAGTAATCAGCTGCCGAGATGCTAATTGGACAGTTAGCGCTCGATCGGGGTGTCAGCTGAGTGGGGAGCAGAGCAACCTCAGTTACCTGCTTCCACCACCCAGACCGTGGACCCGCCGGGGCAGGTAAAATTCTGGCCAATGTATTTGCATGACATTCCTCTGTCCATGTTTTAACATTTATTTTAATACACATTTTTTAAAATTTTCCTTTGTATCATTCCAGTGTTTTGCTTAGCCTTTGGCAGTGTGTTATGTTTTAAAACTGTAAGAATGAAGCAATGCAGGAAAATAAATGTTGCATAGACATGGACTGCAGCAGTTCAAAAAAGCATCTCACCACCACCTTCTCATGGGCAATTAGGGATGGGCAATAAATGCTGACCTTGCCAGCGATGCCCACATCCCCATTAACGAGTCAAAAAAATACTGGTCCAACCAGTGACATTATAAATGGCCATTCATGATATTACTAGGTAAAATTTCATGATGTCACATTCTGTGCAAACTACCTTCTAACCAGCAGTTGTGATGAATAAAACACAGGACCTGGAAATGACACATCATTAACTTCTACAGATATCTCCATCTACAATATTTAAGATTATGTCGTAACTTCTTCATTAATTATAGGCTTAAGTTCTTTACTCCAGGCGGCCAATTAGATGACTCATACAAAATGATATAGATAAATTAAAATGCACCACTAAAAACTGACAATGCTGGAAGTGCACAGCAGGTCAGGTAGAATCTAAAAGAGAACTTCAGTGTCATGTTTGAGTGGTAACTTTCATCAGAGTTTGATCAGAGGTATCACCCAAAAATGTTAGGCTATAATTCTATCTTAAAAGCTGTCAGACTTAATGTGTATTTCCACCTTTTTTTCCTACTAATTAAAGAAATGCTTGCTTGAAATTAGAAAATTTGATCTTAAAGTGACTGTTCCATTAGGAATGGCTGACTTGCATCAAAATTGGGCAACACATCAATTTAGAAATAAGATTCTGATTCTGTGTATTTGCAATTCAGATTATTTGAATATCAAATGTCTGAGTTCAGTAAGACAAACCTATGAATTAAAAGTAGCTTAACTGGATCACTAAAGTCTCAAGCTGCATGCTCACTCATTTAGCTATACCAGCATGAATTAGATATAGTTCCACTGGACCATAGGGACTTGGTTATGTATCCACCATAAACCAGCAAGGAACAAATATAGGCAGTTGTAACACTAGGACTACTGTTGAATGTCCATTGCTAAACACGAAGGTTCAGTGCTTATCCTCCCTGGTAGCATCCAACATTATGGCATACTGTAAATCCCCCACTTTCTTTTAATACTTTTGTTGAATTAAATGTGTATCTTTTATATGCAAGCTTCTATATTCTGCAGACAATGATGGTTGATGGCCACTCTGTTTCACACGGGGATGCCTTTAAAATAGTCTCTTTACAGCCTATATCTTCCTTTGGAGATCAGTTAATTATCCCTCTGAAAGCAAGCATTGCAAGCTGATAGAGATAAAAGTGGACTCCTGTTCCTACTGAGAGTCATTTTAGTTGAAAGCAGGTTTTCTATCAGAACAAAAAGGCACAAAGGAATGTACTATATCTGAAATGCCATCGTTCTTTTTCTCTATTGTCAGTGAAATAGCTTGAACATAACCTTTCCCCAAACTTATATAAGTTAAAGCAAAATCAAAATACTGCAGATGCTGAAAATCTGAAATAAAAGCAGAAAATGCTGGAAATACTCAGCAGCTTAGGCAGCATCTATAGAAAAGGAAACAGAGTTAACAAGGCTAATTTTACCCCAATTCTCTAGAATTGAGATGGGAATTTCACCGGATTGGGTGGAATGCTGATTTTACATCCATCCAATATTACTCATTGACTTCAATGGAGAGTAAAATCAGATGGGGGTTAAAACCAACATTGCACCCAATCCTGCCTGGTGGAATGGGTTAAAATTGCTCCCATTGAGCAGGTGTAAAATCAGCTTTCCAGCTGATACCATGAGTTTCTTACTTGGCAAGTTAGGATAAATTTACCCCCAATGTTTCAGGTTGATGACCTTTTGTCAGGAGCAGTTAAAGCAACCTTATTATTCAGGCATGCTTCGGGGCACTGAGTCTTCATTAGACTTTTTAATAGGTTTGTAACCAACTGACTTCTCCACTATCTACAAAAGGCTCTAGCGAGAATTGAGTACAGCACTTCATTAGAGAAGTAAAATTACACTAAAAATGGACAATGACCTTAGGGATTTTACAAAGGTCATTCTTTGTCTTGGCACGAAAGGGAGAATATGGGGAATATTAGTACATGTAAGAATAGTAGTGCTACCCTTTGCCTTTAGCTGAAGGTTATATTATTCTGAGAAGAGTCTGTTTAGCAGTGGGATTGAAATACTTTTTAATTCGAAGGCCTGTGACTTTTGGTAATCCAATGTTTCACATTCTATGATGTTCTTCTTCTCTTTGTTCTGGTTATTTAACTCTTGCTCATTATTATAAATGTCAAATGTATAGTTCTGTTGCACCACGGGCAACATGAAAGCCCCTTCTATGACTTCAATAATTTTGTTTAATCGGTAGAAATGAATGTGAAACAGAAACTAATATCATCTCTTGAATAATAATACAAAATCCTTTGCTGACAGATTTTTTAAAAATGGTAACTGCAGAATAAGACACTGTAAGGATTTTATCCTTGAATTATATTAATATCCATGTCACCACATTGTTTAATATGCATTACTATAAATGGACATCTGCCCCTAATTGCTCTAGATTTCTTCGTTGACATCTCTGTTCTTTTAGCTTTCCACATTTTGACTCTCCATTTTTGCAGAAGAGAACATGCCTTATCAGGTTTATTGATGAATAATGAGACTGAATTAGTCAACAATCTAACTGTAAGGGAACAGTTAGCAAACAATGATCGTAACATCATTGAATTCGATTTGGTTTGAGAGAAAGAAGGTTGAGTCATGAACTAAGGTTTTAAATTTAAATAGGAGTTTGGTAGTACAGAACTTGAGTATTGCTGAAAATAGAGACATGTTGTCGAAGCTTTTCGTCTTGCACTCATTAGGACAATCCGCAAGAATACCAATGTAAGGGAAAACAATGACTTAATACTGTATGAGAAGAGGGCGCTGATTGGTTGGCAAGTGAACTCTGATTGGTAGAGGTGTCGCGATGGAGAATGCACCAGTTTACGGTGACAGACAGTTAACTGCCAAGCTTATGACAGCTCTTCACTGGTTTGTTCCTTAGGGCAATGCCTGACCAATCAGAGTCAAGCTGCCTGGTTTAAATTTCAAACAAAGTTTGGCAGTTAACTGTCAGTCACTGTAAACTGGTGCATTCTCCATGGCAATGCCTCTACCAATCAGAGTTCACTTGCCAACCAATCAGCACTCTCTTCTCATACAGTATAAAGTTGTTGTTTTCCCTTACATTGGCATTCTTTCAGATTGTCCTGATGAGTGCAAGAAGAAAAGCTTTGTCAACATGTCTTTATTTTCAGCAATACTCAAGTTTTACATTTAGTTAAGACAGACTTTGGAAGGATAAAGCAAAAATTATCCACAGTAGAGTGGGCAGCACTTTTAAGGAATAAAACTGTAGATAAAAGTGGGAGGTGTTCAAAGAAATATTTGGTTGAATACAAGCTGTACATGCCCTAAAGGGCAAGAGTTGTACTTGTGTAATTAAACAACCTTGGTCAACAAAAAAAAGTGAGAGAGAGTATAAAACTAAAAGAAAGTACTTATATTAATGCAAAGTACAGGAGTCATTGGGAGAGGTGTAAAGAACAGCAAAGGGATACAAAGAGGATAGTGAGTGCTGCAAAAAGTGAGGATGAAAAAAAACTTGCGAAATATATTAAGGACAACACGAAAGAATTTTACAAGTTGTTATGACCGAGGCGGAAGAAGTGCGCTATCTTTTCTAGCTCCACTTCTCCACAGGTCACAACATATATTTTTTAAATGTTTACCCAGTTACCGATGCAGTCAATCATAGACTCTATGCTTTATCTCAGAATAAAATACACCAACCAGGCTTCTTTGATAAACAACAAAATTGTCAGTTTATTATAAAACAAGACTTATCCAGTAATGAAGCAAAGCATTAACACACAGATTGAAATATGAAAGTTCCCCTTTTTAAATTCCCCTCGCACAAACTCACACACTGAAAAAAATACAGAGATTCTCTCTGCAGAGGTCTGTTACAAAAAAAAGACAAAAAAGAATACTTTGACCAATACTTGCAAATTCTTGATGAAAAAAGAAAAGATATGGAAAGATGTCAGTTGTCCGTTTTTGGTCCAGCATCCTAAATACGTGTAGATAAGAACATAAGAAATAGGAGCAGAAGTAGGCCATTCAGCCCCTCAAGCCTGCCCTGCCATTCAATAAGATCATGGCTGATCTGTCCCAGGCCTCAACTCCTCTTTCGGGCCTGCTCCGCCTAACCCTCGACTCCCTGAGATTTCAAAAATCTATCTACCTCCTCCTTAAATACATTTAGTGACCGAGCCTCCACAACTCTCTGAGGCAGAGAATTTCAGAGATTCACCACCCTCTGAGAGAATAAATTCCTTCGCATCTCAGTTTTAAATGTGTGCCCCCTTATTCTGTAACTATCTCCCTTAGTTTGAGATTCCCCCCCTAGTGGAAACATCTTCTCAACATCTACCCTGTCAAGCCCCCTTAAAATCTTATATGTTTCAATAAGATCACCTCTCATTCTTCTAAACTCCAATGAATAAAGGCCTAATCTGTTCAGCCGTTCTTGATAAGACAGCCTCTTCATCCCAAAAATCAGCCTAATGAACCTTTTTCTGAACTGCCTCCAATGCTAGTCTATCCTTCTTTAAATAAGGGGACCAAAACTGTACACAGTACTCCAGGTGTGGCCTCACCAACACCCTGTACAGTTGTAACAAGACTTCCCTATTTCTAAACTCTAACCCCCTAGCAATAAAGGCCAAAATTCCATTTGCCTTCCTAATTACCTGCTGCACCTGCATACTAACCTTTTGTGTTTCATGCACAAGAACACCCAGATCCCTCTGTACTGCAGTATTTTGTAGTCTTTCTCCATTCTCCATAATCTGCCTTTTTATTCTTCCTACCAAAGTGGATTACCTCACACTTTCCCACATTCAACACCATCTGCCAAGTTTTTGCCCACTTATTTAACCTATCTATATGCCTTTGCAGATTCTTTGTCCTCATCACAACATGCCTTCCCACCTATTTTTGTATTGTCAGTAAATTTGGATACACTACACTCTGTCCCTTCCTCTAAGTCATTAATATAGATAGTAAATAGTTGAAGCCCTATGACCGATCCTTGTGGCACCCCACTAGTTATGGCTTTCCAATCTGAAAAAGACCCATTGATCCCGACTCTCTGCTTTCTGTGTGTCAGCCAGTCCTCAATCCATGCCAACACATTGCCCCCAATGTGAGCTCTTGTTTTGTGCAATAACCTTTTATGTGGCACTTTATCAAATGCCTTCTGAAAATCCAAATACTGTACATCTACTGGTTCCCCTTTATCCACTCTGCTTGTTATATCCTCTGTCAGGGTTGTCACTGGGATCTTTCTAGAGCAGTTCTTTTCAGGCAAGGTTGAGGATCAGTTTGGCAGGCTTTCCAGGAGAAATTCAGCAGCAATTTCTTTATTTCTTACGCTTGAGTCTCTGGAAGTTCTCAAAGAGATGGAAGAGGGTGAGCTGATGGTGACTGCTCTCTTGGCTGGTTTTCTCCAACTGTCTTCAAAACAATTCACACCCCAACACACTGTCCAAAGCAAAACCAAAAACAATATCTTAAGAGTCAAGCCTCCTGACACCTATAAATCTTGACCTGTCAATTCTCTGTAAACATCTTCCCCAGGTCACCGCGGTTTCTGTTAATTATTGCCTAAAGCACATGACTTCCAGAAAGGCTGTTTTTAAACAACATCTCAGTGTCCTTTCAATGAACTGTCAACAACAAAGCAAAGTTCATACTTAACAAAAAAAAGCACTTTCATATCAAAGTATATTAAGAAAAAGAGGATGGCCATGAGTTATGTGGGCCCCATAAAGACAGTTGTAGGTGACACTGTAATTGAAATTTAGCAAATAACAGACTTGCTAAATACTTCTCTTCACACTAGAGGTTGAGGATAAAGTACCAGAGATACAAGGAAAACTAAAAAAAAACAATAGAAGGAACTTACTATATTTAATAAAAGTTAAAAAATAAAGAAAATAATGAGACTAAAGACAGAAAATTCTCCAGGACCTGATGGTTTCCGCCCCTGGTTATTAAAATAAGCAGGCGAGGGAATTGTGTGGGCAAGTGTGAGACCATTCAGTTTGGATGTAAGAAAAATAGTTTTGAGTATTTTCTAAATGACACTAAGCAAGAATCTGAAGAGGAGCAGATAGATTTTGGGCCCAAGTATAGAATACACTAAAATATCATGGACAGATACAAAAATAACAACAATAATGGAAGGAAGGATGTATTGGCCTTGGAGGAGGTGCAGTGCAGATTTACCAAATGTTACCAGGGCTCCAAGGGTTAAATTATGAGGACAGGTTGAAAAGAGTAGGCTTGTGTTCCCTTGAGTATAGAAGATTAAGGGGTGGTCTAATTGAGGAGTTTAAAATGATTGAAGGAGTTGATAGGTCAGTTAGAGAGAAACTATTTGTTCTTGTAGGGGAGACCAGAGCAGGAGACATAACCATAAGATTAGAAGTAGGCCCTTCAGGGTGATGTCAGGAAGCACTTCTTCACACAAGAGTGGTGGAAATCTAGAAGTCTCTCTCCCAAAAAACTGGGGGTCAATTGAAAATTATTTTTAAAATTGACATTGCTAGATTTTTGATAGGGAAGTGTTCTAACTACAGGAGAAATAATCATTGACAAACTTCCAGCGACATGGCATGGGAAATAATAAATATACTTGTGTTCTTTTTACTATGTGAGTAGGAGCCATCATCTGCCCCAGGGTTGCATTAATCATGGCAGGCTGAAGCTTGGAGACAGCAGCACACTCTCAGTTCCTTCCTTTCTCAACACTGGATTTGAAAATCACTGCAGCAGGAACATTTCAGAAAACAACCTATTTTATAAAGTTTTAAAACATTCTGTGAATCATAAGAAACCCTAAAGTGGTGCATCAAATCTGCAAAAAAATACAAAAATATGAAACAATACTTTGCATGCTGGAAAATTAGGTTTATTTACCAATATAAATATCTTTTTTTGTCCAGAATCAGGAGAGGTGCCACATGTTAAAAGCATGTTATGCTGTTTCTGCTTTACCTAAGAACACTCGACAAATTATCAATTATACATAATGGGAAAAGGCCATTCTAGTGCAACATCATAGGAATACTCTTTAATGAAAATAAATATTAAATATAAATTGATATAGCATCACGAGTAACAATTCAATAACTATAATTAAACCCTTCGGTGCACAGACATCATGAGCAGACAACTGACTTCAGATGCCGTTGTCTCATCAAACAGCTAAATTAAAATTTTGTTTGAGTCACTGCAAGTCACATATGCACTGCATCTCTGATACCCTTATGGAATAAAACATTTTTTGTTTGGCTTGCCTGCCTGCCCATTTCTGCTGTTCATCTCCTCCCTGAGGCCGCATGATTGACACTAACAAGAAAAAAAGAAAATTACCAAAAAAGATCTTCTTTCACCTAATAACCTGTCAACCGTAATGATGGGTGATACAAATATGTTATTTGTAATATTTGCAAAGGCTTGTAGTCTGACGTCCCAACTGCTAGCGGGCAGAAAGGGATAAATAAGGGAAAAAATATGGAATGAAGAAAAGCGAACTGGAGGATATGTTTTGAATGTACAATAGCTGTACGTTTGAAATGAATATAATTGAAAGTTTCAAAGCCTGTTGCAGGAAAGAAGTAACAGATTTATAATCACAGCATGTTGAATTCTATTTAATTTGAAAATTTTCATCGCTGTAATACAGAAAGTTAATACCCATCTTTATCTATTCAATCTTACTTCAGTTATGTCAATACCTTATCAACACTGTCCTGACTACAGTTGGGAATATCTCATAAACCAGTCCAATGTGCTCTACTCAAAAAAAGAGTTGTAACTTCACACAAATACTAATGTTTTTCAATGATGCCTGGTTCAAATTTTAATTTGCTTAATTTGGGATTAATATGTGCGCCGTTCACCCATAGGGACTGCACCTCAGGAAATCTCTGTGAGTGATGAAACACTGAAAGGACCGAATGCATTTTCGCTTATTTCTTGTTTAGCAGTATATTTTTAATGCAGACATTTCTTAGCTCAGAGTTGGGCTGCCTGTACCAGCCACCGACCGTATCTGCAAACACTGCCATATTTACCTGGTGATGACCATAAGGAGCTAGTTCAGGTTCAGGCTGTAGCCAGTTACAAATATGTGCCACCTGGTACAACAATACCTGAAGCTAACCCACAAATATTAGATGGCAGTGCTAGCGGCAGTTAAGGTCTTCACCTCTCTCAGCTTGCTGATCTGCTATCCCTGCGACAAGGTGCTCTAGAATGCCATGCAGAACAATACTGCATGCACCTATCTCATGTACTTGTGCCTTTGCTTCTTCAGCTACAAACAGCAGTTTTAGGTGCTGTAGCCTTTTAACACTTGTCCACAGTCTCCTTTTGCTGCCTGCACATTTATTTTGCCAGATATTTCTTTGGCAAAAGGTCTTTGATAATACTGAAAAAGGTTTGGTCATGAATGATCGCTTACTTTTTAGTGACCATTTCCTTTTAACTTTTTCCACTGTCTTTAGAAGAAAGAACTTACATTTGTATAGTGCATTTCATGGTCTGAGGACATACCAAAGCACTTTACAGCCAATGAAGTGCTTACGAAGTGTAGTCACTGTTGTAACATAGGAAATAATTTACAGGGCAATGGGGAAAGAGCAGGAGAGTGGGATTAACTAGATAGCTCTGCCAAAGAGCTGGCACAAGCAAGATGGGCTAAATGGCCTCATTCTATGCTGTATCATTCTCTGATTCGAAATGGCAGCCAATTTGCACACATGAAGAGTCCAAAAATGGCAACGAGATAAATGGTCAGATAATCTTATTTGCAGCGATTTTAGTTGATGAATTAATATTGGTCAGGAAACTGGAGAAAACCCCCTTGCTATTCTTCAAAATCATGTCATGAGATCTTTTACATCTACACAAGAGGGCAGATGGGCCTTGGTTTAACATCTCATCCAAAAGACAGGTTCTCTGACAGTGCAGAACTCCCTTAGGGCAGCACTGGAGTGGCAACCTGGATGAGATGCTAAAATCTCTGGAACAGGACTTGAACCCACAACCTTCTGACTCAGAGGTGAGAGTGCTACCAACTGAGCCGTGTAAATCCCCTACCCCTTTTTTAAAATTAAAATCTGCCTGAGATAAAATTGGGGTTGCAGTCTTTTTTTTATTTGTTCATGGGATATGGACTTCATTGACAAGGCTAGCATGTATTGCCCATCCCGAATTGCCCTTTAGAAGGTGGTGGTGTTCCATTTTCATAAGGCTCTGCAGTCCACGTGGGATAGGTACACCCAAAATTCTGTTAGGAAGGAAGTTCCAGGATTTTGATCCAGCGACAGTGACGGAATCGTGATATATTTCCAAGTCAGGATGGTGTGTGGCTTGGAGGTGAAATTGTAGGTGGTGGTGTTCTCATGTACCTACTGTCCTTGTTCTTCTAGCTGGTAGAGGTCATGAGTTTGGAAGGTGCTGTCAAAGGAGATTATTTGAGTGATATTGTGTTCAATATCATCCATGATAAGGAAAGTTGAAAGGGCAGAAGTTTGGCATCCAATAAGCGTTCATGTCAACACGTTTTAATAGCAACAGCCTGAAGCTATCTCGGTAACGCCATGAAAACTGACAAATATTATGATCGATAATTATGATGTTGGGGCATTTGAAAATGTCTTCTTGGACAATACTTATCAGTGGTTGAAGGAATGGTGTAGTTCCTTCAACCTTAATGTGGCACCTCGATAATCAGAGCAGGGGTGATATAATTTTGCAAAGATTTCTATGGACCCCCTGAATTATTTCTGAGTTTGAACAGCTGGGGCGGCACAGTGGCGTAGTGGTTAGCACCGCAGCCTCACAGCTCCAGTGACCCGGGTTCAATTCTGGGTACTGCCTGTGTGGAGTTTGCAAGTTCTCCCTGTGTCTGCGTGGGTTTCCTCCGGGTGCTCTGGTTTCCTCCCACAGCTAAAGACTTGCAGGTTGATAGGTAAATTGGCCATTATAAATTGCCCCTAGTATAGGTAGGTGGTAGGGGAATATAGGGACAGGTGGGGATGTGGTAGGAATATGGGATTAGGGTAGGATTAGTATAAATGGGTGGTTGATAGTCAGCAAGGACTCGGTGGGCCGAAGGGTCTGTTTCAGTGCTGTATCTCTAAATAAATAAATAAAAAAAAGCACTCAAAACAGGACACAATGACTTAGATAGGCAGAAGCAGTGGAGCCAGACACCACAATCAAATAAAGCATAACGAGACATGAGCCACATTCTGGTACAATCCAACCCCCAACTAGCTACAAGGGATACAAGTGTAGAATTAACCTTAGCTATCATTCTTTGGCTCACGACCAACCTTCTTATCAAGTGGGCATAAGGATGAGCAAGATAATTAATAATATTTCCTGTGTGTTTTCTCGGTTTGCCCCATGTGAATATTAAGGCCAGATTATTAACTTTTAATTAGAGACTTACAGTAACTTTTCATTCACAGATCAGGTGAATTGTAGCATAGTTAGCTAAAGCACGATTCTGAGTGATGTCTCTCATCATTACCCTCATTTATAATTTATTCACAACTCATCTTGCTAATACCCTGTAACCTATATGGAGTTTGGCAACATAACATTAAACAGTATTGTCACAAAAAAAATTACATTCTACATTTTAGAATTGATTCTGAACAGATTATGGAGTTTCCTTCCATTTCAGGGAAGTGTGAAGTGATATTTTGGTAGGAAGAATGAGGAGAGACAATATGAACTAAATTGTGCAATTTTAAAGAAAGTGCAGGAACAGTGAGACATGGGAGTGTATGTATGCAAATCTTTGAAGGTGGCAAAACAAGTTGAGAAGGCTGCTAAAAAGTATATGGGATCCTTGGCTCTATTAATAGAGGTATAGAGCGTAAAAGTAAACAAGTTATGCTAAACATTTATTAAAGACTACTTAGGACTCAGCTGGAGTATTGTGTTCAATTCTGAGCACCATACGTTCGAAAAGATGTCACAGCCTTGGAGAGGATGCAGAGGGGATTTACTAGAATGGGATCGGGGATGAGGGAATTCAGTTATGTGGTGGGACTGGAGAGCTGGGGTTGTTCTCCTTAGAGCAGGGATGGTTAAGAGGAGATTTGACGGAGGTTTTAAAAATCATGAAGGGTTTTGATAGAGTAAATAAGGAGAAACTGTTTCCAGTGGCAGAAGGGTCAGTAACCAGAGGAGACAGATTTAAGGTGATTGGTAAAAGAACCAGAGGTATCACGAGGAAACATATTTTTACGCATTGACTCGTGATCTGGAATGCACTGTCTGAAAGGGCGGTGGAAACAGATTCAGTAATAACATTCAAAACAGAATTGAATAAATCCTTGAAGGGAAAATATTTACAGGGCTATGGGGAAAGAGCAGAGGAGTAGGATTAATTGGATTGCTCTACCAAGTACTGGAACAGGCCTGATGGGCTGAATGACCCCCTTCTGTGCTGTATGATTCAATGATTCGAAAGCTTGTCAAATTCTGATCTGCTCTTTATGCTGAAATAGTTCATTCTTATCATCAAATTCCATCTAGAGTTTTTTTTAGACCTACCTGAGGGCACAAAAGCAATAACTCTCACATTCTGAAAGCTCCAAACACCTGTTAAAGTGCGGGCTCACAGACATGGTTTCAGTACAGTGAATTAGTCTTAATAGCTGTGAATCAGATCTTGTCAGTTTTCCTTAGGCAATGTCGGTCCAATGTGATTCATTCAGAGACTGGTGTGCTTTGCTATTTTTCTTGTCACACGTTGAATCTGTATTTGAAGAGGTATTGTTGATGAAAGAATGACTGAGATAAATAGGCCGAAACCATTCATGCCGCAGTCTTTTACATTCTTGGTTCTGTGGTGCATATTTAGAATTCATATCCATAAGGTATTGGAAAGTATTTAGTATTTACGTTGAAACAAGTTTGGATAAAATACGCAGATGAAGTCATTTTACTATTCAGGTAATCCTAGGTGATTCATTTTTGACATATTCTTGTTTTTGTACAATAACATATTGTTTGACCATATCTGATATTTCATGACTTTTTTGTTATTCACTCTGTGTAGTGCAAAGCATTATATTATGCTGAATACAACTATTTCTGTATGTGTTCCCTTGCGAATAAGGTTGTTTTGGTGCAAAATAGCAATGTGCAATTGCTATCACATAGGACAGGAAAATTGTTGCAGTCTATACTGAGGTACAAGGCCAAAAAAATCTTCATGCTGTGGTAACTTTCCCTTGCCCTTGAGAGACCTGTCCTGTTGTGTAGAGATCACTAGGCAGCAAGCGGATGGTAAAACATTGTGGCAACCTCTCTTTGGAATTGGCGAAGCAAGGACAGGCTTCCAATATTGTATCCCAGATCCTGGGACCTCAGCAGGTGTAACCAGGACACCTCAGCTATGTAGAGGGGAGTCACTGATACCAGTCAACACAGTCACAGGACTCAGCACACCTGGATTTATCAGCCCTCAAAATACTCCTCTTCCTCATCTCAATTACACAGAGCATTCTGGAATACCCACCCTTACCTTTAATGAAAGGCATCGTGTTAAAGCCAACAACACACAATATGAGGAGAAATATTGGTGGTTTGAAAAAAACACATAAATGCAATACTGAAGGTTTTCCAAACAAAAAATACCTAGTTTATGAAGCAAATGCAAGCAAGGGATATAAAAATGAGGCCTTAAAAGAAAGTTTGAAGTTTACTTTTCCCCTTTAAGAGGTCTCTTTGAGTAAGTCAGTTCCCAGATATTCCAGTGCATCTACTTTTAATAGTCAAGACTTGCATTATAGATGGACTGTTGTCAAGGTCCTAAAATTCAGGCTAATTTACATAGAATTACAGAGAATATACAGCACAGAAACAGGCCATAAATACCATCCTGGTATTTATACTTCACATGAGTCTCTTCCTATTCGATACCTCACCTCAGCCTTTCAGCACATCTTTCTATTCCCTTTTCTCATGTATTTGTCTAGTTTCCTTTGAAAGCATCTAAGTAATTTGCCTCAAGGCAAAACGCTTTGATGCTTTCACCTATTATTAAAACAGTAATTTAGATGAACTGCTGGCACTGATACAAGCAAATTTTAAATGCTTCCTACAAATATTCCTGGCAAAGGTAGCTGTGATGTATTTAACGCACAAACCCACAACCTCCGCCGTCAAGATGGACAAGGACAGCAGGCACATGGGGACACCACCATTTCCAGATTTCCCTCCAAGTTGCCATTCCTTTACCATTGCTGAGTCAAAGTTCTGGAACTCCCTACCCAACAACCTTTTAGGAGCAGCTTCACCACTAGGACTGCAGCGATTCATGAAGAATACCCACCAACACCTTCTCAAGGGCAACCAGGGATGGGCAATAAATGCTGGCTTTTTCAGTGATATCAACATCCCAGGAACAAATAAAAACAAAAAGTGTGGATGTGCTTTTTTTAAAATGAGGACAGGATCAAGTTTAGTTGCGATGCCCTCTATGTCGAATAGTTTGCTCATAATCAATGCTTGATATTCCTGCCCCAATGCTCGCAGGGCATTGTTTTATCCAACCTTAGGAATGCTTAAATTTACATGGTCCAAGGGCACTCCAATACAGGCCTGCCTTTTGCTAGGGCCTAGCACTGGTGGTAAGAGGAGAAATGTCAAGGGCACCTGCATGCTTCTCAGGTCTGAAGTTGGAAGCCTGGCCTCAGTGATCAGGGCATTCCATCTGCCAATTGGAGTGATGGATCTTCCATCCCCAGGGACCTCCAGTGTGGGGATCAGTTTCAAGTATCACACCTTCTGGGTGCCCCTTCTCTGGGCACCTCAGCAAGCAGGTAATCAGGGAGACGAGGACAGAGGCCAGGAATGTCTCATTAACATGCCTCTGACTGGCTTGCAGGTGTGCGAAAAGACTCCGCTCTTCCCTCAGGGAGAAGCCTGAAAATAAATGGGGTGGAGATGTGGAAATACGGGTCCTCATCCACTTTTTCCTCAGCTTTGTGGCTGGAGAGTTGCACATTCTCTTTGAGCGGAGATGAGGAGATTTCATCTCCTCGGCACAGTGGCGCAGTGGTTAGCACCGCAGCCTCACAGCTCCAGGGACCCGGGTTCAATTCCGGGTACTGCCTGTGTGGAGTTTGCAAGTTCTCCCTGTGTCTGCGTGGGTTTTCTCCGGGTACTCCGGTTTCCTCCCACAAGCCAAAAGACTTGCAGGTTAATAGGTAAATTGGCCGTTATAAATTGTCACTAGTATAGGTAGGTGGTAGGGAAATATAGGGACAGGTGGGGATGTTTGGTAGGAATATGGGATTAGTATAGGATTAGTATAAATGGGTGGTTGATGTTCGGCACAGACTCGGTGGGCCGAAGGGCCTGTTTCAGTGCTGTATCTCTAATCTAATCTAATCTGTCGGGGTCTCACCTTGTATGCAGCTGATGGCTTTGATTTTTCGACAACATTCACCAAACCCCAGTATGATGCATGTTTGTTCCATTCACTACATACTCCCTGTTTTAGCTCATTATTCCCGTGCGTATTATTTGACTTTTATCTATGTTGAATTATATCTCCCATGGATGTTAACAGATGCAGTCGAATTCTGGGTGCAATGTTGCCTGCTGCGTGATGTGTTTGTGAGTTTAGTGATTATTGATAAACTTATGGGTTCTCAACTGGCTAAGTTGCATAAAAGTTGAGAGCAGTGGTAACTTTGACTCCCACTTGCTCTGCAGACTAGCTCGCTGACCCATTTTACTCAGAGCAATGGCAATAATCTGAAAAGTTAGTTTCCACTTTCCGCCCTTCCTTTTTATTCGTGGATACATTTTTGTTCAAATTAGTACGGTCAAAATATGCCCTGGAGATTTGTGTGATTAGTTCTGTTTATTAAAGTTCTATTTATTAGCGTTTTCTCTTGTTCATTCAATTAGTTTTACTCATTAGCTGGGCCATCGGAGGGATGTAATCACCTTCGACTGTCAGCTCATTTTCATTGGAGTTTACTTCTTGCAGATTAGCTTTTTACTCATTCGAACACTGGTACTTTTGCTGATTAATTAGTATTTCATGCATATTTAGTATTTAATGTTGAAGAACGACGATTGCCTTTGATAGTGTGCTGAGAGGAACAATGAAGATGAATCAAGAGGCATCAGGAATCTAAGTGAACTGGAAAATTTTCCATTTTGGCATTCCTGATGGAACAGAGCTATTCCTGCTGGGATTGCAGTACAGGAAATTGCACACCCCCATCTCATAATTTTCTGAGCACTCCTTTTAATGGATGGAAAATGTCAGTCAGGGATGAGAGTAGTTTCCTGTGATGTGCAGTCCCAGCAGACATATCAGGAACGCTATTAAATAAAATCTCTACTTTTACAAGTTGACAAAGGAGTTTTAGTTGAAGATATTAATCTATATATTAGAGGAAGAAATTATTTATTTATTGATACAGCACTAAAACAGGACCTTCGGCCCACCGGGTCTGTGCCAACCAAGAACCAACCATTTATGCTAACCCTACAGGAATCCCATATTCCCTACCACCACTAGGGGCAATTTACAATGGCCAATTTGCCTATCACCTGCAAGTCTTTGGCGGTGGGAGGAAACCGGAGCACCCGACGAAAACCCACATGGTTACAGGGAGAACTTGCAAACTCCGCACAGGCAGTACCCAAAATTGAACCCGAGTCCCTGGAGCTGTGAGGCTGCGGTGCTAACCACTGCACCACTGTGCCGCCCCTAACTGGCCTGTAGTTCTCTGTTTTATTTAGAGATACAGCACTGAAACAGGCCCTTCGACCCACCGAGTCTGTGCCGACCATCAACCACCCATTTATACTAACCCTACACTAATCCCATATTCCTACCACATCCCCACCTTCCCTATATTCCCCTATCACCTACTAGGGGCAATTTATAATGGCCAATTTACCTATCAGCCTGCAAGTCTTTGGCTGTGGGAGGAAACTGGAGCACCCGGAGGAAACCCACGCGGTTCACTGGGAGAACTTGCAAACTCCGCACAGGCAGTACCCAGAATTGAACCCGGGTTGCTGGAGCTGTGAGGCTGCGGTGCTAACCACTGTGCCACTGTGGAGAGACAAGTGACTGAAGGATATGATGAGGAAGCAAGTAGGTGGTACTAGGAACAGGCAAAAAAGAATGGGATTATTGGGCCTTTACCCCTTAACCTGTTACTAAAATAGAAATATAGAATCACAGAATCACAGAATAATACAGTGCAGAAGAGGCCCTTCGGTCCATCGAGTCTGCACCAATGCATTAAAGACACCTGACCTGTCTACCTAATCCCATTTGCCAGCACTTGGCCCATAGCCTTGAATGTTATGACGTGCCAAGTGCTCATCCAGATACTTTTTAAAGGATGTGAGGCAACCCGCCTCCACCACCCTCCCAGGCAGTGCATTCCAGACTGTCACCTCCCTCTGGGTAAAAAAGTTCTTCCTCAAATCCCCCTTAAACCTCCTGCCCTGCACCTTAAACCTTTGTCCCCTCGTAACTGACCCTTCAACTAAGGGGAACTGCTGCTCCCTATCCACCTGACCATGCCCCTCATAATCTTGTACACCTCGATCAGGTCACCCCTCAGTCTTCTCTGCTCCAGCGAAAACAATCCAAGCCTATCCAACCTCTCTTCATAGCTTAAATGTTCCATCCCAGGCAACATCCTGGTGAATCGCCTCTGCACCCCCTCCAGTGCAATCACATCCTTCCTATAATGTGGCGACCAGAATTGCACACAGTACTCCAGCTGTGGCCTTACCAAAGTTCTATACAACTCCAACATGACCTCCCTGCTTTTGTAATCTATGCCTCGATTGATAAAGGCAAGTGTCCCATATGCCTTTTTCACCACCCTATTAACCTGCCCTTCTGCCTTCAGAGATCTATGGACAAACACGCCAAGGTCCCTTTGTTCCTCGGAACTTCCCAGTGTCAGGCCATTCATTGAATACTTTCATGTCACATTATTCCTTCCAAAGTATATCACCTCACACTTTTCAGGGTTAAATTCCATCTGCCACTTTTCTGCCCATTTGACCATCCCGTCTATATCTTTCTGTAACCCAAGACACTCAACCTCACTGTCAACCAATCGGCCACTCTTTGTGTCATCTGCCAACTTACTGATCCTACCCCCCACATAGTCATCTAGGTCGTTTATATAAATGACAAACAATAGGGGACCCAGCACAGATCCCTGTGGTACGCCACTGGACATTGGATTCCAGTCACTAAAACAGCCGTCTGTCATCACTCTCTATCTCCTACAGCTAAGCCAATTTTGAATCCACCTTATCAAGTTACCCTGTATCCCATGTGCATTTGCTTTCTTGATAAGTCTCCCATGTGGGATCTTGTCAAAGGCTTTGCTGAAATCCATGTAAACTACATCAACTGCACTACCCTCATCTACACACCTGGTCACATGCTCAAAAAATGCAATTAAATTTGTTAAGCATGACCTCCCTCTGACAAAGCCATGCTGACTATTCCTAATCAAATTTTGCCTCTCCAAGTGGAGATAGATTTTCTCCTTCAGAATTTTCTCCAATAGTTTCCCTACCACTGACGTGAGACTCACTGGTCTATAGTTCCCTGGCTTATCTCTACAACCTTTCTTAAATAGTGGGACCACATTGGCTGTTCTCCAGTCCTCTGGCACCTCCCCCATGGCCAGAGAGGAATTAAAAATTTAGGTCAGAGCCCCTGCAATTTCCACCCTCGCCTCCTGGGACACAAATCGTTTGGACCTGGAGATTTGTCCACTTTTAAGCCTGCCAAAACCTCCAATACCTTGTCACTCCCTATGACAATATAGAAAATTTACAGGATAGAAGGAGGCAATTTGGCCCATTGTGTCTGTGTCAGCTGAAAAAGATCTAAACAGTCGAATACCACTTTCCAGCTCTTGGTTCGTAGCCTTGTAGCTTATAGCACCCCAAGCGCAAAGAGGATTTCTGCCTCGAGCACCCTTTCAGGCCGTGAGTTCCAGACCTCTGGGTGACATAAATTCTCAACACCTCTCTAATTCTTCTGCCAATTACTTTAAATCTATGTCCTCTGGTTATTGACCTTTCTGCTGAGGGAAATAGGTTCTTCCTTTCCACTCTATCAAGACCCTTGATAATTTTATAATCCTCAATTAAATCTCCCCAAGCCTCCTCTGTTCCAAAGAAAATGACCATGGCCTCTCCAATCTTTCCTCATAGCTAAAATTCTCTACTCCTGGCAACATCCTCATTAATCATCTTTGTACTCTCTGTAGTACAATTATATCCTCCCTGTAATGCAGTGATCAGAACTGTATGTAGTACTCTGGCTGTGGCCCAACTAGTGTTTTATACAGTTATAGTATCACCTCCCTGTTTTTACATTCTATGCCTAATGAAGGAAAGTATCACATTTGCCTTCTTGATCACTTTATCTACCTGTCCTGCTACCTTCAGGGATCTGTGGACATGCATTCCAAAGTGCCTCTGTTCCACTATACTTCTCAGTATCTTACCATTTATTGTATATTTCCTTGCCTTGTTTGCCCTCCCCAAATGCATTACCTCATGCTTCTCTGTTACTTTATGTTACTAATATTGCTTTTGTGGAACTATTTTAATACACTTTTGTGTTGAACCGTAATACCTTGTGTGAACTTGGGACAAACCTCTCAAATCTCATAAAATCCCATCAAAGCAAACATCTATTGAGCTTTGTTAACTCCAAATGAACGTGTGTTGAACTATCATATATAAATTTGAACTAAAATATCTGTATGGAAAATACTTAAAATGATAAAAGCATAATCATAAGATTGTAAGTCAGCTAATATGTATAATAAACTTTCAGGCTTAAAATATGCATAAACTATAACAAATAACAAGAGGATTAATTATACAATCCCACCCAAACTTCATTCATGAAATAGGTGCCAATCATAGCATAATGGTTGAATAATTGGGCATAAAATAATGCAAGTCCAAAAAAGTAAAGAACATTGACAATAAATGCCTTAATAAATATATTTTAATAAAGATTCAGTCATCGATGAATGATTCTCGTACAATAAATAAACTGTTAATGTTTCACACAAGCAAACATAAATGAGCTACCATCAGTTTTGTGACCTGAATTTCTTTAGTGAGCACACTACAAACCTATTCAACTGAAATCATTTTGATGATAGTGGGTACAGGAATTATAACAGTGTATATATTTAGTTATCCTGCTGCCAAATGACAATAGATGGAAATCTTGAATACTTGGGAAAATTAGCAGACCCAATAAGATTAAGAGAACAACATAAGCAAGAGATGTGGGGTGATCACACCTGACTCCAGTCACTCAACTTCCTTTTCCTACCCTAATACTAGTATTTTAAATGACTCCCTTTGAGCTGGCATCATTCTTTGCCTCTCCAAAATTGATGTCAACAGTTCCCTCCTCAAAATATTCACCCTAGATTTTCCTGCCAGAAAATCCTCATTTCTAACCTTTCTTTCACTTTAAGGTTCCTTGAATTGATTGTCATCTCTCAGTTTTGTGTTCATCTCTCTCATAGCTCTCTGTTAGAATCTTACATCCACCTTGTCCACTGCACTGAGACTGCCTTGGTTAAATGTATGAGTGACATTGTTTATAATGATAACTGTTGTAAATGATCCCTCCTTTTCCTTTCTGAGCTCTCCCTAGGGCCTGGCATGATTAACCACTTCATCTTCCTCCTTGCCTTTGATCCTGTCGTGCCCATTCATGGGCTTCCTGTCACATGGTTCTACTCCTACCTGTCCAGTCAGCACCTCTCGACTGATGGTTTCTTCCCCAATTCTCCTGCATGGTTTTTCCTGGTGCTTTCCTTTTCCCTGTTTCGATGTTGTTTCTCTCAGGATTACTCATGGTTATGGGCATGACTTCTCCATCGATGTATATTGATGACACCCAGCTCTACTCCTCCACCACCATCCTGATCGCCAACACTGTCTCTCAGTTACTCATGCCTGTCCCAACATCAAACCATGGATCAGCCAAAATTTCCTTCAACTGGACACTGCTGAAACTTAAGCCATGTATCCAGCTTGTGTCAAAAAAAACTCCATGGCCTAGAAATACGATTGTGACTGAAATCAGGTGGACAGAGGGCAGCGGGTGCACTTCAGATGCCTGTTCATGTGGGCACTACATTAGCTGTAGAACTCTTTGGAATGTTCTGAGGTAGGGAAAGGCGCAAGTCTTTCCTTCATGGTCCCAAGGATCATGTGCTGGGACTTGATTAAAATGATTCAGACCTGCAGTCATCACTGCTCACATCATTCTTTGGCTGCACGCCTGTTTAGGGATGCAGGAATTAGTCTGTCTTTGACTCCATTTGGAGGCACCCAGCACTTCTCAAAGGGAAGATGCACTCTGTCTGCAGACAACAGGCAAGACCAATGCGGTTGAACTGAACGGAGGCAATTGGATAGTGGTTGTAAAGAAGGAAGCCCTGGAATTCCCTCCCTCCCTAAACCTCCCTGCTTCTCTACTGCTTTCTCTTCCATTTAGATGCTTCTTAAAACTTACCTCTTTGACCAATATTTAACCATCTGTGCTAATATTTCCTTATCTGGTTTGGTGACAAATTTTGCTTTATAATGCTCCTGTGAAGTCCATTGGGAGTAAAGTTTTCTTTTATTTGTTCATGGGATGTGGGCATCGCTGACAAGGCCAGCATTTATTGCCCATCCCTAATTGCTCTGAGAAGGTGGTGGTGAGCTGCCTTCTTGAACCGCTGCAGTTCACATGGGGTAGGTACACCCACAGTGCTGTTAGGAAGGGAGTTCCAGGATTTTGACCCAGCGACAGTGAAGGAACAGTGATATAGTTCCAAGTCAGGATGGTGTGTGACTTGGAGGGGAGTTTGCAGGTGGTGGTATTCCCATGTATTTGCTGCCCTTGTCCTCTTAGGTGGTAGAGATCGCGGGATTGGAAGGTGCTGTTTAAGGAGACTTGGTGCGTTGCTGCAGTGGATCTTGTAGATGGTACACACTGCTGCCACTGTGCATCAGTGGTAGAGGGAGTGAATGTTTGTGGATGGGGTGCCAATCAAGTGGGCTGCTTTGTCCTGGATGGTGTCAAGCTTCTTGAGTGTTGTTGGAGCTGCACCCATCCAGGCAAGTGGAGAGTATTCCATCACACTCCTGACTTGTGCCTTGTAGATGGTGGACAGGCTTTGGGGAGTCAGGAGGTGAGTTACTCGCCACAGGATTCCTAGCATCTGACCTGCTCTTGTAGCCACTGTATTTATATGGCTACTCCAGTTCAGTTTCTGGTCAATGGTGGCCCCTAGGATGTTGATAGTGGGGGATTCAGTGATTATAATGCCATTGAATGTCAAGGGGAGATGGTTAGATTCTCTCTTGTTGGAGATGGTCATTGCCTGGCACTTGTTACTTGCCACTTATCAGCCCAAGCCTGGACATCATCCAGATCGTGCTGCATTTCTACACGGACTGCTTCAGTATCTGAGGGGTCGTGAATGGTGCTGAACATTGTGCAATCATCAGCGAACATCCCCACTTCTGACCTTATGATTGAAGGAAGATCCTTGATGAAGCAGCTGAAGATGGTTGGGCCTAGGACACTACCCTGACGAACTCCAGCAGTGATGTCCTGGAGCTGAGATGATTGACCTCAAACAACCACAACCATCTTCCTTTGTGCTAAGTACGACTCCAACCAGCAGAGAGTTTTCTCCCTGATTCACATTGACTCCAGTTTTGCTAGGGCTCCTTGATGCCATATATAAATGCATTTTCTTGTTAGTGTTGGTGATGATGTTTGAGGGATTGTTGGTGTTTGGGGATGGGACATGTGAAACTCTCTTGAATTAACTGCTCTTTGAGATTTGGTATCTAGGGTCATTGATGATGCTTTTTCTTCTCTTCCTCTTCATGTTGCTCCTCCTCTCGTTCACCAAATCCCACACAGAATTCCTTTCATTGAGAACGAGGATTATGGATACATGAAGAAACCTGGGATTGGTACAAAAAAAAACAGAGTTTGAGAGATCACTAAACTAGTTGACAATCTCACTTGAGACAAAACAATTGTGCACAGAATTAAAAATTAGTTCATTATTTCTACTTGGGTATTTGCATCTCAGTCCATTATTCATCCAGCAAGCATATTTAGAATTAGAATAGCAGAATCACTATTTTACAAGAAGATGGTAATCTGTGAAAGATAAACTAATATGGATTGTAACCATTAGGTGAAAATGGAATGACAGTCTTGGGTATGTAAGCAAAGAAAACAGCAAATTTTGAGCTAATTTTGATTGAAAGAGAAAATTACAATTGGTAGTGATGGCCAGATAGTCTATGGATTGTCTGTTGGAGTATTTTAAAGATTGTTAATTTGCTTGTTGGTGTTATCTTCTTCCCAGAAGGTTGACTGTCACGGATCTCCACCTCTGTCTGTCCTGTGCTGTCCTTACACATTCTGCATTGGTCAACTGCTTCCAGTCCATTATATCTGTCGTACATTTTCTTCTCTGCTTCCCTCTCCTACATATTCCATCTATCTTTCCTTCCAATAATTGTCTTTGTCTACTTCTGCTCTAATGATGTGACCAAAATATTATATCTTTCTCTCTTTGTTGTAATGCACTAATGTCCTCTGTGTAAAATATGCGGAACATCCTCTGATATGCCCACTTCTGGAATGCATTCAACTTATCAAAAGGCTCTTTATTTGTTGTCCATGTCTCTGAGGCATCTAACATAGATGACAAAATGCAGCACCTCAGCATTCTTTTCCTAAGATTCATGCTCAGTTTCTTTGATGTTAACAAGTCCTTCATTCTGGCAAAGCTGGTCTTGGCTATCTCAGTTATCCTTCAGATCACACAATCAGATCTCCCATCATCTGTGACAATCTGCCTAAGGTATGTCAACCTTTTCACTTGTTCCAGGACTTGTCCATTTACTTCAATTTTTACTTCCGGGGTTAGGTCCCTGCTTATCACCATTATCTTGGTTTTCTTCACATTCATTCTTAATTCATACTCCCTGCATTCACTTTGTTCACAATTTCCTGTAGTTCCTCTTCTGACTCTGCAATCAGTGCAGTGTCATCTGCATATCTCAAGTTGTTAATATTCAAAGCACCAATACTGCAACCTGGTAGATGCTCTATGTCTCTGAAGATAGTGTACAGGCTGAACAGGTTTGGGGACATGACGCACTCCTCTTTTGATTGGGAAACTGTCTGATGAGCCGTTATCTAGTCTCATCACCGCTGATTGCTTCCAGTATAGATTCCAAATGATCCTTTTATCATTTCTGTCAATTTCTAGTTTGTTTAAGTACTCCATTATTTTCTGATGTTAGACTCTATCAAATGCCTTCTCATAGTCTATAAAGCATACATACACAGGTTTTTGTACTTACAAATATCTTTCGATCACTACTCTCAAGTTAAAATGTTCCTTTCTTTGGTCTGAATCCTGACTGACTATTATCTATCTCTGCTTCTATAGATTGGCCATTTCTTTCCAAATTTTCATCACATGGCTCAGGAGACTTATTGTCCTGTGCTCTGAACACTCTTAGGATTTCAGTTTTTTTGGAACTTAATGAACACTGACTGCATAAGATCCACATGTATGAATGCTGTTCTGTAAATTTTGTTGCAGAGGTCTGTCAGTTTCCCAATGCTAAAATCATTTAGGGCTTTCAGGTATTCTATTGGTATCTCATTGATTCCTGGTGCTTTCTTTGCTTTCATCTTTTTGATTGCTGCACTGACTTCTACCTCCATTATCTCTGGTCCTTCTCTTCCCTCTGGTGGTACCAATTCACCTCTGTCATAGAGTCATAGAGTTATACAGCACAGAAACAGGCCCTTTGGCCCATCGTGTCTGTGCTGGCCATCAAGCACCTAACTATTCTAATCCCATTTTCCACCACTTGGCCCGTAACCTTGTATGCTATGGCATTTCAAGTGCTCATCTAAATACTTCTTAAATGTTGTGAGGGTTCCTGCCTCTACCACCTCTTGAGGCAGTGCGTTCCAGATTCCAACCACCCTCTGAGTGAAAATTTCTTTCCTCAAATCCCCTCTAAACCTCCTGCACCTTAACTTAAATCTATGCCCCCTGGTTATTGACCCCTCCGCTACCGGAAAAGGTTTCTTCCTATCTAACCTATCAATGCCCCTCATGATTTTGTATACCTCAATCATATCTCCCCTCAGCCTTCTCTGCTCTAAGGAAAACAACCCCAGCCTTTTCAGTCTCTCTTCATAGCTGAAATGCTCCAGCCCAGGCAACATCCTGGTGAATCTCCTCTGCACCCTCTCCAGTACAATCATATACTTCCTATAATGTGGTGCCCAGAACTGTACACAGTACTCCAGCTGTGCCCTAACTAGCATTTTATACAGCTCCATCAGAACCTCTCTGCTCTTATATTCTATGCCTCGGCTAATAAAGGCAAGTATCCCATATGCTTTCCTAACCACCTTATCTACCTGTGCTGCTGCCTTCAGTGATCTATGGACAAGTACACCAAGGTCCCTCTGACCCTCTGCACTTCCTAGGGTTCTACCATTCATTGTATATTCCCTTGCCTTGTTGGTCCTCCCAAAATGCATCACTTCAAACATTTTAGGATTAAATTCCATTTGCCACAGCTCCGCCCATCTTACCTGCCCATCTATATCGTCCTGTAATCTAAGGCTTTCCTCCTCACTAGTTACGACACCACCAATTTTTGTGTCATCTGCAAACTTATGATCATACCTCCTATATTCACATCTAAATCATTAATGTACACTACAAACAGCAAGGGTCCCAGCACCGATCGCTGTGGAATATCACTGGTCACAGGCTTCCACTCGCAAAAACAACCCTCGACCATAACCATTTTGGATCCACTTTGCCAAATCACCCTGGATCCCATGGGCTCTTACCTTCTTAACCAATCTCCCATGTGGGACCTTATCAAAAGCCTTTCTGAAATCCACATAGACTACATCAACTGCTTTACCCTCATCTACACATTTCGTCACCACCTCAAAAATTTCAATCAAGTTGGTCAGGTTAGTCTGTCTTCATCATCACACAGCTCACTGATGTACTGCACCCATCATTTCTCTATCCTTTGTTTTTCGAAGCGAAGATCACCTTCTTTGCTCCTTCTACAGTTAATATTTGTGCTATTTTCTTCTTGTCGGTCAATGCTTTAACTTTCTCATGCAAAGCTCTCATATAATGCCTTTTCTCCAGTTCTTCTAATTTCCTTGGCTACCCTACACACTTTTCTTATCTGCCTTTCTATTTTGTCATATTTCTTTACTCTTCTTATTCTGTCTCCTTTTCTCCATCATATCTAGTACATCTGAGCATACAAACATACGAATTAAGAGCAGGAATAGGCCACTCGACCACTCGAGCCTGCTCTGCCATTTAACAAGATCATGGCTGATCTAATTGTAACCTCAACTCCACATTCCCACCTACCCCCAATAACCTTTCACCCCCTTTCTTATCAAGAGTCTATCTACCTCTGCCTTAAACATATTCAAAGACTCTGCTTCCACTACCTTTTGAGGAAGAGAATTCCAAAGACTCACGACCCTCTGAGAGAAAAAAATTCTCCTCCTCTCTGTCTTAAATGGGCGACCCCTTATTTTTAAACAGTGACCCCTAGTTCTAGATTCTCCCACAAGGGGAAACATCCTTTCCCTATCCACCCTGTCAAGACCCCTCAGGATCTTATATGTTTCAATCAAGTCACCTCTTACTCTTCTAAACTCCAGAGGATACAAGCCTAGCCTATCCAACCTTTCCTCATCAAACAACCTGCCCATTCCAGGTATTAGTCTGTTAAATCTTCTTTGACTGCTTCTAATGCATTTCCATCCTTAAATACTGTACACAGTACTCCAGATATGGTCTCACCAATGCCCTGCATAACTGAAGCATAAGCTCCCTACTTATGTATTCAATTCCCCTCTCAATAAATGATAACATTCTATTAGCTTTCCTAATTACTTGCTTTACCTGCATACTAACTTTTTGAGATTCATGCACTAGGACACCCAGATCCCTCTGCATCTCAGAGATCTGCAATCTCTCACCATTTAAATAATATGTTTCTTTTTTATTCTTCCTACCAAAATGGACTATTTCACGTTTTCCCACATTATACTGCATTTGCCAGGTCTTGGCCCACTCACTTAACCTATCTATATCCCTTTGTAGCCTCCTTATGTCCTCTTCATAACTTACTTTCCTACTTCTCTTTGTGACATTAGCAAATTTAGCAACCATACCTTTGGTCCCTTCATCCAAGTCATCTATATAAATTGTAAAAGGTTGAGGCCTCAGCACTGATCCCTATGGCACACCACTTGTTCCATCTTGTCAACCAAATGACCCATTTATGCCTAATCTCTGTTTCCTGTTAGCTTGCCGATCTTCTATCCATGACAATATGTTACTCCTACATCATGAGCTTATATTTTCCACAATATCCTTTGATGTGGCACCTTATCAAATGCCTTCTGGAAATCTAAGTACAGTACATCCACCAGTTCCCCTTTATCCACAGCACATGTTACTTCTTCAAAGAACTCCAATAAATTTGTTGAACATGATTTCCCTTTCACAAAACCACCTTGACTCTGCAAGATTACCTTGAATTTTTCTAAATGCCCTGCTATAACGACTTTAATTATAGCTTCCAACATTTTCCCTAAGACAGATGTTAAGCTAACTGGCCTGTAGTTTCCTGCTTTCTGTCTCCCTCCCTTTTTGAATTCACTATTTTCCAATCTAATGGAACCTTCCCCGAATCTAGAGATATTTGGAAAATTAAAACCAACGCATCAACTATCTCACTAACCACTTCTTTCAAGACCCTAAGAAATCTATCAGGACCCAGGGACTTGTCAGCCCAGAGTTCTAAAAATTTGCTCAGTACCACTTCCCTGGTGATTGTAATTTTCTTCAGTTCCTCCCTCCCTTCCATTTCCTGATTTACAGCTATTTCTGGAATGTTACTTGCATCCTCAATAGTGAAGACTGCTGCAAAATACCTGTTCGATTCATCTGCCATCTGCTTATGTTCCATTATTAATTCCTAGACTCACTTTCTATAGGACCAACACTCACTTAGTTAACGCTTTACTTTTTAAATATCTATAGAAACTCTTGCTATCTGTTTTTTTTTTATTTCTAGCTGGCTTTCTCTCATTCTAATTTTTCTATCCTTATTAATCTTTTAGTCATTCTTTGCTGTTTTTTATATTCTGTCCAATCTTCTGACCTGCCACCCTTCTTTCCGCAATGATAGGCTTTTTTTTTAAAGTTTGACGCATCTTTAACTTGTTTTGTTAACCACAGATAGTGAGTCCTCCCCTTGGAATTTGTCTTTCTCGTTGGAATGTATCTATTCTGTGTATTATGAAATATCCCCTTAAATGTCTGCCACTGCATCTCTATTGACCTATCCCTTAACATAATTTGCCAGTTCACTTTAACTAGCTCTGCTTTCATGCCCTCATAATTGCCCTTATTTAAGTTTAAAATATTAGTCTTAGACCCACTCTTCTCTCCCTCAAACTGAATGTAAAATTCAATCATATTATGATTGCTGCTGCATAGGGGCGCCTTCACTATGAGGTTATTAATTAATCCTATCTCGTTGTACAATACCATGTCCAGTATAATAAAAGCAAAATACTGCGGATGCTGGAAATCTGAAATACAAACAAGAAATGCTGGAACCACTCAGCAGGTCTGACAGCATCTGTGAAAAGAGAACCATGTCTAGTACAGCCTGCTCTTTGGTTGACTCCAGAATGTGCTGTTCTAGGAAACTATCCCAAAAACATTCTATGCCCTCCTCATCTAGGATACCTTTGCCCATCTGATTTTTCCAGTCTATTAGTTTTTCATCAGTCATCCACTCTTGTTGTTTCCTTCTCTCTTTCTTAGGGACTGTCTCAGTTACTGTATATTTCATGGTCTGATTCAACATTTCCCAATACCTTTCTGTTGTTTCCTCTTCACTAAGATCTTGCACTGTTTCTTCCTGTAGAAAAGCTTCATACTTGATAGTAACGGCCGCAGCATACGTCTTCATCACATCTTCCCCTCTCAGTCTGTCTAAGTTGGCTTGATCTTTTATGGATTCCTTTTTGGGATTTTCAGCCTGATCTTCATCTTCATCACAAGCAGGCAGTGATCTGAATTAATGTCTGCACCTGGGTAAGTGAAGGCATTCTTGATGCTGTTCTTGTATCTTTCATTAATCATCAAAAAATCTATTTGATTTCTGTGAACATCTTCCAGGTGTACAATCTTCTTGGGTGTTGTTTGAAGAGTGTATTCAAGATGACCAAGTAGCTTTCCTCACAGAACTGTAGCAGGCATTCACCTCTGCTGTTCTTCATTCCTAGTCCATAAGCTCCTACCACATTTCCATGCCCCTCTCTGCCAACTTTTGCATTCAAATTGCCCATGACTATCAAGATGTCTCCACTCTTCACATGCTTCAATGCTTTTTGCACCTTCTCATAGGATACTTACACTTCATCACTGTGATCCTGCGTGGGCCCATACAGTTGTAAACACACAATGTTCATTGGTTTCCCTTTACATTTTGCCATAATCACTCTCTCTGATATTGGCCAGTATTCCTGCATTGTTCTTGCTACCTTCTTTGTCACCATTATTCCAATTCCACTCTTATGCTCTCTACCACCTGCTATCCTTTGTCTATTTTCCCAGATTCTGTCCATCTAACTTCTACCAATCCTAAAATGTCAATGTTCAATCTTAACATCTCATTTATACAGTTGTCTATTTTACCAGTCTACCTGTGTCCTCTCATTCCATATTCCGATTTTCAAGAGATTTTGTCTGGGTTTGACAGTAGTTAAAATGAAGCACCCAAATCAGAAACAATTATTATAAATGTAATTATTATTATATATATAGTACGAAAGCTGCCCCAAATTGGATTGTGATCTAGTTTCTAAGCACTCCACTCAAAAACTAAGATGGAGAAACATCTCTGCTGCCAGTCTCAATCTCAGGATAAGTTCTTGGCTTCAGTTCCAGGACTGCCTCCTGACTGGTCTTTGCCCTAAGAATGTGCTGCTTCCAGCATCTGCCCCAGGAGTGTTTCCTACATTACAATAGTGACTATACTACTAAAGTTCTTCATTGGCTATAAAACACTTTGGGACTCCCTGAGGTCATGAAAGATCATGATAATGCATATTATGGTGCACAGATTGCTCAGGCTGTTAATGAATTGCAGTTTATTTCTGCAATCAACACGTTCATTTTTGGGGCCATTAATTTTTTAACACACGCTGCTCGCAAAAAATTAAACAGAAAGGGGCAGGGCAAGGGCAGAAATGGGATACCGGAAGGGAAAGCTTAAGAGAGAGGGAGCAGGGAAAGGGCAACAATACAATACCAGGAGGGAATAACTATACAAGTAAAGCAGGCATGTAAAGACTTGGCAATGCTGGTGACGATGGTATCAATTAAATATGTGATGAGAACCATGATTAACTGAGACTAACAATTTTAATTGCCAGATTAATCACGAAAAATGTTTTAATTGCTTGACAGATAGACCAATTTTACTTTACATATATTTAGTTACTACCCTGCTTACCTTCAGGACCGGAGAGCAGTCGGACCTGTGTGGAAACAACCAGAACCGGAAGCGGATAAATCCAGCGCAGGGCTCGGGGCCTTCTCTTACCTTTAGGAGCGGAGAGCAGTCGGACCTATGTGGAAACAACCAGAACTGGGAGCGGATAAATCCATCGCGAGGCTTGGGGACTTCACTTACCTTCAGGAGCAGAGAGCAGTCGGACCTCTTCCAGTGCGCCGGAGTTTTGAAAAAAAAAGCAACAGTGACATCACAGGAGAGCTGCAAGGTGATTGGTAGGTGAGTCACTGCTGTCAAGGAATAGCTCTAAATAGCTGGATAAGTATCTAAGGTAAGAAAAGTTTAAAAATTTATAGTTTAAAGTTTATTTCAAATATAGTAAGTAGTTTTCTTTTAGGGGGTTCTATAGTAACGAGGACCAGGGAAGAAGGGCCCTAGAGTAACTGATATTATTGGACATTAAGATCTTCCAGAAGATTTAATTTAATTTAAAGGGTTAAGTCATGGCAGGAGAGCTCAAAGCCATGGTGTGCTCCTCGTGGTCCATGTCGGAAGCTGGGAACACTTTCAGTGCCCAGGACCAGCATGTGTGCAGGAAGTGTCTCCAGCTGCAGCTCCTGGAAGCCCGGGTTTCGGAGCTGGAGCGACAGCTGGGGACACTGTGGAACATCCACGAGGTGGAGAGTATCGTGGATAGCACATATAGCGAGATGGTCACACCGCAGGCTCAGACCCCACAGGCAGGAGGGGAATTGGAGACCACCAGGCAGAACAAGAGGACTAGGCAGGCAGTTCAGGAATCTCTTGTGGCTATTCCCCTGCAAAAAAGATATACATCCTTTAGATACTGTTGGGGGGAATGGCCTCCCAGGGGAAAGCAGCAACAGCCCAATTCGTTGCACCACGGTTGGCTCTGCTGCACAGGGGAGGAGTAAAAAGTGTGGGAATGCAATAGTTATAGGGGATTCAATCCATTGTCTCTCGAGATAAGGAGGCCAAAGAAGATTGCCTGTAACACTGACCACCTCCAGGCACTTACCCATTGTCTCTTGAGACAAGGAGGCCAAAGAATTGGAAGGGGAATAGATAGGCATTTCTGTGGCTGCAAAAGAGACTCCAGGATGGTTTGTTGCCTCCTTGGTGCTAGGGTCAAGGATGTCTCAGAGCAGTTACAGGATATTCTGAAGGAGGAGGGTGAATAGCCACTGGTCGTGGTACACATTGGTACAGACGACATAGGTAAAAAAAAGGATGAGGTTCTAAAAGCAGAATATAGGGCGCTAAGAAGTGAGTTGAAAAGTAGGACCTCAAAGGTAGTGATCTCAGGATTACTACCAGTGCCACGTGCTAGTCAGAGTAGAAATAGCAGGATATATCGGATGAATACGTGGCTGAAGAGATGGTGTGAGGGGGAGGTTTTTAGATTCCTGGGACATTGGGACCGGTTCTGGGGGAGGTGGGACCAGTACAAACTGGACGGGTTACACCTGGGCAGGACCGGGACTGATGTCCGAGGGGAGTATTTGCTAGAGTGGTTGGGGAGGGTTTAAACTAAAATGGCAGGGGGATGGGAACCTTTGCAAAGAGTCAGAGGAGGGGGAATCAAAGACAAGAACAAAAGACAGTAAAGGGAATAAGAAAAGTGATAGGCAGAGAAATCAAGGGCCAGAATCAAGCAGGGCCACAGTGAAAAATAGTGGGAAGGGGACAAGTAATGTTAAAAAGACAAGCCTTAAGGCTTTGTGCCTCAACATGTGGAGCATTTGCAATAAAGTCCCACATAAGAGATTAGTGTGTAAATTAAAGCGCATGGGATTGGGGGTAGTGTATTGTGATGGATAGAAAATTGGTTGGTGGACAGGAAACAAAGAGTAGGGACAAATGGGTCGTTTTCCGAATGGCAGGCAGTGACTTGTGGGGTACCGCAGGGATCGATGCTAGGACCCCAGCTATTCACAATATACATTAATGATTTAGATGCGGGAACTAAATGTAAAATCTCCAAATTTGCAGATGACACAAAACTAGGTGGGAGGGTGAGTTGTGAGGAGGATGCAGAGAGGCTTCAGGGTGATTTGGACAAGTTGAGTGAGTGGGCTAATGCATGGCAGATGCAGTATAATGTGGATAAATGTGAGGTTATCCACTTTGGTGGCAAAAACAGGAAGGCAGATTATTATCTGAACGGCTATAAACTGAGAGAGGGGAATATGCAGCGAGGCCTGGGTGTTTTCATACACCAGTCACTGAAGGTAAGCATGCAGGTGCAACAGGCGGTGAAAAAGGCAAATGGTACATTGGCCTTCATAGCAAGAGGATTCGAGTACAGAAGCAGGGATGTCTTGCTGCAATTATACAGAGCTATGGTGAGGCCACACCTGGAATATTGAGTGCAGTTTTAGTCTCCTTATCTGAGGAAGGATGTTCTTGCTATAGAGGGAGTGCAGCAAAGGTTTACCAGACTGATTCCTGGGATGGCGGGACTGACGTCTGAGGAGAGATTGAGTCGGTTAGGATTATATTCGCTGGAGTTCAGAAGAGTGAGGGGGGATCTCATAAAAACCTATAAAATTCTAACAGGATGTGAGAGGGTAGATGCAGGAAGGATGTTCCCGATGGTGGGGGAGTCCAGCACCAGGCGTCATAGTCTAAGGATATGGGGTAAACCTTACAGGACTGAGATGAGGAGAAATTTCTTCACCCAGAGAGTGGTGAGCCTATGGAATTCGCTCCCACAGAAAGCAGTTGAGGCCAAAACATTGTATGTTTTCAAGAAGGAGTTAGATATAGCTCTTGGGTCTAAAGGGATCAAAGGGTATGGAGCAAAAGCTGGAACAGGTTACTGAGTTGGATGATCAGCCATGATCATAATGAATGGTGGAGCAGGCTCGAAGGGACAAATCACCTACTCCTGCTCCTATTTTCTATGTTTCTATCGTTGACTGTCCGCTCTATGTAGTTCCATTTTACAACTTTTGTTTCAGGTAAACCCCGTAAAGGAATGAAACAATTGGCTGGAGTTCATTTATTGTATTATCACATTATCCTCGCATTTATGAATGAATGAAGTACTCAGCTATTTTATGCTGCATATTTCTAAGGTTTATATACTCGCCCATTCATAAAAGCACAGCCCATGTTTATATATAACATGTCTTAGAGAGGACAGTAGCATTTATACCTTGCTTCCCTTTAAGGTGTGCCACATGTGTTAACTGTGGTTATAATACCAGGACTTTTCCAATTTATTGATTATCAGGAAGTAGATCTCTCTGTCCAATCTTCAACAATGCAGAATACAATTTGTCATTGAAACCCTTTACCATGGTGGCTTTTTTGATGTTACTGGCCTAACTTCTGCATCTCCACTATCACACATCAATTACTGACACAGGTTTGATATCTTGCTGTAGAAAAGGAGCTCATATGCCCATTCCCTCCCAAGCACTAAACCAGAGACTTTGGCTGTAGGATAACCTGCTGATCTAAAGATTTGCTGCTGTTGAAACATCCTTTCATACAAGAATAGACACAGCTCACTACAGGGAGTCATCATCGTGCCTCTGATTTCTTTACTCTGTACAGCTGTTTGAGTGGCTAAAGCCACTTTTACTTCAATTATTAGTGTTGTTAAGGCACTTAGAGGTGCTCAACAGGCTCTGTCCTGATTGGTTCCTTTATTGACTGTGATATAAGGAGGATAAGAAGTCAAACTGTTACCAAAAGTGAGCATGACTTACATGAGGTCTACGAACAGCCTCTAATTATTTATATTACTTGTTGTATTACTGGCAAATAATCTTAAAGTTCGATTTTTGACTCCTGTCTTCTCTGCGGGATGGGGTGTTCATAGAGAACACATCACAGGAATCATGGTTACACAGCCCATTGTTTTCTCTCCATTAAAGAAAGTGGATAAAAGATCACGGTCTGTGTTACCACAGTTTCCCACAATGTGCCTCCGGGGAATGAATAATTACACATCTAAAGTGTAGAAATTAGCCCCATGTGGGATAGACAGAATTTTTACAAGACTGCTGCATGAGAGGTCGAATTAAACCAAGATGCAGCACTAGCTGTTATCGAAGGTTGTCGTGTGAGGTACAGAAACCTACAATAAAAGCTGGGATAATTTCAGAAACTTCACTGGTCGGGACAAGGGCCAGAAGAGAAAAAGCAGGAGTTGGACTACAGAAACTTGACAGCAGTGTTTTTTTTCTTCAGGCTCAACAGGGCAAATGCCAATTGTACGATCCCTACTATTTTTATTATTCACTCTTGAGATATGGGTGTCACAAACAAGGCTGCAATTTATTGTCCAACCCTCATTACCCTGATAAGGTGGTAGATCTTCCTCTTGAACCCCTGGTGTGGCTTGCTAGGCCATTTCAGAGGACAATAAAGAGTCAAGTACGTTGGCGTGGGGCTGGAATCGCATATAAGCCCAGACTGGGTAAGGACGGCAAATTTCCTCCCCTAATAGGGCATTAATGAACCAGATGAGTTTCTACAACAATCTGACAACCTCATGGCCACACTTACCATCACCAGCCCTGACTGAGAACAGCTGACACGGTATTGATCAGGAATTGAACCTGGGGTTCTCTTGGTTTTTTTTGGTAACTCAGTACCACAGCATCAGATGAGCTCCTGCTTTGTGGCTGTTTAATGAACTTGTCAGTTCTAAATGTTGGACCACATCAAGCATTTAATGAGCATTCACTGAATTTCTAGTGTGCTTTTAATGTTTCTAAGCAGGGTGTTCGTAGGGTTACAGATTGTTGATTGAAACAATACATGAAGCAAATCATTTGCTTCAGGGAAAAGATGGTATATTCTCATTGTAAGTTTAACCTGACCTTAACACAGAATAATCTGCTTTAGTGTCATACTGCAAAAATAAGAGAAGTGATTCTTTTATCCTCAGGCCTGTCACAATTACTGCATGTGCAGACCACTTGTTCGAAGATTAATCATGTTATCATAGGCCAGAAAATCAACAGAAATGGAATTTGAGCTTGCCCTTTATGAAACAAATAGATCTGATGGATGATACAAAACAGATTGCTCACTTCCAATCTCGAAATGCCTGCTCCATTGCAACAATAAATGTCATTTTCTGTTAAGAATACCCTTTAAAACAGCACACTCTTATGTTAATTCTCTTTTTCCTGTCAAGTTACAAGGCAGGTGAACTTTAGCACAACAATGTAAGAAAGGCTTTACAAGGTTCTTGCAAAGACAGCATCTTTGACTTATAATGCACAGAGGTAGGTTTAACATGATAAACCACAATGGCCTAAATTTTCCAGTATGGGGGTAGTACAGTTGGAAGCATGTACCAGACAGACTGAGATACAACTGTGCAGTTTGCATGCAATTTTCCAAGGTCAAACTCATTAAGCAAAAGTCTAGGGGCAAATTTTTATGAGTGCAGGGAGCATAAGAGTGAACAACTGTAGCCCAGATTTTAACTAAAACTCAGGTAGGAATGGGCTCTGTTTGGGTCAGTGCCTGTTTGACACTCTGCCCTGATTTGAAGTGTGAAATCGAGCATGCTGTAAATCGGGTGTCGGTCCTGAATTCATCTGCCCCATGGGTGGGTTAGGTTATAATCAAAGTTTCTAGGTAAGTAAAATTTGAAGATGTGAAGTGATTAAAAAGGAGAATCATAATTGAGGGAAAAAAAATTCTAAAAGCTGCTGGAAAGGCTCAGAAATGCATCTCAACAGACTGAACAGCCTGGGTTTCTTTTCTTTTGAAAAGAGAAGGCTGAGGGGTGACCTAATAGAGGTTTTAAAATTGAGAAGTCTTGATAGAGTAAATACAGAAACACGGATAGAAAGTTTCCACTGGTGGGGAAGAGCAAAAATAGAAGCCATCAATATAAGATAGTCACCAAGAAATCAAACAAGGAATTCAGAAGAAACTTCTTTACCGAGAGAGTGGTGAGAATGTGGAACTTCCTACCACAGGGAGTGGTCTAAGTGAATAGTAAAGATGTATTTAAGGGGAGGCTAGATAAGCACATAAGGGAGAAAGGAATAGAGGGTTACGCTGTAGCGTTAGATAAGGAAAGAGGCTCGAATGGAGCATAAACACCGGCATGGACTGGTTGGACCAAATGGCCTGTTTCTGTGCTTTATTTCCTATATAAACCCATTAGGGATGGCATCCTTTCATCTACGAAAGATGATGGACACACAACAAACAATCCATTTAGGCGGGGTGTCTTCTCTTGGTGCACCTTTTTTGATGGCTGTGAAGGTCAATCCTTGAGAGGCAGGTTCCGCCACAAATGCTGCACGTGAAGCTGCCAAGTGACACTGTGAGTTGTTGTTTTTGACATTGGCACCTGTTGCCAAGCTGCTGTAGAAACTGGTCATCGTGGTAGTACACACCAGTCCACAGGATGTGTCATAATTTCCCTCTTTCACCAACTAGTGACTCCCAAGTATAATACTCAACATTAGGGCCTTTATGTCACGCTTGCAAGCATCCTTGAAGTGGAGCTTTGGGCGCCCCACTGGTCATCTGGCCCCGGCTGCCTCACTCTACAGAAGGTCCTTGGGGATGAGATTGTATTCCATCCTGTGGATGTGTCCCATGAATAGGCTTTGTATTTCAAAGTAGCTAATTGCCGATCAGAGAGCTGGTGAGGTGCTTAATCAACCTTCTGTCAATGCATGTAGCTGCTTTCAAATCAGTGGTGAAATTGTCACTACCACTGATGATCAAACACCCCAGTTTTGTTTCTCTTTGGAAA
The DNA here is from genome assembly GCF_036365525.1 of Heterodontus francisci. Lineage (NCBI taxonomy): Eukaryota > Metazoa > Chordata > Chondrichthyes > Heterodontiformes > Heterodontidae > Heterodontus > Heterodontus francisci. Next base: position 5,479,678 of record NC_090372.1, on the reverse strand, counting down.
ACAAAGACCAAAATCAATCAGAAACAGTTTAAAATACCAAGAATATACATTTGATTTCCATATTTTCTAAAACATTTCTGGGTGAATGACCTTGGGCCATGTAAAAGACAGTGGACAGGTACAAAATAATTGAAAAGGTTAATAGAGTGTTGGCTCTTGGTTCAAGAGAGTTGCAATACAAAGCAGTTGAAGCTATGTTAAAGCTGGGCCGTGCTCTGGTAAGAATCATAAAATGGTTGCAGCACAGAAGGAGGCAATTCGGCCTGTTGCGTCTGTACAGGCTCTCTCCAGATCCCATCTGGAATAGATGTGTTCAGTTCATGGCACTGGACCTCTGAAAGGATATATTGGCCTTGGAGGGGATGCAGCACAGATCCACCTGAATGATACCAGGGCTAAAAGGGTTAAATTATGAGAAAAAGACTGTCATTTGACCTGAGGGCAGGTTGCATAGACTAGGCTTGTATTCGCTTGCGTATAGAAAAAGTAAAGACTCGCATTTATATAGCACCTGTTACGACCAAAGGATATCGCCAAGCACTTTACAGCCAATGAAGTATTTTTTTTGAAGCGCAGTCACTGTTGTATTGTAGAATACACAGCAGACAATTTGTCCACACTTAGCTCCCACAAACAACTATGTAAAATTAGAGGGGAGATGAGGAAAAACTTTTTCACCCAGTGGGTGGTGGGTATCTGGAATTCACTGCCCGGATCGGTGGTAGAGGCAGAAACCCTCAACTCACTTAAAGGTACCTGGACCTGCACCTGAAGTGCAGTAACCTGCAAGACAATGGACCAGGTGCTGGAAAGTGGGATTAGATTGGGCAGCTAGTCAATTGAAAATTTCAAAACCGAGTTTGATAGATTTTTGTTAGGCAAGGGTATTAAAGGTTATAGAATCAAGGCAGGCAGATGGAGTTAAGACACACTGATCAGCCATGATTTAAGCAAACAGTGGAACAGGCTTGAGGGGATGAATGACCCAGTCCTGCGTAAAGGAAATGTCTTCTGTTCTCAACCTCATATGACACCTACAAGTTTACCTTTTCTGGTCACATACAGTATCCCATTCTTTTATGATGCATACAACAAATACAAGCATTCATTAAAATCTCTTCTTCACTGAATCATCCGAAAGCACCACGTTAGTTTTCACATATATGCTGACGACACTCAGTTCCACCTCACCACCACTTCTCTCAACTCCTCCACTATTGCTAAATTATCAGACTGCTCACCTGACATCCAGTACTGGATGAGCAGAAATTTCCTCCAATTAAATATTGGGAAGACTAAAGCCATTGTTTTCAGTCCTCACTCAAAACCTTGTTCGCTAGCTACCAAGTCCATTTCTCTCCCTGACAACAGTCTGAGATGAAGCCAGTCTGTTCACAACCTTGCTGTCACATTTGACCCCACGATGAGCATCTGACCTCATATTCGTGCCATCACTGAGACCACCTAATTTCACCTCTGTAACATCGCCTGACTTTGCCCCTGCTGCAGCTCATCTGTTGCTGAAACCCTCATCCATGCCTTAGTTACCTCCAGACTTCACAATTCCAATGCACTCCTGACTGGTCTCCCACATTCTAGTCTCTGTTAACTTGAGGCCATCCAAAACTCTGCTGCCCGTGTTTTAACTCACACTAAGTCCCGTTCCCCAATAACCCCTGAGCTCGCTGACCTACATTGGCTCCCGATCAAGCAATATCTTGATTTTAAGATTCTCATCCTTATTTCCAAATCCCTCCATGGCCTTGTCCCTCCCGATCTCTGTAACCTCCTCCAGCCCCACAACCCTCCATGATATCTGCACACCTCTAATTCTGGCCTCCTGTGTATTCCTGATTTTAATTGCTCCATAATTGTTGGCTGTGCCTTCAGCTTGCTAGACCCTAAGCTCTGGAATACTCTCCATACACCTCTCTGCCTCTCCACCTCTTCACTTTTCTTTCCTCCTGTAAGACAATCCTTAAAACCTCTTTGAACAAGCTTTTGGTCATCTGACCTAATATGTCCTTTTTGTGGCTTGGTTTCTTAATTGGTTTTATAATGCTGTTGCAAAACATCTTGGGACATTTTATTACGTTAATGGTGCTATACAAATATAACTTGTTGTTGAATTGCCCAGTGGCAGCTGTGGTGGTGGTGGAGGCAGGGGGGAGTGGTGGAGAGGGGGGGGGGGGGGGTGTAGTGGAGGGGGGGGGGGGGGGGGGGAGAGGGTGGGTGGCAGATGGAGGCAGGAAAAGGCCCAATGTCCCATTTTGAAAAATCACTACCAAAGCTGAACCAGATCTAAGAAAGTTAACTTGAAAGCAAGTGTTATTAAATTATCCAGGTTTAGTTTGTTTTTTTCAGTCCAATAAAGTACTGAATATATCTTTTTGACTGTTGCACATTCCCCCACTAATTTCACTGGAGGAAAATAAATCAGATGTGTCAAATTTCATATTCTTTGTTTATGGTAATCAACATGTCAGGATTATAATTTTTAAGCCTCCTTAAGTGTTCAACAAAGCCTTTATTCTGGGATGTGTTCCAACACCTGTTATTTACGTTACTGATCTCTCACGGATCAGTTGTAATTTACATTAATGATGTACTATAGGTCTCTGCAAAGTCTTATGTATTCATGACTGCTGATGGCCTGGTGCAGCTGTGTCTAATGCTCTCGCTTCAGAAATTAATTTGATCAGGACACGCTTGGAGAATCATCATCTTCCCTTAATCTTGACAGAAAAAGAAAAATATATCTTCTGTTCATTTAAGAAAAAAAAACACCAATTTATGCCAGCCTCATGGCATAAATTCTTGGGACTTCCTTGGAAACATTTTTCCTCTGTGGAATGGACAAATATTATTAAAATGGAAAATAAATTTAAAAGCGCAACTTTTAATATGCATTTCCTCCTGCTATTCCGGGTATTGCTCTCCCATCATTACTTCTATAATGGCCAGCAAGCAATGTGGTACCAGCAATGGACTATCCCTTCAATTTCTCCCCCCACTCCTTCACTTGAGAAATCACCGATTTACATCAATGAAATTGATCTATGCCAGTAATGCAAATAGCAAATTGGCTACTTATTTTACACCACGTCTGATTTTCTTCATGATTGTTTCAATTTGCTATACTGGCGTGAACCAACTGCATCCCCCAATAACTTTTCATGAGGAGTTAGCACCATATGGAACTTTACTAAACTAAGGTATGGCATAGTAGAAAGCCCCCAGTATAGATTTTATGATATCATTGCAGATGATCAACCAGACTTTCATTGTTCAAATCTGTATTAGCAAGAACGAGAATGTGCAACTTATTTCTGACTGATATTATTTATTACTTGGAGTTTTTTTGATGGCTTGATAATCAATAAAAGACAATGTCGAAGACCTAGCCTTCTAATCAATCTAATCAAGAAAAAAATAAGTCAAAGCTTTGAAAGCATTTTGATGATGTGGTTTTGACAGCAAGCTTTGTAACAATAAACATGGTTCAGCAAAAAAAATCAAATGATAGATTAATCAACAGAAAGTGCTCAGAATATCTGGAAAATAATTTTAAAAATGTAAGCTATGCTGAGACCAGGAATAAGAGATATCTTTCTGCTGCAATCTAAAAAATACTGAGAACTCAGATTTATGCGAAAACTATTGTTAACTTAATGGACTGATACCAACATTGATAGGTAGTGCCCTCCCTAAATCTTCATCTTGGCATTGATCATGTCGACTATTGCATAGCCAAGTTGGCAGATGATACTTAAGTTATGAGGCATGGTATGTTGTGTGAGCAGGAGGAGAATGGTTCATCGACAGATTGGGTAAGTGAACAAAACCGTGGCAGCTGGAGTTCAACGTGAAGCAGTGTGAGGTGATCCACTTTGGATCTGAGCAAATGGAATTGGAATATTTGCTTAATGGTGTTCGACTCAGAGTTGTAAAGGAGAAAGGAAATTTGAATATCCATATACATAAATCACTCAGAGCTAGTGCGCAGGTACTAAAACACAATGGGATGTTGGCATTTCTGTCAAAGGGAGCAGGAATATAAAATTGAGGAATTTATGCTTCAGCAGTACAGAGCCTTAGTCAGACCACACCTGGAGAACTGAGTTCAGTCTTGGACACCAAAACTCAGGAAAGAGATAGTAACCTTTGAAGGAGTACAGTGCAATATTATCAGAATGATACCAGGATTTAAAGAGTTAAATTTTAAGGGCTGTTTGCAGAAACCTGGCTTGCTTTCATTTGAATTTAGAAGGATGAGGGGATTCACCAGGATGTTGCCTGGGCTGGAGCATTTCAGCTGTGAAAAGAGACTGAAAAGGCTAGGGTTGTTTTCCTTAGAGCAGAGAAGGCTGAGGGGAGATATGATTGAGGTATACAAAATTATGAGGGGCATAGGTTAGATAGGAAGAAACTTTTTCCCTTAGCGGAGGGGTCAATAACCAGGGGGCATAGATTTAAGGTCAGGGGCAGAAAGTTTAGAGGGGATTTGAGGAAAAATTCTTTCACCCAGGGGGTGGATGGAATCTGGAACACACTACCTGAAGGGGTGGTAGAGGCAGGAACCCTCACAACATTTAAGAAGTATTTAGATGAGCACTTGAAATGCCATAGCATACAAGACTACGGGCCAAGTGCTGGAAAATGGGATTAGAGTGGGTAGGTGCTTGATGGCCAGCACGGACATGATGGGCTGAAGGGCCTGTTTCTGTGCTGTGACTCTATGACATAAGGAGATAATAGAACGGGTGAACAAAGGCTTGGTCAAAGATGCAGGTTTGAGGGAGTGTCTTAAAGGAGGAAAGTGAAGTAAAGAGACAGACAGGTTTAGGGACGGAATTCCAGAGCTTAGGGCCCAGGCAGCTGAAGGCACAGCCACTAATGGTGGAGTGATTAAAATTGGAGATGTTTGAGAGGCCAGGATGAGATTGGTGCAGATATCTCGGATGGCTGTAGGACTGGAAGAGATTACAGAGATAGGGAGGGGCAAGGCCATAGAGGGACTTAAGCCCATTTCTATCTTCCTAATTGTCCTTGATAGAGCTGACCACCTCTGCATTTTTCATTGTAGTTGTATGCCATAGCTCAAATACATTATGACTTGTCACATTTTTCTGTGACAAGTGACATTTCCATCACACAAATGCTAGGCAATGACTATCTCTAACAAAAGAGAATCTAACCACCTCCCCTTGACGTCCAATGGCATTACCATCTCTGAATTCCCCCACCATCAACATCCTGGGGGGTCACTATGAACTGGACTAGCCACATAAATATTGTGACTACAAGAGCAGGTCAGAGGCTGGTTATTCAATGGCGAGCAACTTACCTCCTGACATCCCAAAGCTTTTTGACCATCTACAAGGCACAAGTCAGGAGTGTGATGGAATACTCCCCATTTACCTGGATGAGTGCAGCACCAACAACACTTAAGAAGCTTGATACCACTCAGGACAAAGCAGCCCACTTTATTGGCACCCCATCACCACTTTCAACATTCACTTCCTCCACTACCAATGCACAGTGGCAGCAGTGTGTACCATCTACAAGATGCACTGCAGCAACTCGTCAAGGCTCCTTCAGCAGCACCTTCCAAACCCAGAACCTCTATCATCTAGAAGGACAAGAGAGGCAGATGGATGGGAACATCACCACCTGCAAGTTCCCCTCCAAGCCACACACCATCCTGACTTGGAACTATATCATCACTGGGTCAAAATCCTGGAACTCCCTTCCTAACAGCACTGTTGGTGTACCTATACCCCAACGACTGCAATGGTTCAAGAAAGCAGCTCACCATCACCTTCTCAAAGGGAATTAGGGATGGAGAATAAATGCTGGCCTTGCCAGTGATACCCACATCACATGAACAAACAAAAATTAAAACATACTCACATTAGACATTGTGCAGCATGACGTCAAAAATGAGAAATTGTGGATTTAGATGCAATAATTTTTGTTACGAGCTCTAAACAAATACATTACATATTGTACATTTCACTGCAATGTTTTAAGATGACTGGTCTTCAAAAAAAAGTGTTTTCTATTTATGTAATAAAGATTTAATCCATTTAGATCACCAAATTAATGTTAACTTGCTTTCAGTTAACTAAAAAACCACTTGACATTATAATATTGGTTGTTACTAAAAGGAAAATTGAGAAAAAGAAATAAAGTTACATACTACAGACCACCCAAATTCTCAAATATAAGAAAACTAAGATCAATAATTGTGCTGCAAGCTACATCATCCATGAAAATGTTATTGATAAAACTCAATGGATATTTGAGAGTGAATTACAAAATCGTTAATCTAATTGAAGTTTTTGAATTATATCAGAAACCACGAACATCACCTGAACTCTAAAATTAGATTGCAACCTTTAACACACACTCTTGGTTAATATTTTTGATACAGCAGATCTACCGTCACATCCTCACAGTGCAGGAAGAGCTAATGTTGTTGCAGAGGGGAGAGCTGCATGTGGAAAAGGCAGAGAGTTGCACATCTCCACCACAAATAATTTGGAAAGGAGTTTGGAAGAGACTTCCTGGAAAGTAAATATAATATCTCCCTTACCACAGATGCACATCTGGATGAATGTCATTGTGTCATGGAATGGGGTACTTCTTTACTGTTTAATTTGGGTATGGGTTTTATTGGAAAGACAAACACATAAAACTTAAGAAAGGATTAATTTAACTTGCATCTTTACTTCCTAGAATTACAGAATATTACAGCACAGAAGGAGTTTATTTGACCCATCAAGGTTGTGCTGACTCTTTTGAAGAGCAATCCGGTTAGTTCCACTCCCCTTGCTCTCTCCCCGCATTCCTACATTTTTTTTTTCTGCTTCAAGCATTTATCCAATTCCCTTTGGAAGGCTACAATTGAATCTGTATCCATTGCCCAATCAGGCAGCATATTCTAAATCATCACCACTTTTGTGTAAATACTTTTTTTCCTCATTTCTTTTCTTTTGCTAATCATCTTAAATCTGTGCTCTCTGGTTATCAATCCTTCAGCCACTGGAAAGAGTTTCTCTTTATTTATTCTATCTAAATCCTACATGATTTTAAGCACCTCTATTAAATTTGTACAATTTCTCTCTACAGAGGTATCCAGACCTATCAGCTGTTTTATTTGAATGTAGGTTTCTGTTCATAAATTCTGTTCATAACATAATTAATTGCACACTTAAATAATGGTACATTACAGCTTTTGCAGAATTTACCATTGTTGATAACAAGTATTATTGCTGATTACTTCTGAATTCTAATTATAAATATTAAAAAAGAAATTCAGCTCATGTAAATATTTAGAATGTGTAGAAAAATGTAAAGATCTGCTCATTCTGTAGCATCTACTTATCTCTATGACTTAGCATTAAAAGTAGCTACAGGAACCTGAAACATGTTCAAGAGTTTGTGCTTTATTGCAAAGTATATATTACTTACAGCACAGAAACGAGTCATTCTGCCAACAGATCCATGTTGGTGTTCATGCTCCAGACGAGCTTCCTCCCACCCCTCTTCATCTTATATGTACTGTCCCTAGCTCTGGTCTCACCCACGAGTAGAAACATCTTCTCGACCCTATCAAACTCTTTCACCATCTTAAAGACCTCTATCGGGTCACCTGTTAGTCTTCTCTTTTCTACAGAAAAAAGCCCCAGCTTGTTCAATCTCTCCTGATAGGTCTAACCTCCCAGTTCTAGTACATCTAGTAAATCTTTTTTGCACTTTCTCCAGTGTCTGTATCACTTTTATAATATGGGAACACAACTGTTCACAGTACTCCAAGTGTCATCTAACCAAGATTCTATACAAGTTTAACATAACCTTTCTGCTTTTCAATTCTATCTTTCTAGAAATGAACCCAGAGCTTTGTTTGCTTCTTCTTATGTCCTTATTAACCTACGTTGCTTCTTATAGTGATGTGTATATCTGTACCACCAGATCGATCTGTCCCTCAAACCCATTTAGACACAACTTCCAAAGAATACAGTGTCTCCTTTTCCTTATTCTGTTGTTTTATATGGTTATTTTTCTTGTTGCAAAACTGGATTTCCTTCGTGTGCAGGGTCACCCCCCCACCAGCAACCACCCCCCAATAATTTTTCAGCAGTAGCCCAATGTGAAGGAGAGAGAGCAGGATTTCTGAACATCTAGTCTGGCGTGATCTGTGATTGACCTTTCTTTCTATCCAATATTCTGAAAGTTGCTGGCACAACGTTTTGGGGATCTTTTTTATATTAATGGGTTGAAAAATCAGGTGTGCTCATTCCCCCCCAACCCCTACCACCTTGGCTGACTTTCCTCTGTGCACTGTGCCAACTTCATCCTTTACCCTCAAATATAGTAAAAGGAAAATGTGCTCCCTTATTTCCAGCTGTGAGTCTTCAGCTTTGTGGAGAAACGAAGCTGGTGGATGAAATTATTTTATATTGAGATTTCATTTGGTCACTTTGTTTTCATTCATGGCTTTTACTGACTGCTTGTTCTGGATTGGGTGTTTTCACATCTAGTTGGTAGCTTTTCATTGGAAGTTTAGAGAAGTTTTCTTATAGTTTTGATGCATAAGAGGATGAGCATTTTAAAGTTGAGTCATTACGTGGACAGAAGTCAACCATAGCTCACTGAGGATAGGATCAGGCTGATCAGGACTTGGAGCAGGATAAAATACAAATAGCAGGGTTTTGGATGAGTTGAAGTTTCTGCAAAGTGAGGATGGAAGACTAACCAGGAGAGCATTGGAGAAATCGAGGTTAAAGGTCTTATAGAGACATCTTATGATTTCAGCAGAAGATGAGCTGAGGTCGGGGTGAGCAATGATATAGAGCTGGATGTAGGCTGCAGAGGACATGGAATCAGAAGCTCACTAATCACTGTTTTACTGTATAAACATCTAATTGTTACTGCTACGTCGTGTTTCACAGTCTGTCATCATTAATCATTGTAGCAATCACCAACTAAACCAATAACTAGAAACAGGATTAAGTACAGGAACTCCAGCAAAGATTTTTCCTCATTTGTTAGCCTTTATCACAAGACGATTTGAGTACAGGGGAAAAAGGCATTGAAGTGGATGATCAGCCATGATCGTATTGAATGGCGGAGCAGGCTCGATGGGCTGAATGGCCTACTCCTGCTCCTATGTTCTTATGTTCTACAAGCTATCTACAATAACATCATGAAATGCAGAATTTAAAGGAGATAATAAATGTTACACTGAAGAAACAGCCGCTATCCAGCTAGTTTTTGGCATAAATTAACCTGTTCCATCCGTGTAACTATACATATTAAGTAAATCTGAATGAAGACAATAAAGATCTGGCATTATCCCCAGAATAATCCAGAATACTGAAGTCAACATACAGGTCAGAGGTCATTATACAACATTGCCCTTTTGTTTTAAACTTTCTCAAGCAACAATCCCACTCAAAATTTTCATTTGCCAACATTTCAGTTGCTTACTGGTCATTACTATTTAATAAGAAGAGTTCAGCAGCTTGTTTCTTTACTGTCTACATTTCTATAATGAGATGCAGACTACTTGAAGCAAAAAGTTGGAAGGAGCCATTAGCACAATACTTGACAGGCCTTTGAGGTGAATGAAACGGTAGTCACGCCAGCTGAAGGTGGCATAAAATACTGCTGGGCTGGCCATTAGAGGGCTCAAACAAGACTGCATTGGTCACTTGGATAGAGGATGGATTACTGTAGCCAGCTTCACAACAGGAGAGACAGTCTGCTCAGCTAATTAATTCCAGCCAAATTACATATTGTACTGCAAGAATTCAATATAATTTGCACAAAAGTTCACAAGAACCAATCTTCACCACGTCAAGTACATTTGTGGTATCTTGAACCATTGGATGTATTGGTTCAGAAATTCCCTTAAGCCATTTTAATGTGATAAAATTAGCACAAGGTACTTGAAGACGGAGGCCCTAGAATCGCGAAAGATTGGTTCTCAGGCCTCAGCTACATATTCAGGGTGAGATGCTGCTGTATGGCATGCCTCCACAGGCAGCTCGCCTGACAGAAACATTCAAATGCAGACTGCCTAGAATACTGCCAACAAGACAGGCAGAGGACAAGAGGAGTGCAGATCAGTGCAGATGCTGAGGTGCTAGCGGTAGCTTCAAGGTCACCTTATAACTTAGCAAAAACAGGGAATTCATCACAGCTGAGCCACAAAGGTTCCAATTGGAAGCAGCAATGCGTCATCACACTTGCCCCTTCTATTGTGATGGCATATAGATAAAGCAGACGATTAGGAGGTAAATACCACATAGCCTACATTATCTCGAACAGCAAATCTAGGGATTTTTTTTATTCATTCATGGGATGTGGGCATCGCTGGCTAGGACAGCATTTATTGCCCATCCTAATTGCCCTTGAGAAGATGGTGGTGAGCTGCCTTCTTGAACCGCTGCAGTCCATGTGGGGTAGGTACAGACAGTGCTGTTGGGAAGGGACGCAGGGAAATAAAACTGCTTGTACCTTCTTTAGAAAGTTTCAGGTCATTTCTTTTGGATTGAAGGGATATAATAGTGTTGGTGTTGAAGGCTATTGCATAGGGCTGGTAATGAATGCAGAAGGGATTTGGGCCATCGTATTGGATTAAAGCCAGTGGACTACAGAGAGAACAAGAGGACAATTCATAGGGGTGGTGGGGGGGGGGGATGTGGGACCAGGGTCTCAAGGCTACTCTTAATTCCTTAGTGCACCAGTCTGTCTGGCCATGCGTCAGTTTCAGCCAGTTCACCATTCTCCTCTTCCTGCTCCACTTCTTCCTCCTCTGCAGCCAAGGCAACTGGGCAACTTTCAAATCCTTCTGGTAGCATGGTCCTCCTCTACAAATAGCAAAGTAGTGCAACATTTAGAAGGTGCGGATGATTCAGGATATTTTCTCAGAAGGGTGGAATAGAAGCTCCACCCGATCAGTCCTGAAAGCAGAAGCTCTGCTCAAACATAGTGATCATGCTTTCCCCCAGAGTCTGAGTGAAGGCATGAGCTGCATTATAATTCTACATCCTCCTTGTTGTGGGTCTGGATAAGGTAAATAGGGAAAAACTATTTCCACTGATCACGGGAACGAAAAAAAAATTAAAGACCATCCCCAAGGGTATGGAGGAAATGATTGGGATACAATGGGGAGAATCAAGGCTGACACTCCTAGTGCAGTATTGAGGGAATGCAATCTTCAGATGCGATGTTAAATTTAATCTTTTCAGCTCAAGACCCATTCTTGGCCACCTCTTTATCTCTTTAGCTCCTAAAAGTATTTGGCAAAAATCACTCCTCCCCCTGCCACATGTTCACTTTCTACGGAGCGTTCTCAGACCAGGTGTTTGCCCAGTGGTATCCCTGAAAAAGGGATGTAAAAGGTTTTATAGCATCACTTGTACATCATTTAATTTGGAAATTAAATGTTCCTGCTTTTTTGAGGTGGGATCATCCGGCCCTACTTGTTTCGACCCAGAAAGGTCTGTTCTACAAAAAAGAGGTTGAGAATCAGCAGTCAAATAAGTCATAAACTTTTATTTAACAAGCAGTCACTAAATTAATTTGCATTGGAAATCAAAAAACATCTCAAGCTGTGAATGTTTTTCTCTCCCTGACCTCAGAGAGTCATGTTGCCTGTGTTCCAGAGGTAATTCATTTTGTGAAGTGCTTTGAAATGTTTCAACAACATGATAAGAAACTATATGAACTCAAGTATTTCTTTTCTTAGCTCTCTGAACAGAGACAATTGTTTTCTTAACAGCCCTGAAACTCTGCTGATTTATTTTAAAGCACCAAATTAGTCAGTTTCTCTTCCTTTCTGCTTTCAGATGATGCTGTTTTTCAGACACTTTTACTTGCATAGGACACAGCAGTCTTGTTTGACGACACAACAGCTCTCTTTGAATAGATTCAATTTCCCTGATGAACAGGACTTTTTAATCTACTCATTGCAATGTTCACTTTTTTTTTAATTTTCTCTTTTGCTTCTTTCCCTTTGTGTCAGCCCTTGTCTTGCGATACAGGCTAATGCCTGGAAAAGTGTGAAGGTGTGTCTGGTCCTCCAATTCTGGACCCTTCAGCATCCCCGATTTTAATCACTCCACCATTGGTGGCCGTGCCTTCAGCTGCCTGGGCCCTAAAGTTTGGAATTCCCTCCTTAAACCTCTCCACCTCTCTACCTCTCTTTCCTCTTTCAAGACGCTCTTTGACCAAACTTTTTGTCATCTGCCCTAATACTGCTTTATGTGGCTCAATGTCAAATTTTGCATTATAATAGTTCTGTGAAGTGCCTTGGAATGTTTTCTGACATTAAAGGTGCTATATAAATAAAAGTGTTGTCAATGTTGAAAAGTGAGTGACATCCACATCTCATTGAGCCAATCAATTTCAGTGAGGAGGTTATGGCAGAAAACTGGCAAAGAATAAAGAAATGCATATTGAAGAAACTTACTTACTAGGTTGATGAACTGTTAATGGCCCATTCACTCTTATGCTAACTACATTGTCTGTCTAGGGTTATGTGACATACAAATATCCTCTACTTCTCTATCATCTTTATATCAACACATAGTGTTTATGTGTCGTGTCACCAAATCTTAATCTTTTGTCAATTACCCTGTGTATAAGCCAATATGTCCTCCCTTTTGTCAGAGTACCAATCAATGCCATAAATCCACAAATTTTATGCAAAAATACAAAACACATTTTGTATTCCTCATCCAATGTATTATATTTGTTTTTTACCCTGTGATACCCATGTGCATTGCCTCACTGGGTGGATACAAAGGTCTATCGATGAATAGAAGCAAAACCATTAGAGGAAGGGATCACATCCAAAATAGAACATTGAATTTTGGGTGCGCAGTGAACAGAGGAGCTTGCAATATTCCGATGTTTGAGCATCAGGCCATAGAGTCTCAGTAAAGAGCTCAATGTCTGCTGGAGTGAGTATCCAAAAATACATTCTTCCCCAAAGTGATAATTGGCCCAAGATTTTACATCTTGTGTATCATGTCATAGGCTTTGTGCAATTGTATTTAGCAGGTGCTAAATGCTGTCATTAATTTAGCAGACTGAATTACGTCTTTAACATCTGTTAAAGCTTCCCTGAGTGATGAACGAATTCCCACTCCAATTTCATTCAGACCTGTTTTCAGAGCTGCTCAGAGAGTTAATCTTATGTTTAATATACCTGCAGTCAGAGCAAAGGGAACTTCTTACTAATGATACTCCAGCCTTGAGCTACTGAGTGTTGTAATGGAACTGCCATATTGGATCCCAGTCTCTGTATGATTGACTCCAATGCAGCCATTCTGTTATGTATTTCAGAGACTGAGCTTTGGAGAGTGTATCGTATTGAACCTATTCCAAGTGAAGCTTAATTTTAATATGTTATGTTTCCTGCTTCTGCTCATCCCAAACATCTGTCAGGTGTGGCTCAGTGAGTAGCACTCTCACCCCCTGAGTCAGTAGTTTGTAGATTCAAGTCCCACATCTGAGACTTAAAAGCACAAAGAACAACTGGGCTGATACTCCCAATGCAGTACTGAGGGAATGCTGCACTGTCAGAGGTGCCCTCTTTCAGATGAAACGTTAAGCTGTCTGCTCTCTCAGGTGGACATGAAAGATTCCATGGAACTATTTCAAAGAAAAAACAGGGGAGTTCTCTCTGGTGTTGTCATCAATACTTAACCCTCAAACAATATCACTAAAAGGGATTATCTGGTCATTATCGCACTGCTGTTTGTGGGAGCTTGCTGTGTACAAATTGACTGCTGTGTTTCCTAGAATAAAACAGTGACTACACTTCAAAAGTAGTACACTGGCTGTAAAGTTCTCTGAGGTTGTGAAAGGTGCTATATAAATGTAAGTCTTTTTCTGTTCCAACACTCTTGCTTGCTGAAGATATGCTGAATAATTTTTCACCCACTTGCCCCTCTGTATTTGTCTAATGTCTGTGATGCCTATGACCTAGTGCAGTTCTCTCCAGTTCATCTTGCTAATATGTTGCACAGTCAGATTCACTTTGTTGACTCTTTAAATTGCTGCTTGCTAAAGTGGTGTTTCCTGCTGCTTTACATGAATTGCAGAGTGAGTGTTACAAATTCAGGTAGTCTAGGATCGTCTGTAGCAGGGTAGACATTTGCTCCTATGCTATAGTGTACATATGTGGTTCATTTATTGTCACTTTAATAATTCCTCTGATCATAATATTGGTGCAGCTGGGGGTATCACTGGATCTGGAATTAATAGTACTTGAGCTTGTTAACATACTGTCGATTGCCCATTTAGGGAATGTCATGCAGGCCCCCACCTGCCAAGAATGAGGAACATTGGTTTTGTCACATAAACATTGATTTTGAACTGTTGTTGGAGTGAAGAAATGACTTGTTGAACAGATCAGCCGTGGCTGGAAGAAAAAACATTTGCATACTAACAGACGGTGCTTGTGTAGACAAAGGACCATTCCCTGACACATTCAACCCACAATGGATGTTGATCACCAGACAGTGAGGGGGTGGGGAAGCACATACCAGGAGCTGCTTGGGTGATGCAATCCACAAGGGCCAGGACTGGTTGGACCAACTGGTCACATGACTAACTGGCTGTTCCAGGGGTCTTTTGAACTAGCCAAAGAGAGTTTGAACGAAAAAAGACTGTTTGCTCCTGAACTGAGAAGGTCTCTTCTGTCTGCTCCCATCTCTTTCTCACAAGCCTCTGAATCCACTGAAGACACATAAACCCCAAGAGAGAAAAGTCTCCTACAGCAAACAATGTTTAAGAAGAATACTGGGCCCAACAATAAGCAAGATCTACCAACAATCAAGGACTCTACAGTGAGCTCAAAGAACCATAACAAAAATTCTTCAGATATTGCCTCAGGCTTTTCCACTTTATTCTTCTTCTGCTCTTTTCTGTCCCTATTTGCATGTGTGTATTGTGCATGTATGCTAGAGTGGGTGCGTTGTGTATCCATAGGGTTCAACCGAATTAGAATTTAAGTTCAAGTTTAATAAAGTTCAACGTTTCTTCTTTAAACCTAAGAAAACCTGTGTGTGCTGGTTTATTTGCCGTATAATTGGAAAGCGGTGAAAAAGGATTCACCAAGGGGGAGCTAAAAACATGGTGTTTTAAAATTTAAACCTGGTTACGGCAAGAGCAGGTGAAGGCTGAAAGGGAACCCTGGACTTCTTTCTCACCCGGTCATAATGGGGCAGCTCTAAAACAAATTCCTCTATCACTTCAGATGATTTCTGCCTTTAGAAACAGGCTCTGCAGGTGCACAAAGAGGCTGCTTTAATGCACGATTGTGGATGAGTCTGTAATTGTTTATTAAAATTTGCTTCCCATCAGTTACAGGACGGCTGCTAGTACACCGTCTGGAAGGGAAAGAAGAGGAGAAAGAGCAGACAGTGGTCAGGAAAGTGAGAGACACCACTCCACCACCCCCCAACCACCACCCCACCTTAAGGCAGACATATAAGTCCTGCAGATAGCCCACTCACACAGGGTGTATGGAGCCAGTTACAGCTCCTTTAACCTTGCTGCAAAATAGTTCTTGAGGAAGTCATGGTTCAGCAGGGAGACAGTATCAAATCAGTGCCATGTCCTATACAGTCAAAAACCAAAAAGGCAATGGCAGCACAGGCAAAGATCACAGCATCCCACACTTTACACACCTACTGGAGGTATATGTGGCAGTTCACAACTCATTGAAACAACACAGAGGTTTCTCTGATGCCTTAATCTATGTTGCCAAAAATAACATTCAATTTTTCATGGTTCAGCAGCATTGATAGGATAAATCGAGCATTTTATCAGGGCATGCCATTCCAATGACTGCAGTTAAATTGCTGTTCACGCCCCTGTGCACAGCGCTGTAGGTTCTTAAAGAGGATGTTGTCTTGTGGGTGATTCAACATTGTAGTCCAAGAGCTTCATATGACATGCGAAATTCAGGAACAGATGAATAATTATACAGGCTCCAAATCAGATGTGCTCGCCTCTGCAACCAAAACCTTTGATGTGTTCTGACCCTTCTCCAGTAAGAGAAAGCAGTGTAGTCCTTATTTAAGAACTGAACAGTGGATGTGATTTGATTTTACTTTTCGTACATTAAAACACTAACTATCAAAAAGTACTTTATTAGCTCTAAAGTGTTTTGGGATGATCCGAGCTCATGAGAGCTGTTTTATAAATTCAAGTCTGTTTTCCATTCTTCAATGAGATATAACTGCACATGTCTTTCATCCAACTATCTATTAGGAAATCAACATTGACTGTGCTGCCGTATACTGATATGTTTTCACAATGGGAACACAACAACAAAGAAAACTCAATAGAGGTTGAATAAATCTCTCCTTTAAAAAAAAACAGCTTTTAAATGATTACTCAATACTGTAGAAAAGAAATTCAGCGTATACTAGCCATCATTGATGTTCCATTTAAAATATAATTAAAAGATATGTGGATTTAAACCTCAGGAGTTATCACTTATGCTTGTCTTTTGTATTAAAATACTGATGTTATTCTGTGAACTATGGCTGTTAAGTCTTCCTTTTCCTCCTTGCCTCATAATCCTTCATCATTACCTTAAGCAGATTGCCAGAGCTTTTTTAGATCAGAAGGCAGTTTACTTTTGTCTCGAGTCATGAAGAAATGATGTTGACTGAGTTCGTAGAGAAAAGGCATAAAGAGCCACAATGTGTGGGAATCATTTCCATGCATGATTTCTGCTTGGTGTTAGGGATTCTTCTCATGGACTCACTTATTTTTCAGCCAGGAAAATGGGAATAAATTCTGAAATTGAACCAATGTAAATCCCACAGGGATACTTCAGTGGAAACTTCTTTATCCAGAGACTGGTTAGAATGTGGAACTCGTTACCACGGGCAGTAGTTGAGATGAATAGAATTTTTTAATATTTGTTCATGGGATGTGGGTGTCACTGGCAAGGCCCGCATTTATTACCTATCCCTGATTGCCCTTGAGCATAGATGCATTTAAGGAGAAGCTAGATAAGTACATGAGACAGAAAGGAATACAAAGGCTATGCTGACAGGCTTTGATGAAGAGGATGGGAGGAAGACTGTGGAACACAAACACCAGCATGGACCAGTTGGGCCGAATGGCATGTTTCTAGGCTGTACATTCCACGTAATTCTATATTATTATTTTTGTTAAAGTGATTAAATATTCTGGGATGATATGATTGTAAATTGATTAAGGAGAATAGGCTGCCAGGTTGACTCTTCATGACCGTGTACACAAAAACATTTATTTGTAATCTTTTTGTTTTATTGGCAACATCATTGCTGTGCATGAAATTTCCTGCTTGTCGTAGCATCCCTGACATTATCCAAACTAAGGTCATAGGCAGTGCTGCCATAATCCATTAATTCTCCTTGTCCTTCTCAATCTAATTCCGCAACCTAAGACACAGTCACCCATTCTATCCTCCGCTAAAGCCTCTCTTTCGTTGTCCAGCTCAATAAGACTAACCTCATTTAGTTTCACATTTACCAATGTAATCATAGCCAGAGAAACCTTAGCAATTGTTTCCCTCTCCAACCTTACCACCCGCCGCACCCCATGCATGATCTATCCTTGGACAGTGCTGCTTTTCTTCATCATCCACAGATATGGAGTCAGCTTCCAAACATATGGTGATGGCACCTAGCTCTACCTCTTCACCACCTCACTGGAACAACTTCACTATCCCTGCACTGTCAAACTGCTTGTCAGACATCCAGTCTTTGATGAACTGCAATTTGCTTCAGCTTAACATTTGGAGGTCTGAAGTCATCATTTTGGCTCCTGCCACAAGTACCTTCACCACTGACTCCATTCAGCTCTTTTTGCTTATTCATTCCATTGGATGTGGGCATCACTGACAAGGCCAGCATTTGTTGCCCATCCCTAATTGCCCTTGGGAAGGTGGTAGTGAGCTGCCTTCTTGAACCGCTGCAGTCCATCTGGTTTTAGGTACACCCACAGTGCTGTTGGGGAGGGAGTCCCAGGATTTTGACCCAGGAACAGTGAAGGAACAGCAATATAGTTCCAAGTCAGGATGGTGTGTGGCTTGGAGGGGAACTTGCAGGTGGTGACGTTCACACACTTCCAGACCACTGTCTCAAAATGCTCATAATCGGGGTGTCCTAACCAAATCCAAGCCAAGCTTCTGATTTTGTATCCTGTCCATCACAAAGATCATATACTTCCACTTACATAACATCACTCATCCTTACCTCAGCCCATCTGCTGCTGAAATACTCATTAATAACTTTACCACCTCTAGATGTGACTGCAATGCACTCCTGGTCACCACCTATCCCCCATCCTTCAATCTCCATAAAATTCAGTTCATCCAAAACTCTGTTGCTCTTATCCTATCTCACACTTGTCCATCCTGGCTATCCTCAGTATTTTACATTGGCTCCTGGACTGTAATGCCTGAAGTTAATGATCACCCTCCTGTTTGCATCCTTCCTTGCCATTGTCCCTCTTTAACTCTGTAACTTCCTTCAGTGTTATAAGCACTTATCTTCCCATTTCTGATCTCTCCATTACCACTGACACTTGTGCAGTGTCCTATTCCTTCAGCTCACTGGTGCCAGTCATGTCTTCAGCTGCCCAACCCACAAACCTATAAAATTCCCTCCCCAAACCCCACCTTCTTCCAGCTCCATTTCCTCCATTAAGACCTTCCTTAAAATCCACCTCTTTGAGCAAACATGGCCACAACTCTTAACATTTCTTTCCTTGGCTTGACATTCATTTTTTGTTCCGTCTCTATGAAGTGCAGTGGGATGTATCTCTACAAGGAGGTGGTATATAAATGTAAGTTGTTGTTCCAGCTCTCTGATGAGGGAATTAAATCCTTTGAAAAATGTACTTGGGAAAACCTCCATAATTGCCAACACAGATTATGAATTTGATTTGCGTGTTTCAACGAGCCATCAGTTGCCAAACATTTTTTTAATCATAGCAACCTGAGTTAAATCCCTCTTCTCAGGTCTTGCTCTGTATCAAAACATGTTTCCATATGAGAAATTAGTATTCCTGTGAGCCACAACTCTGTAAATTTGGACACTATTTCCCTCAGCCCTTTATCCAAACCATTAATATATGCAGAATGATAACCTGTGGGACACTGCAATCACTCTGAGAAACTAGCTTAACTCTTACCCTCTTGTTTCCACTTTTCTAACTAGTTTTTAATACCATTTTCAATCCTTCATCCAAATCCATATCCTGTAATCCTCTCCAATAGTCTCTTGTTCTATACCTTGTTAAAGTCTTTCTGAGATTTCATGCACACCACTCCCATCAACTAGATATGTCACCTTCGTAAAGAACTCTTTTTTCTGCTTTTTTGCAAGTAGGCTTTTAATGTTATTTTACTTGTGCCTTTTCTGTATTTTCTTTATCTGGTCTGTTTTGTCTTTTCTCTTTTACTGGCACCGGACCATGTCCAGAATGTTTATGTGAAAATGGATTTTTATGACCCAGAATATTGTCGATAGCATTTGGACAGAAATCACACTGAAATTTCCACCGGTTTCTGCACTGATCTTAACAACGGGAACTTGTACAAAATTTCCTGTGGCACTCATCTGACTATGCTGGAATGTAAAAACCAGTGAAAAACCAGCACAAATGCAACACCACCTGTGCGGGTAATAGTGAGCGAGCTGTCGTCTCCTGCCATGGTGTCTCACTCTCTCTGTATAAGACAATAGTTCGGCCTCAGCTGGAGTATTGCGTCTAGTTCTGGGCGCCACACTTTAAGAAAGACATGAGGGCATTGGAGAGAGTGCAGAAAAGATTCAGGAGAAGGGTTCCAGGGATGAGGAACTTCAGTTATAAAGATAGATTGGAGAAGTTAGGAATGTTTTCCTTGGAGAAGAGAAGGCTGAGAGGTGATTTGATAGAGGTATTCAAAATCATGAGGGGTCTGGACAGAGTTTCATAGGGATTTAAAGTATTTGGTAAGAGAAGCAAAAGTTACATGAGGAAAAGCTTTTTCATGCAGAGAGTGGTTAAGGTCTGGAATGTGTTGTCTGAGAGTGTGGTGGAGGCAGGTTCAACTGAAGCATTCAAAAGGGAATTAGACAGTTATATGAAAAGGAAGAATGTGCAGGGTTACGGGGAGAAGGCAGGGGAATGGAACTGAGGGAATTGCTCTTTCAGAGAACTAGTGCGGACACAATGGGCTGAATGGCCTCCTTTTGCACTGTAACAATTCTGTGATTCTGTGATTCAGAACCTCTTCCTTTTCATTTACTTTGTAGGGTAGGGCTAGTCCAACTGTTTAGTCATTCTAAACACCTGGGGAAGCAAAAGGTTCGAAAAACTTAAGGTGCAGTGAGACTGACTGCACTTTGGTTAAGTGTAGAACGGGTGGCAGTATGGAGTTTTTAAAAAAAAATCTGGAAGAAAATCGATATCAAGCACCAGAAATCTCCATTAAGATGACATTGGGTGTGACACCTGGTCTAAATATTTGGAGATTAAATCTAAAGTTTCACATCGCTAGCTTAAACACAAGAAATGGGTGAGCTGGTCTTGAGTGTGGGGCTGGAACTATGAAAATGAGTGTCAAAGGGTTTCAACAGATGTGTCCCAAAAGCGGCTCAAACAATTGAGGTAATTTCTGCGCGTACCGATATTTTGGCTTAAATTGGCTATGCGTAAATTTCCTCAGCAAGAGTATGGTGAAGTGTCGCTCCATGTTGAAATGTTCCAGGAAATTCCAAGCCGTTGTCTGCAAAATTCCAAGGCAGCCCACTGTAGTTAGAACGTTTACAAGATCTTGTCAGAACAGGAAATTTCTAAACAAAAACAAGAAATGCTGGAATCACTCAGCAGGTCTGGCAGCATCTGTGGAAAGAGAAGCAGAGTTAACGTTTCGGGTCAGCGACTCTTCTTCGGAAATTTCTAAAGACTGGGAAATAAAAGGATCTCTTATAATAGAAATGTTCACTCCAGCTCAGGGAGTGACATGTTATTTTGTACATACTGCTTAGCTGCACAATTGAAAGTTAATGATGAGTGTTGCTTTTAAATTGCACTAGCTGTAGTATTTCATGTTTGAAGTGATACAAGATGAATAAAGGCAGGTCAGGGTGCTGGAGGCACTGCGGCCAGTCTGCCCACAGCTCACATTATGCCACCAACCATAGTTACATGACTAGCAAGGAAAAGTGCCTCCAGAGTTTATAGGTTAGTCAGTGCCATCTGCTGCAAGGATGCCTGTTGCCATCTAACATAGGGATGCCAATGTCAGTGGCAAGCAAGGTCACTACTGCACTCAGCCTTTCCGCCTTTGCTTATTTCCAGTCTATCAATGACATTATCTGCAATACAAAAGAAAAATACTGTGGAGGTTGGAAATCTGAAACAAAAACTAAAAATGCTGGAAATACTCAGCAGGTCTGGCAGCAGCTGTGGAGAGAGAAATAGAGTTAACATTTCAGGTTGACGAGCTTTCAGGTCATCAACCTGAAATGTTAACTCTGTTTCTCTCTCCTCAAATCATCTGCAATATTAACCAATATTGATCAAACAGCAGGTTTATATAATTTGATATCACAGGTGGCAATATATTTACACAGAAAATGAATGAGGTTCTGTAGTAATGTTAGAAAAATGACTCTGAAGTCTCCACTTATTAGGGTCAGCGAGACGTTTCACTGCATTTCTGCCACGTAAGTTGTATATTTTGGTAAGAATGGTTCACCAGGCTGAATGACCGTTACTTTCTTATGTTAGCAAAGTTTTTTTTCCAGAGCTTTTGTCTTAGTTTGTATATTGGCTGAGTTGGACTGCAGCTATACTGGCCCTGATCTTGAATGGGGTGTGTTTTCTGAGCTGGGGTGGGGGAGTGGGGGTTAAGAGTTGTGGTTGAGGGACATCTGGTTTTCTTGCAAGATGTAGATTTGATTCCACATCATGCGTCCTTTTTTCCCAGTAGGTTCCAAGCTCAGAAACCAGCCTGATTGATAGGCTTAGCTCCTTGTTGAGCACTCCAGAGAAGGCTATAGTCCTCGAGCAGGGAACCTGCTGCTGAGGGAGTGATAGTATAGTTGGGCAGGGGTCGTATCTTAGGGGTTGGGATGTTAGGGGTAAAATTCTCTAATCCTGGAGGGGGTAAGCAGGTAAACTTGGTGGGGGGGGGGGGCGGGGGGGTTCACGGGGGAAGCACTCCTGCACCTCTTGGCCCACAAGCAGTGCTGGAAAGGCATTTACATCTTCCATGCAGCAGTGCCCACCTCCCTTTCAATGCCAGGATTCTTGAGAAACCCAGCCAAATAGCATTAAACCTGGAAGAGAGATAAAATACGAGGCATACAGCTGCATTATATAAATGGCCTCCAGGATGTGGATCGGTTGCATGCCCTCCTAAGTCCACTCGTTTAAAATTGGACGTGGGTGGGTTGAGTTCAGGTTTGAGATGCTTTAAAATTTTCAGAAACCACCCGACCCAAACATGTCCATTTTGGGAGGTTAAAATTGCCTCCCCTGCTACAATACCAGTGTTATAATGTGGGCCATGAATCCAGATTCCCCCAGTCATGAGGGAGCTTTTAGCCAATAAATAATGATTTGAGAATGTGAACTGAAGTGCGCACGTTGTCAAAAATGTTAAAACAAACTTGTTTACATTGATTAAGTGTGTCGGAGTCCAATTGATAACTTGCATATTTTGTTAAATATCACCAGATACTTTGAGAGAGTGACAGTGCTACATTGTGCCCAGTACAAGCAGTGTGAATCAGTGGTCTCAAGCAGGCTGGGATACTGCTGATATTCTGAGACAGATCAAGACCAAACGCTGGACATATATTCTACCCTTAATATACATTTTATATATGTGGTACTAACACCACCTGATACCCAGAATTATCATTGTTGCTCATCTTTGAATCCTCTCAAGGGCAAAAGCATCGAACGAGTATTGCAGAAGTTACTCGGCGACATTAACCGTGCAGTTAGCTGGTAAATGGAGAATTGAGAGTCGAGAGCTCTGATTTCCCTGTAGTGTTTTGAAGAGGTGGGTAATACAGCTGCCCAAAAAAATTAGTTTTAGCAGGTGGTGGTCTACTTTAACCATTAACATCATCTTTCATCTTTACTTAGAGTGTTTAGAATGTGGAACTCGCTACCACAAGGAGTGGTTGAGGCGAATGGCATAGATTCATTTAAGGTGAAGCCAGATTGAGGGAGAATGGAATAAGATAACCTGATGGTTAAATAAAGAGGGGTGGGAGGAGGCTTGCGCGGAGCATAAACACCGGCATGGACAGCTGGGCAGAATGGCCTGCTCTTGCATTGTAACTTATGTGTAATTCTATGAAATACGTTGCTGCAATGAGCCTGCTAGTACTGCCCAGTTGTTTAGGAGGCTAAGAGGAGCTAAAGTCTGTCATAGCTGGGTACAGCTTTATTTCATGCGATTAACAAAATGCCAGCATTGTTAATAAGCATTAACATAAATGCTGTTAGTGATATTTTGATAGGGATCAATATTGATCTTTACTTACTGAAAATAAAAGTTTGATCAGTGTGAAGATACCATTGCTGCCCATGGCATTCCAATTAAGTGGCGCCAATCAGATAAACCAACAACATAGATCGTCCCTTTCTCTTAGAAATGAGAGCGTGCTGAGAAGATTGCTTCCCCACATGTGTTGCGCTAATTATATCTCAGTAATCATGAACTTTAATTACACAATCAGTAAATCCACTTAATTGTGAGCCTGGCCCATGGTTCTTCGGTGCTGCGGATAAGTAGTTATTTCATATCTCAGCACGATACCACAGCTCGTTCAAATGGAGTCATTTGTCTCCAGTAAAGTCAATTCTTTCATAAATCAATTGGTTTCTTTTAACAAACTCCATGCCAGAAATCTATATAAACACAAACATGACAACTCCACACTGCAGGAGCCTGAAAACCTCTCTCAGTATTGTTATAGTGTGTCAAAAAAATCTGTATTCCATTATATTCACCATGACTGTGCAAGCACAGTTGGAACAATTGAAAAAATATGTTATTCAATTAATCTCACAATAGAAACTTTTGCCTGGAAGACATTGTTTCTGTTTTCCATCTATACGACCCTGGTCCTGCTTGTGGCTTACTTAGTTCTGCATTTCCATCACAATCAACAGAAAACTAATTGATCTCCTGCGGTGCTTTGCACAATGAGTCAAAGACCTTGGGTCTGATTTTTAGCTTCCTCCAGGGAATGGAGGTGGGTGGGTGCTGAAAATAGCAGTGCCGGCCGTTGTGCCAGTTTCCCATCATCGTTCATACCACTGGTGAGTTTCATCAGGGTGGGGGAAAATTGGCCTTGAGAACCCACCAGATTCAAAACTAAGTCCAATTAAGATAGTTGAAGAGCTCATTGAGAGCTCGTAGAGGGTTAGCTTGAGATTTTGATAGGGGCACGGGCTGCACACTGGATCAGGGACAAACTAGGTGCATGGCGGTGGCAACACAGCAGGGAGCCAGTCATGGCTGCCCCAAGAGATTAGGTGGCCCCTGTGAAAGAGAGAATGGCTGAGAGGACCTCTCAGATATTGACACACAGGTGCCATCACTCAGCATAGGTTGAATACACGCTTGGGCAGTGCAGAAGACATCCCTCTCCAGGCAACTCAGGGCCATAAGAGGAGGGGGCAAGGCTCCCAGATGCAGTAAGGAGTTCACCTGAATGCAAGGAAGGCAGCAATTTGCAACAGGAGCACAACTCTCAGATTTTGGGTCCACTGGCAATGAGGAGCAACATCCTCCAAAGGAAGGGCAGAGCCCCAGGCATGAGGAAGGCAGCAGAGAGGGACAAGTGGCAGAAGTGCCACGGAGGCCATACCCGCAGCATACGATCTACTGGCAAAGAAGGAGTTACCTTGAGATGACCGAGAACCAGTGCCACAGAAAACAGTGACTCTCCAGGCGGATGGTCATAGAGATTTGTGCCCTTGTTGTGGAAGACCTCACACTTCAAAGCACTACTTGTGCTGCACTGCCAGTAGCCATCAAAGTCACTGTGGCCTTGAACTTCCTCACCACTGTCTCCTTCCAAAGATCAGCTGCGGATCTTGGTGGCATCTTGTAAATGGCTGCACACCACTGCATCTCATGAGTTACTGATGCCCCATTTGCAAGAGATGGACAGTACATTCAATTCCAGACAGATGGGGCCTGGCAGGTAAAAAAGGCAGTGGGATTTGTCTCCATCGCTGGATTCCTCCAGGTGTATTGTTTAATTGACTGTACCCATGTGGCCATGAGGACGCCCAGTGTTTGGCCAATGAAATTCATCAATAAGAAGGGCTTCCAGTCCCTCAACATTCAACTGCTCTGTGAACTCAAGAGCTTCCTTCATGTGTGCGCTCGCTTTCCTGGCAGCTGCCATGACTCGTTCATCCTCCAGCAGTTTTGGGTGCCACAACTCTTCATTCCACCCCCCAAACTCCATGGATGAATTCTAGTGGACAACCAGTTATCCCTTGAAGAGATGGTTACTCACTGCTTTAGGAGATTCCGAGACGGAGCCACAAAGGTGCTACAACTGCAGTCATCTTCCCACAGGGACCAGCATCAAGCAGGCCGTCAGGCTTCTGAAGATGCAGTTCTGGTGCCTGGACTAGTTGGGTGGGGGCCCTGCAGTACACTCCTGCAAGGGTCTCACTCATTGTGGTGGTTTGCTATGTTCTCCATTACATGGAACTCCAGAGAGGTGTGGACCATGAAGAGGGTGAGGCCCTGGAACAACACACCTCATTAGAGGATGAGGAGGAGCAGGACCTGGAAGAGGAGGAGGAGGAAGATGCAGAATGCAGAGGTTCCCTGGTTGCACAGGAACATGGTTGGGGCCACTGTTGGACTCAAAGATCTTGTCAGGGTGTCATCAACGTCAGGAATCGTTTGATCCAGACACGTTTCAGCTGAGCCCTTTGAACACAGGGGGGAACGGCATAGTCTGAAACTCACTTTGAGCTGCCTCTGAGAGCACGTAGGAAGGTATGAAATAGGAGCATGAGTCAGCCCTTCGGCCCCTCCAGCCTGCTCCGCCATTCAATGAGATCATGGCTGATCTTCTACCTCAACACCATTTTCCTGCACTATACTCATACCCCTTGATGCCTTTAATATCTAGAAATCTATTGATCCCTGTCTTGAATATACTCAATGACTGAGCCTCCACCACCCTCTGCGGTAGAGAATTCCAAAGATTCACCATCCTCTGAGTAAAGAAATTCATCCTTATCTCTGTTCTTAATGGCCGTCCCTTATTCTGAGACTTCCATTGAAGATGCAGCCTTGAATGGATCCACTCTTACAACCAATGAATGATGCAGATGTGTCCAGAGGTCTCACTGTCGCCTTGCCTTGCTTCCCTTCACCATCTCTTTCCTCTCTCTCATCATTAAAGAATGAAAGCTCACACTTCTGGCACCATTGTTAATCTTTACATTGTATTGAAAAACAGAAAAAGTGCATATTTACAGGTGAGGCAAACCTCAGTGACCCACTCAGTGCTCGGTCCGACCCAATGGCCTCTGCTCTTGGCAGCTTCTGCCCGGTTCTCCCCTTGTAGCCTTGGATGAGATGGAGGCAGCCTGCTCGTGTGTCTCTGTTTGTGGCTGAGATGCCCGTGGTGATCGTCCTCATTGTGGAAGTGCCAGTAGGGGCACCTCCAGAGGATGCTGTACCTGCACCAATGCAGGAGCTGCCTCCATGACTGGGCCCTGCTGCACAGATATTCCCGTAGTCAGCGGGGCCAAGAAGGCTGATGATGATGATGGC
Source organism: Heterodontus francisci (assembly GCF_036365525.1). NCBI lineage: Eukaryota > Metazoa > Chordata > Chondrichthyes > Heterodontiformes > Heterodontidae > Heterodontus > Heterodontus francisci. Next base: position 5,452,827 of record NC_090372.1, on the reverse strand, counting down.
ACCCCATGAGGGGTTGACCTCTCATTCTCCTCGATGACTGCCTCAGCCCTTGGCTGGTGCTCCGGATGGCAGGAGGAAAGCATCATTTGGGGCACGACAGGCATTCCCTCCAAATATCTCTGCATCCTCAGCGCCACTGAATGTTCCATGCTACATCGTGTGACATGCATTATGTGAATATCAGTGCGCCTGCATGCAGTCTAAGTGCTGGTGCATATGGCTCTCCATGTGGTTGGCCACTCTCTCAATAGAGGAACTCATGCATTCAAAACCCTGAGCCATGATGGTGCACATGCACTAAATGGACTCCTCCATTCTCAACCCATGACCCTGCACTGCCTCAGGGAACTCTGACATGTGGGAGCACATCTGTTGCTGCTCATCTAAGTGGAACCTCCTTTCCTTTGACTCCTGAGGTCCTGCATCTGTGCCCAGCTGAGCATGCCTGTGTCTGTCGGTGCATGCAATGATTCACCGAGGTAACTGCATCTGAGCTGGTGGAGGATGCACTTGTCAAATGTGCTTGCTCTGATGTCTCTGCTGGCAGCATTGGCCCTGGTGCAGGTACAGGAATCTGACCTTCCCCTTGACTTCTGAACTTGTGGGAGACACAAGAAGAAATCATGAGATCTAGCCTTGGAGAGCAGAAGCTTCTGTAGTGCTGAGGCTTCTTATTCAGCTGAGTCTTTGGTATGCTGTTGAATGGAGTGAATTGTACTACACCCCCTTCATTTATGCATTGTAGTATCTATTCACTCTCTCCATCAGGGATGCCCATCTTGCCTTCCCTGACTTGCCCATGGTCCTCTCTGTTGCTCCGTCCTCCATGGTGGTGACAATGTGTAGTTTGGGAACCCCTCCCCCAGTTGGCGCCTTTTCCCGCGCATTATGTGCCCTTTTCTCCTGCAAGAACAAGAGAGAGAGAAGGCTCTGCTGGCCTCTATGGCCAATGCCAGTGGATCATTGAGATAGAAAGCTGCATGTATCAGTGCTGGCAGGTCCTCAACACCACCATGTCCCTGAGCCTTGCCGAGGGGTCAGTGAGTACCCTGAGCACACATTCTTCCCATGTTCAGGAGCAGCATGTGTCCTCAGGCTCCTCAGCTGGTGCATCTGCTGTAGTTTGAATACACAGAGGCCTGTCATGAGGGTCTGGCATTGTACTCACCTTCCCTGAGCGAAGAAAGTCATTGAACCTTTTCCGGCACTGGACCCAGTTCCTCTTGAACACACTTTGTCTACCCACGTTCCCAGCCACCTCAATTCATGCCTGCTTGGTTTGGGAATGTGGCTTTTTCCTACCACCCTGGGAAAAAGGACCTCCCTCTCTCCCTTACTGCGTCAAGGAAGACCTCCAGTTCAGCATCTGTGAGGAGCAGTGCAGCCCTGCCCTGGGTGCCAGCCCCCTGCCTCTCTTCTGGGATTCCTGGTGCTTGCAGTTAGACAGCAGGTGTAGTAATGGCTGCCGTGGTCGGTTTAAATCGGGCCTGCAGTCATTCAGTCCCGCCTCCATTAGCGACTGCTAATTGCTGCCCAACCTGCCCTTCAGCCAATTAACAGGCTGCCCCTAACAAAATGGGGACCTGTGATTGCTCCCTCCCAGGGCAGGATCAAGACCCAGGAATGACCCCAGAAGGAAAATCAGGCTCCAAGGTTTTGAGTCCAGCAGGACTTCGGTGTGGTGAGATAACTGGACCCCAGCAGGGCGAAGAGCTGAATAGGTTAGGGTTTAGGAAGAGGGATAAACCAGGGGAATGGAGAGGGAGAAGAAGAGGAAGAAGAGATTGAGAGGGGTGGGGAGCAAGGGTCGGGTGGATATTGGGGGAAATAGGAAGGAGCCATGCTGGGATTTTACGCTCCTCAGGCCCTTAATTGGACTTGGGCGGAACTTCCTGCCTCTCTGAGGCAGTAAGTCCCGCATCCAAGAGTTGCCGGCCAATCGGCAGGTTGGCAGCTCTCAGTCACAGCAGCACCACCGGGAGCAGTGGCCACTGCCGGAACTGCACCCAGCCAACAGCAGGATTGTGGACATCGGCCCCGGAAGAGAGGTAGGTTTTGGGTCCTCGCTGGGGCAATTGGTTGGGCCCTAGTGAGACAAGGGGTGTCAGTTCTGGGGGTGGAAGAAGACTTTATTTCTGCTGGGGCAGTTGGGGCTCCAAGGTTCCCTGTCTGTAACTTTATCAGTCAAGGTGGCCTCACTTACATTTGCCTCCTGGAAGTAGCTTGACCTGTCTTACACGCTCCCCATCTGATTCAGATGTGTTAGTGATGGAGTTCGGAGCCAGTTTCTTTCAGATCCTCTCATAATTAAAAATTACATCAACTTTACAGTGCAGAAGCAGGCCATTCGGCCCAGCTGGTCTATGTTGGTATTTATGCTCCACAGTAGCCAATATCTCATGCTTCCGGTATCTTGTCTGGGGAGCAATAGTAGATGACATTCAATACACACAGAGCAAATAAGTGTAAATATGTATTACTGGAAGAGCAATAAACCCAGTTTGATGCCTTCCAATGACAGTATTAACTAATTGGAATCAGTGCATGACAAACATATTCATGTGAGTTCAGCGTGTAATCCATGTCCTCCAACACCCAAAGGGAGTAGCTATGCTAACTGACCCCTGATGGCAATGTTATGCCCAAATGACCGTATTGCTGGATGGTTGTATCTCTTGACATAGTACCAAAGGAAGGGTAATCATGCACCCCGATTAGCCACGTTCCTGGATGAGTGCAGCTCCAACAACACTTCTGCGGCGAGTAACTCACCTCCTGTCTCCCCAGGCACATGTCAGGAGTGTGATGGAATACTCTCCAATTGTCTGGATGAGTGCAGCTCCAACAACACTCAAGAAGCTCGACACCATCCAAGACAAAGCGGCCTGCTTGATTGGAACCCCATCTACTACGTTCAACATTCATTCCCTTCGCCCCCGACGCACAGTGGCAGCAGTGTGTACCATCTACAAGATGCATTGCAACAACTCACCAAGGCTCCTTAAACAGCACCTTCCAAACCTACAACCTCTACCATCTAAAAGAACAAGGGCAGCAAATACATGGGAACACCACCACCTGCAAGTTCCCCTCCAAGTCACACATCATCCTGACTTGGAACTATATCACCGTTCCTTCACTGTCGCTGGGTCAAAATCCTGGAACTCCCTTCCTAACATCATTGTGGGTGTAACTACCCCAGATGGACTGCAGTGGTTCAAGAAGGCGGCTCACCACCACCTTCTCAAGGGCAATTACAGATGGGCAATAAATTCTGGGCTTGCCAGCAATGCTCATATCCCAAGTATAAATTTAAAAAAGGGTAATCAAGAGCTAAGCTTCATTGAATAGTCTGAGTGCATCTTCAGGCTGATGTTAAAATATCAGAGCTGAGCAAACCAACTCCATCCTGATCCCTTCCCAAGCCATTTGAATTAGCACTGTCCCAAATCAGGCCATTGGCAAGGGTCCCACAAGAAGCAGGCTGCGTCCTAGTTAACTTTCAAAGGTTGCAGTCCAAAGCAATCATTCATGGCATGATGAAAACTTAACTGAATGTCAGGAGGAGATGGCACTGTGGTATTCCCAACAGTAGTTCCAAGTTGAGGGGAACCAACTGCCTGAGGAAGGTTTTAAAGGCCTGCTCTTTAGAACTTCTTGTGGGCCATGACGAGTCCCTCCCCTCCCACAACAGTCCCACAACAAGCCCTTGGGGCCCTCCAACTGCGGCCTACCCAGCCCCCGATCTCTAACTGTCCCTCAAGACACTGGAGCCCAATCTTCCTTTTCCCAAGGCAAAAACACACAGCTTTAAGAGTCTTCCTCCTTCCTCTGCATCCTTGCCCCACCCATTCCAATTACTGCCCCGATTCTTCCTGCACTTCTTCCTCCACTCTCCTGATTACACCTGGAAGCCTTCCCTTCCCCACACTGACTCCTGTGTACTGTTCCCAAGGGTCCCTGTTTGTGGCCTCTCTAAATTTCTGCTCTTGCCCACCGGACAACAGTCAATCTTGGCAGGGATCGGAGAGGAGGCTGCGTATATTCTTTTAGATGAAGACTTGCCGTTAAGATTGGCAGGGCCTCCACATACCAGACCTTGTTGGGTATTCACCCAACTGCTGGGCTCCCACATCCCCCACCTCCCTTCCCCATTAATATCAGAACCAGTGAATTCAGGTGATCACAATCATTTTGCGTTAACATGATCGTAATTGTAGATAACCTCAAGAACATTAAGTATATAAAAACCTTTTAAGAAATTCTATCTATTTAAGGGAACTGCTTCACTCTGTAAGGAATTTTATTTTAACAAATTACCTAACAATGTTTTTATTAGTAGAGTGGATCCCCTGCCCCCTGGAGCGAGGGAGGAGCTGGCAAACATAGACAAGACTCTTGGCTTGTATGAAAGATGGCTGAATATATTACTAAGTGAATTGCTTCTGGTAGTCGTGAGCTTTTGTTCCATCTTACTTGTCATGGTTCCAGTCCAATTCATTCTGTTACTGCTGACAAAATTCTCCGCAGCCCAACGCGAAAGACCCATATCACTGTCTGTTCGTGCCATTTCAATGTTATTTCGGGCCGGACTGAATGCTTTGTTAAAGTGGCTGAGGAGTCAGCCAGGCAGGGCAGTAATGGCAGCTGCTAGGCAACAGCAAAGCCTGCTGTTCAATGATGAATCCCTCTCGACACCAGTAGCAAGGGAACGTAGCGCAGGGCTGACAATTTTTTAGGCAGATGACAATGGCACAGTACAGACAGCAACAGGGAAGACTGTCACTGATTACACCTAGGCTGTGTTAGGACCAGCTGCACCTGGATTGACACAGGGAAAACAGCTAGTTTACCTGATAAAAAAGCAGGGCAGTAAGTCCTCACCACTGATATAAAGGACAAAGCCACCTAAAAGCAGGGGACTGGGATTATTTGGATCGCTCTTTCAAAGACATGGCATAGGCATGATGGGTGAATGGCCTCCTTCTGTGCTGTATCATTTTATGATTCTATAATAAATGATGTCTGTGTACAAGCCATGCCAACTGTTTGAAGGTTAAGAATCATTTGCTAAAGGCAGCTGAAATATATACTCTCGGAAATTGTTAAGGAAATGCATTCAAGACACAGTGCAAATGTTGTCATAATTGTCCAGCTGGAGTTACCTACATAAATTAAACAGGAATGTTTTGTTTTTTCTCTGATCTACTCGCATTCAGCACCTATAACTGTGCATATAAACTGTAGCGTCTCTGCAAGGCACGTGCAGCCATTTAGAACTGAGATGAGGAGAAATTTCTCCACTCAAAGGGTTGTGAATCTTTTGAATTCTCCACCCCTTAGAGGTTGAGTAGATTCAGGACAGAACTTGATAGATTTTTGGGTACTAATAGAATTAAGGGATTATGCGGATAGCGCAGGAAGGTGGAGTTGAGGTAGAAGATCAGCCATGATCTTGTTGAATGGTTGAGCAGGATCCAGGGGCCAAATGGCCCACTCACGCTCATATTTCTTGTGTTCCTATGTTCTTATAAAATGTAGATAAAGTGCTTAGTGGAGGAAAAATGGCAGGATTTGAGTGCAAATGAGGGTGAGAAGGTAAGGATAAGTGTATGGAGCATATTTTTTTTATTCGTTCATGGAATATGAGCATTGCTGGCAAGGCCAGCACTTGTTGTCCGTCCCTAATTGCTCTTGAGAAGGGGTGGTGAGCCGCCTTCTTGAACTGCTGTAGCCCATTTGGTTTAGGTACACCCACAGTGCTGTTGGGAAGGGAGTTCCAGGATTTTGACCCAATGACGGCAAAGGAAGGGCGATTTAGTTCCAAGTCAGGATGGCGTGTGACTTGGAGAGTGTAGTGTTTTAAAATAGTGTTTCGAAATTGCAATGTGCATTGCGTACACTTGGGGCTGCTGTAGAACACACATACTAGCAAAGGGAAGGTGAAAGTAAAGCAGAATAAAGAAGACTCCATTATATTCAACAGCCTGCAGTATCTGTCTCTGTCTCACATTTCATATACCAAACCCAGTTAAACCTCACTCCAGTCCCAAGAACATCACAGAGGGGGATGTGCAGGTGGTGGTGCTCTAACATACTGGCATAGACATGAGACTGCAGCCATTCATAGCTGTGACACGGTGCAAAACAAATAAACACTGTCTCTTCTTCCCTGCATTGGAGAAGCTGGCCTTCACTGAGAAAGATTGCCAACAGATATTGGGCAGGGGAGAATAACTGTTCTCTGTGAATTGTCAAGTGATGGCCTCTGTGTGCCTGGCTCATGACTTCCCTTTCTCCACCAGCATGCTATTCAGGAAGCTGCCTCACCTAAACTGGAGTCATGAAGCAAACTCTCCATAGCAGCGACATCAGCAAGCAGAAATGAAATATGAAATGAATGTGTTTGAGATGGCTGAAAATGCCTAGACCTACTGCTAGACATTCCACAGCAATCTAAAACAGAAGAGGATTTGCATTAAAAGGAAAATTAATCCTTGCAAGAAGAGGAAAAGAACCTCGGCAATTTCCTTACCGACCCCAGCAACACCAACCAAACTTTAAGCTGTCGCAAATCTGCAATCTGAGGTACTGGAAACCTGGAATAATAATTGCATGTTGCACAATGCACAATAATGCCAGTGAGAGAGGCTGGAATAACTGAGGACCTTGGATTAGGACAATCATGAACCATTTGCAGGACAACAACCAGTGCCCTAAGTGGCACACATCAGCTTTTAGATTTTTTGTGTCAAAGGTTAGGCCTTCCTTCAAACTAAAGGACTGATTTCAGAAAGATGTAAACCCATTTTAACTACATGAGCTCAACTATTTTATCTTTCCATTCCATGAGATTAAGGAGCTGAAATCTCTCAGGGGCTCCATCTATCTTCCAGCGTAATTCTGGCAAGAGACTGTCACACCACTCCCTGCCCCTCCCAAACCTCAAATACAATGAAGACCTGGTTGTGCAGGGTCTCCACCATTTCTGAGAGTTTCTGATGTACCTTATAAGGAATGGAACCTTTCCTGTCCCTTAGAGGGTGGAAGGGTCAAGGTTGGGTGTAGCAACCCGCTTTTCCAGAGCTCCCACTCACTGGGCTCAGTCAGGACCTGGTGCACCTATGCCGAGTCAGGTAAGGCATATTGCCTTCCACATGGGGGGTTTCTGATTCCAACAGGGGGGCTTATATGAAGCAAACCATCACCCCCACCCTGTGATAGGCATCCGAGTTTGATTTCGCGAGGGGTGGTTAATAGATTTTGCTGATTGTGCTTATTTCATTATTTAAATAACCCTGAATAGATTCTGATTCTATCAGATTTCAAGCCACTTTCCACACTTCGGATTCATATATTCCCTGTCCTTTTAGTTCAGACTTGTTGTTATCTTATGACAATGAAATTGTAAATAGTCAGCTTTTGAACATTTGTACATATATATATATATATAGCCCACCCAATCTTTCATCCCTTTAACTCCTAGGAATCAGTCTTGTCACTGTTTATTTGGGTCGTTAATGAAAGCTACTTCACTGGTCTATTCATGTTAGATATTGAAACAAGATTTCAACACAAGCAGTGAAGTAATTCTCCCAGTAAATGTGCTTCCTTTCAAATGATTGTACCATAATTTCCAGATCAATATTTAAATTGATAGATGAGAAATTAGGTGGGCTCAATTACCAGCATGCAATCCTCTCTGCCCAAATTTCCTCTATGTAATACACTCAGTAATATGAGCAAGTGTAATAACTGGAACATGTGCCACATGATACAGAATACAAAAACAAGGAAGTTATGTTGAAACTTTATGATGGCAGATTCTTCACAGGCGAAGATCATGGGAAGGCTTGTCTCTATGGTAGTTGGCATGATCATTGGTGACTGAAGAGGCCAATTCTTGATCTGCAGATCTTGATTAGTTGGGACACAGCAAGCCTTGCTTTGGAGGAGCACTCGCATAAGCAGATTCCTTCCATAAAACACTGGTTAAGCCCCAACTGGAGTTTTGTAGCCAGTTCTGGGCACCACACTTTAGGAAGGATATCAAGAGGGTTGTAGAGGACATTTACTGGAAAAGTACCAGGGATGAGGGACTTCAGTCATGTGGAGAGACTGGAGAAGCTGGGATTTTTCTTCTTCGAGCAGAGAAGGTTAAAAGGAGCTTTGATAAATGTGTTCAAAATCATGAAGGGTTTCGATGGAGTAAATAAGGAGAAACTCTTTCCAGTGGCAGAATGCTCAGTAACCAGAGGACCCAGATTTAAGCAAATGAAAAAATAACCAGACATGGGGAAAAACACATTTCTGCAGCAAATTGTTATGACCTGGAATGCACTGTCTGCAAGGGTGGTGGAAGCAGATTCAATATTAACTTTCAAAAAGGGAATTGGATAAATACTTGAAGTGGAAACATTTGCAGGACTATGTGGAAAGAGCAAGGGAGTGTGACTAATGGGCTAGCTCTTTTCAAGAACCGGCATAGACATGATGGGCCAAAAGGCCTCCTTCTGGACTGTACCATTTTATGATTCCATGATCTTTTAGCTCTATCTTTGCATTATGAAGAAAACACACGATTGTTTATCACATACTTGAATAGTTTGCAAGGAATGGAAAATCCTACAAACTAATCCTTGTCTGGCCACTGAAAACTGTGGAGAGAGTGGGCAAGGAAACACAGCTCTGTATCTTCCGAATGTGAATTAAATCCTTGCCTGTTTTCCACCAGTTAAGAAAATAGAATTCAAGGGGAAATCATCTACTACCTATTTATTGGGTGGAAATGCATTTTTGCTACAGTGGTGAAATCGAACAGTTTAGTTTATTAATGGACACTGAGCATGATCAACTCTTGAGTGAATTCAGTTATCTACCAGCAGCTGTGTTCCCTGTGAGGAACAAAGTATACCATTAATCAGACATCCACCAGGTGAAATTCTGGGCAATTGGATGACTTGATAACAGATGCCTCCTCTCTCCATATTATCCAGTAATTTCAATAACTAATATTAACAGACCTCAGAGATCAGAAGCTGCTAAGCACAAGTATAATAATCATAACAGCTTTTTGAAGGATCTTCCTTCAGGCTCAGAATCAAAGAACAAAAAGAATCCACCCAGCCCCTTCAAGACATGAAAGGATAATATTGAAGGATAAAAAGAATGAACTAAACCCATATATGAGATATTTATTGAATAATACTTTTAAAAATGGAAGTAATTTTTAAAAAGTGAGGGAATTATATCTCTAAGGTTTTCTCTGATCAAACTTTCAAGCATCTCAGCAAATACGTGGCCATACTTTTGCATGGAGCTCTCTGTTTAATAATCATATTCACCAATCACTCTGTCTTTCTCCTCTCTGATAATATGCCTTTCGGCAGGTTGAGCTTCACGGTATATGACACATGATTCTCTCCTTCATCCATTTTTTCCTGATAGAAATTTGTTCCAAGACTTCATTAGCAATGCCATTATCAAATTTGATATGCACAGATTAATGGTTATGGGGAATGGGCAAAGAAGAAACAAGGAGGGTGAATTCAATGTCACATCAGGTACAGAAGGAGAAATAAAGAGAGGGAAAGAAAGATGGTATTTGAAAGAGAGAGAGAAAAAGAGACAGGAAAGGAAAGTAAGAAAAAAAATAAACATTTAAATTTGACTTCTATAAAAATACCTAAAATAATTCATAACTTGAAGGAATGAGACTCCACACTTACAATTGTCACGTTCTGGACAAGAGAAATTGATTGGTAGCCATTACCAACCATCATGTCGTTAAAAGGGTACTTAAGCTCATAATGACTAGACTTAACTTTCTGCAGGGCATTTAATGTGCAAATTGAGTAACCTCATGAAAATCACAGGCATGTTAAGGGTGAGCTGCTGTTTTGGAGAGGCTAACTACAGAAGGACACAAATTGTCCAGCAATTTGCAGTAATTCACAATTGCTAAGGTATCTCTTCCTCATCACAAGTTTCTGGATGATTTGTACATTAATAACGACGTCATTCATTTCAAGAAAATCGGCTCCAATATAATTAATACCAAGTTCATATGTCAGCTGAATAGTTATTAGAGATTAACTCCGATTCAGCACAACTAATTAATTGTATGCTGCATCAGGACTTGTATTAATGAGAGTGGATGTGAGTGGTAATTGTGAATTCCTTTTCTGAATTGGAATGATATCATCAGCGAAAACGCTTTCACGCAGACTTGGCTATATTCGAAAATATACTTGAAAATATCATGTACTTATATAAGCTTCTGGTGTTGAAGGTCAGTTTAACTAATGAACAGCATTTTGTTGAATAATTTTTATCCCAGAGGATCAATTAAGACACAGCATAAGAAAGGGGAAGAGGAAGGCAATATGGATCACTATTAGAATAGATTCCATTTAGAAATGGAAAAACGGAACCAACCTTGAAATGTAAAATAAAGTACATAAAACTGCAAGACATCTTCCTTACTATGGCAGTCAGACAGGGTGACATTGTTTTAATTTAAATGCAGTAATTTGGCTTTGGTTGTTGATTAATATATATATATATATATATATATATCTTGCACTGTCTGTAAAGGCTAAAGATTAAATCATGTGACTAAACAAATGTTGACAAAACATTTGCTTAAATTTTACACTCAGAACACAATGTACTCTAGTTATATACAGCAATAAATTTTTAAATTGCTGCAACTTTCTTATTAGAATAATATGCTGTGTTAAAGCTAAACTTAAAATTAAAATTGGTGTTTGAAGACCACAGAATGCATTCCGTTAAGATTAGATGTTGTATGATGACTTCACCCAATGGGCAGTGTTCAGTCAGTCAGAAATTTGCCATTGTATCACCTTCCCAACTTTACCAAAGATAGGATAGATAAACCTCCGAAAGCTACAAACCTCTCCACCATGAACAAGCAGGGATCAGAGAATATGCAAAGGCTACCTGGACTTACAATCCTCCTCTTAACTTAATAAGAGATTTTTTTTTTTAATTTGTAAAGAAAACCAAGTACGTATTCCAGAATACACCTTCAACTAATCTATGAGATAGATATTTTTTTCTCTCTCAGATAAGAGATTCGTTAAGAACTGGCTACATTGCGACCAAAATTTCTAACGCCCCATCACACAACAAATGGGTCTTTGGTCTGCCAATAATCATTAGTATTGAGCTCCATTCCCAAATCCCAGGGGCGGGCTCATTTTCATAGCCAAGGTGAGCTTCCTGCATCTGGAAAGGAGCAAGAGAGACTTGCTCCAAGGAGAGGGTGAAACTTAGATGAGCACCATTCTGCTCTGCTAGGGAGAAACAACTGTCTGCTCCCACCTCTTTCTCATAAGCCTCTGAGCCCACTGAGAGAAAAGGCTGCTACATCGAACAAGGTTTAAGAAGAATATTGGGTCCCAACGAAAAGCAAGACCTACCTACAATCAAGGACTCTACAGCGATCTCGAAGAACAGTAACCAAAATCATCTTCAGATATTGCCTCAAACTTTTCCATTTTATTTCTTCTGCTCTTTTCTGTCTCTATCTGCATGTGTGTATCGCGTATGCATGCTAGCATGGGCGCATCACGTATCTGTAGGCATCAACCGAATTAGAGTTTAATGGCTAATAAAGTTCAACCTTTTTTCTTTAAAACTAAGAAAGCCTGTTTGGCTAGTTTCTTTGCCTTATAATTGGAAGTTAGTGAACGAGGATTCACTAAGGGGGAGCTATAAAAATAAGGTGTGTTTAAAATTAAACCCTGTTACGGGAAGACCAGGTGAAGACTGAGAGGGAACCCTAGACCTCTTTCTCACCTGGTCATAACACCGAATAGATCCATTACTTCAGAGGATTGAAAGGCCACCTTTAGAAAGTGGGGAAATTCCAGAACAGGCGTAAGCTGTGCGGAATGTTGTTTGGGTTGGCCATCCAATGAATTCTTTGTTTGTCGCTATGGCTACCACATCTTGAGATCAGCTCCCCAATTAGTGCTGGATGGCCCAGCTCCCATCTGCATACTAATCTGTTCCTGGGAGAGTGCTCAAAGGCGGAATTTTGGCTGCAGCAATGAATTGCTGAATGATATTTTCTGACGCTCAAACTCCACTCATTGAAAAACTATGGCTTTGGAAACTGAAGTGAAACAAGGGGAATGGATTGCACACCTTCCAGTGTGACAGAGGTGGAGGTAAGAGAAGAGGGGGAGTTGCACTATTGATTAGAGAGGACATCACGGCAGTACTTAGAGAGGATATCCCAGGGGGAATATCCAGCGAGGCCATATGGTAGAACTTAGAAATAAGAAAGGGATGATCACTTTGATGGGATTATACTATGGGCCCCCCAATAGACAGAGGGAAGTGGAGGAGCATATATGTAGGGAAATCACAGATAGATGGAGGAATTATAGGGTTGTTATAGTAGGTGATTTTAACTTCCCCAATACTGACTGGGATTACCTTAGTGCTAAGGGATCAGATGGGGAAGAATTTGTTAAGTGTGTCCAGGATAGTTTTCTGAAGCAGTATGTGGATGGCCCTACTAGAGAAGGGGCTACACTCGACCTCCTCTTACGAAATGAGGATGGGCAGGTGGTTGATGTGTCAGTGGGGGAGCACTTTGGGACCAGTGACCATAACTCTATTAGCTTCAAGATAGTTATGGAAAAGGATAGGACTGGTCCTCAGGTTGAAGTCCTAAATTGGGGGAAGGCTAATTTCGATGGCATCAGACAGGAACTCTCAAAAGTTGAATGGGAGAGGCTGTTTACAGTTAAAGGGACGTCTGGCAAGTGGGAGGCTTTAAAAGTGAGATAGGAAGAGTTCAGGGCTGGCATGTTCCTGTCTGATGGAAGGGCAAGGCTGGCAAGTTTAGGGAACCTTGGTTGATGAGGGATATAGAGGGTCTGGTCAGGACAAAGAAGGAGCCATATGTCAGGTATAGGCAGCTGGGATCAAGCGAGTCCCTCGAGGAGTATAGGGGATGTAGGACTACACTTAAGAAGGAAATTAGGAGGGCGAAAAGGGGCCATGAGATTTCCCTGGCAGATAAGATAAAGGAGAATCCTAAAAGATTCTATAAGTATTTTAAGAGTAAAAGGGTAGCTAGGGAGAGCATAGGTCCCCTTAAGGATCAGTGTGGAAATCTATGCGTGGAGCCACAGGAAATGGACGAGGTCTTAAATGAATATTTCTCGTCCGTATTTACTATGGAGAAGGTCATGGAAGCTAGTGAGTTCAAGGGAGGGAACAACGACATCCTGGAGCATATCAACATTACAAAGGAGGAGGTGTTGGAGGTATTGAAGCAGATTAAGGTGGATAAATCCCCAGGGCCTGACCAGGTGTATCCTAGGATGCTATGGGAAGCAAGGGAGGAGATTGCTGGGGCCCTGGCAGAGATTTTTGTATCATCGTTAGCCACGGGTGAGGTACCGGAAGACTGGAGGATAGCTAATGTTGTGCCTTTATTTAAGAAGGGCAGCAGGGATAAGCCAGGGAACTACAGGCCGGTGAGCCTTACATCAGTGGTGGGAAAGTTATTGGAAGGGATTCTGACAGACAGGATTTATATGCATTTGGAAAGGCATGGTCTGATTAGGGATAGTCAGCATGGCTTTGTGCGTGGGAAATCATGTCTCATGAATTTGATTGAGTTTTTCGAGGAGGTGACCAAGAGGATTGATGACAGCAGGGCGATGGACGTTGTCTACATGGACTTTCGCAAGACCTTTGACAAGGTCCCGCATGGTAGGCTGGTCCGGAAGGTTCGAACACATGGGATCCAGGGTGAGCTAGCAAATTGGATACAAAATTGGCTGGGTGATAGGAGGCAGAGGGTGATAGTGGAGGGTTGTTTTCCTGATTGGAGGCCGGTGACCAGTGGTGTGCCACAGGGATCGGTGCTGGGCCCTCTGTTGTTTGTCATATATATTAATGACTTGGATGTGAATGTAGGGGGCATGATTAGTAAGTTTGCAGATGACACCAAAATTGGTGGTATAGTGGACGGTGAAGAAGGTTGTCTAAAGTTACAACCGGATATAGATAAACTGGGAAAATGGGCAAGGGATTGGCAAATGGAATTGAAGACAGACAAGTGTGAAGTGATGCATTTTGGGAAGTTAAACCAGGGCAGGACATATACAGTGAATGGCAGGGCCCTGGGGAGTGTTGTTGAGCAGAGAGACCTTGGGGTGCAAGTAGATAGTTGCCTGAAAGTGGCAACAGAGGTAGACAGGGTGATGAAGAAGGCGCATGGTATGCTTACCTTCATCGGCCGAGGCATTGAGTACAAGAGTTGGGACGTCATGTTACAGTTGTACATAAAGTTGGTTCGGCCGCATTTGGAGTACTGTGTGCAGTTTTGGTTGCCGCACTACAGGAAAGATGTGATTAAGCTAGAGAGGGTGCAGAAAAGATTCAGAAGGATGTTGCCTGGTTTGGAGGGCTTGAGTTATAAAGAGAGATTGGATAGGCTGGGTCTGTTTTCCCTGGAGCGAAGGAGGCTGAGAGGGGACATGATAGAGGTATATAAAATTATGAGAAGCATAGATATGGTAGATAGCCAGAGTCTGTTCCCCATGGTAGGGGTGACTAAAACTAGAAGGCACTGATTTAAGGTGAGAGGGAGGAGGTTTAAAGGGGATCAAAGGGGTAAATGTTTCACACGAAGAATAGTGGGTATCTGGAATGAGCTGCCTGAGGAGGTGGTGGAGGCAGGAACAGTAGCGACATTTAAGAGGCATCTGGACAGGTACTTGAATGAGCAAGGCATAGAGAGATATGGAATTACTGCAGGCAGGTGGGATTAGTATAGATGGGCATTATGGTAGGCATGGACACGGTGGGTCAAAGGGCCTGTTTCTATGCTGTACGACTCTATGACTCTATGACTCTGTGATTATTACTTGCATTAGAGTGAAAGAAATCACAAGGTTACAGTATGGTGATTTGAGTCATTTCACAGTGCAATACTGCTGAGTGTTCAGAATCTTTCAGTTATTTTACATCACTTGTTTGAATTTTGCATTAGGAAGCATAATCTTTCTCAGTCATGAATATTGCAAGTTGTTGAGTTTTTTTATGTCAATATAATCTCAATCGGTTGTTAATGCACTATAGAGCAATCTGCAAAACTCTTATTTAAGATATTCTACCCTGAGCTGCAAATAAATTAAATTGATTCATTAAATAAATGAAATGATATGAAATTTTGAGCGTCAAGTCTGTGTGAATTCTCTGTTTTTTTATAGTTTTTCAATGAGTGGAGTTTGAGCGTCAGAAAATATAATTCAGCAATTCATTGCTGCAGCCAAGATTCCACCTTTGAGCACTCTCCCAGGAA
Source organism: Heterodontus francisci (assembly GCF_036365525.1). Classification (NCBI taxonomy): domain Eukaryota; kingdom Metazoa; phylum Chordata; class Chondrichthyes; order Heterodontiformes; family Heterodontidae; genus Heterodontus; species Heterodontus francisci. Next base: position 5,437,469 of record NC_090372.1, on the reverse strand, counting down.
CAGATTAGCATGCGGATGGGAGCTGGGCCATCCAGCACTAATTGGGGAGCTGATCTGAATCTCTGTGAATTCTCCGTAATAAACTATTATTCTACATGAAGGGAAGAGCTTTAAAGATTCCCGACTATGGGGGAACCATATGACTTTTGCATGATTGTGTCAGAACCTCACATCCTCAAACTACAGTGGGTTTTCAAACAATGTAAATGCTTGGGAAATCATGCACAGCACTTGTCTGAATTCGGAAATGCATTCCTTTGGGCAAAGGAATGTCCACCAGAAGAATCAAGTCATATAAATAACTCTTTGGGCTGAATTTTATCAGCCTGCCACTGATTTCGGCGGTAGGTGAAAAAAATGGTCGTCGGCCAAAGAGCTGCCACAATTCCAAGCGCGGTGGCTCATTTAAATAGCCGGGCCATGCCAGCACCTCTCCCCACCCCCCACCGATCACATGGAGGGGTGGGCTGTCCGTCCCCAGCAATGGTACCAGCTACCTGTGCGCTGGCGCTGACGCCATTTGTAAAGGGCTGTTAGCCCGACCGGCATATTTAGATATATAAAGAATATCTATATATATATTTTTTAAGAATTATGAAATTAAATAAATACATCTCTTTTGCCTCTCTCCCACCCACCAATAACAATTAAATTAATTATTTGCCCTCCCCCCCCGAAACACTTAACTTTACCATCTGATCTTCCCCTCTCAAACTGCATAAACTTTAAACTTCAACCCTTCCCACAATTCCATACACCGTAAATCTGACCCCTCCACCTCCTCCCACACTGATAACCTTACCTCCTCCACCTTCCCCACCAGTGTTGCACCTCATTTCCCTGGATGGGGATCCGAAGGCATGGGAGTTCCGGCTGCCGGGCCAAAGATTGCAGCAAGACGTAAAGACTAATGGTAAATACATACAAATCTATTAATTTACTTTATTTGTATATGGTGATTGTGCTTCTGTCACTGAGTGGTGGGGAGGCTGCCACGGTGCCTCACCGGGCCCTGCCAGTGTCGAGGCCTATGGCAGGCCTCATCTGGGGCCACCTTTGGGCTCCCCCACCACAGATCCTGAGGTCGAGGGCTCCTTAAAATCCAGCCCTTTATTTCTCAGCAATCGAGGAGTCTTTGAATTACATTTGCAAATGAAGTACTGATGCATGCAGTGAGGCATAGGACAGGTACCCTGCTTGGCATTCATGATGATTCTCTGCAGGGAAGAGTCACCTTACACCCGCCCGGAAATAGCTGACAGAGTGAATCTTCTCTACGTAAGCACAAAAGCATCGGGTGCAATGGGAAAACCTGTGCCTCCACATTTCCCTCCGAGCCATACACCATCCTGACTTGGACATATATTCGCTATTCCATCATCGTCACTGGGTTACAATCCTGGAACTCCCTCCCGAGCAGCAATGTGGCAGCAACTTCACCACAGACTGCAGTTATTCAAGAAGGAGGTCCACTGCCATTTTCTGAAGAGCATATGGGGATGGGGCAATAAATGTTAGTGACCCCCCTCCCCCACCAACATCCTGAGAAATAATTAAATTAATTAAATCCCAGCTGACTTGGCTGCAAATATGGCAGAAAATGATAGCTCTGGGAAAAGGTGTTGGCTAGCACTCCCAAGCAGATTAGAGCAACATGTCCCTGAAAGTTTGTCCTCAAAAGCCTTTCACTCTTTTACTGACTTCAAAGCTATCATGCATGCCATAGTCCCTCTGACTGCTCAGCATGCAGAGCCTTACAGCAGTAGCATGTCACTCATTCAGGCTGCAACTTATATATGGAACTGTTGTCAAATGGCGATCTTAATGCGGTTTAACATGGCAGTTCCTGTCAGCTGCACAATGCATGTTCAAATTGCTGGCTTGGAAGGGCTGCAGAATGGACACACGGATGAGACCTTGCAGCTTGTGAGATGCGGCATAAATATATAATTGTATATACTGTTGCTGTTTAGTGGGAACAGAGATGTCAATCTTTGCCTCACCCAACAATGCACCATTCACTTAGTTAATTCATTTGCACGTAACAAATTAGTTAATACTAGTGATGATGCTATAAAATATAAGGAAGAGAAGGCATAACTGTTCGGGGAAACAGTAAGCAGCTAAGATGGAATTAGGCTACAGGTTTAAATACAGAAGCAGCACATTATGCAGACCAACAGCCTATGGAGATAGTTTCCTTGGACGTTGTTTATTAGTGTAGGCTCGCAAATACAGGGCTGGATTTTACCAAGCCCATGGCACAGGCTCCATGGCGGTGGGGTGGCTGGAAGATGGTTGCGGCAGAGGCCCACCACGGAGGCTGACACCAGGAGGGCCAGGCCCGATCCTCCTGGCGGTGGCAAGGCTTCAGGGCAGCTCCCCCGCCGCTGGGCAATGGGACTTGCATCTACATATTCAAATCAATCAAATGAATAAATTAGCATAAACTTATCTTTAATCTTCCGGGCCTGCCACGATACTCAGTGTGGCGGCCGGCACTCCCACACCTTCAATTCCACACCTGGGGAAAGCCAGTGTGACATTGGTGGGGAGGGGGGAGGAGTTAAGATTTCCACTGTTGTGGGGGGGTGGAGAATGGGGTCAAATAAACGGAATGGATGTAGGTGATGGTGGGAAGGGATGAACTTTAAACTTTGTGCAGTCTTGAGGGTTGGGGGGGAAGGACAGATTAAAAAGGTGTTTTGGGGGCAAGGGCAAATAGCTATTGTAATTATTATTGGGGGATGGGAAAGAGGCATTAGAAATGTATTTGATAAATTTGGGGGGGGGGTGGTGGGGTTCACTTTAAAAATTCAAATTTGCCATCAGGGCTGGCTAGCCTTTAAAAATGTCGCCAGTGCCTGCGTTCCGGCAGCTGAAGCGATTGAGCCATTGTCGGGGGGGCGGGGAGGTCACACTGGCCATCTAAGGTGTGCGGCCCATGTTTTGAGCTCGTCACCAAGAGCGACGGCGGGCTCTTAAAATCCAGCCCATAGTTAGTGGCAGTTGGTAGGTTTGTTCATAAGTCTGGTTCTGGAGCCGCTGGATATTTTTGGAATGTTTTGTTTGATTTCCCTTGTCTCCAAACACGTTAAATTGGGATTTGGGGAACTTTGAAAGTGAATTCCACTTTTCCAGAAAGATAGCATTTAAAAAAAAAGTATCCCTTTTAGAGCTCCCGTCACCTCATGTGATAAACCGAATACTAGGGAATATATCCCCCTGTGAGCAGTGGTACATCTTCACTTTGTGTGAAGAATAAAACAGCTGATAACAAATTGACAACCGGTTTTACATCTCTCCAGATTTTTTGTTGCCAATTGAACTTCCGACCGTATATCTGCTCCATCACGAAGGCAGCCTATTTCCACCTCCATAACATGGCTCAACTCAACCCCTGCTTCAGCTCATCAACTGCTGAAACCCTCATCCATGCCTTTGTTACCTCTAGACTTGACTATTCCAATGCATTCCTGGCCGGCCTCCTACATTCTACTCTCCATAAACTTGAGGTCATCCAAAACTCTGTTGCCCATGTCCTAACTCGCACCAAGTCTTTTTCACCCATCACCCCTGTTAGAGACACTACAGAAATACAAGTTGGTGTAGTTGTTGTTGTTGATGTAAAAAGCTATCATTAGCGCAGATTGAAGGCTTACCCTGGAATGTCAAGGGCTGCATTGTCGTGTCTTCAGCATCATGAATAAACATGCTGAAAGTAACCAGCAGGAAATTTGAACCAACAAATGACAGGATATTTGCTGCAAAACGCGATCTCGCAAGAGCACGAGTCCCAATTTTCTTGGTTCCCTCTCATCACCGATTCAACACCACAGGATCCTTGTCACCGACCAGAAAATGCACTGCGCAGGTACTGAGTTTACACAAAATATATCAATCCAGTTCTGATGACGGGTCACTGACCTGAAACATTAACTCTGCTTCTCTCTCCACAGATGCTGCCTGACCTGCAGCATTCCAGCATTTCTGTTTTTTTTGGATATTATATATATCAATGATGTTGTTTGTAATCTTGGAGAGAAGTGGGGGAGACTGATAGAATTGTTTGTGGTTGGAATGGTTTCATAAAAGTGACTATTATTGTAACCTTTGTTTTAAATTTTTGCTTGATGTTCATGAGCTGGGAGAACTCACCATCAATTTTTAGTATTTGACGGAAATTCAGGGAGACAGATTCAAGATGTCCCATGATAGGTAGAAACGTATTCTTTGTAACCTTTAAAGATCCCTTGTAATACGAGGTTTACTTTAAAAATATTTAGCCAGGTTGATTTAAGCTAGTGGGTGCTTTTTAATGTATGGCAAATTTTATTCCCAGCCCATGTAGGGTTTTGTGTGGGGTGGGGGGGTGGTGGGAGAGGGTCGGAAAATCGGGGCAGCAGCGGCCGCCATGGAACCTGATGCCGGGATTGTTGGGCCCGAACTTCCCGGCAGCGGGAAAGCTCCGTGGTGGCTCCTCCACCGTTCTGCACCAGGACCCAACTTAGCAAATTTAAATAACACATTAGCATGAAGTAAAATATAAACTGCAGCGATCTTACCTGCAATTCCCGATCTTCAGCATGAGGTGCGGCACTCACACACCTTCACCTTGGTGTACAGGGAAAGCTGGCACCACCAAGGTGGGGACGGGGTGAACTCTGCCCTCTGATGGGTGGGGGTGAAGGGGTGAACTCTGCACTCTGATGGGTGGGGGGGAAAGGGTGAACTCTGCACTCTGATGGGTGGGGGTGAAGGGGTGAACTCTGCCCTCTGATGGGTGGGGGTGAAGGGGTGAACTCTGCCCTCTGATGGGTGGGGGTGAAGGGGTGAACTCTGCACTCTGATGGGTGGGGGTGAAGGGGTGAACTCTGCCCTCTGATGGGTGGGGGTGAAGGGGTGAACTCTGCCCTCTGATGGGTGGGGGTGAAGGGGTGAACTCTGCACTCTGATGGGTGGGGGGGAAAGGGGTGAACTCTGCACTCTGATGGGGGGGGGTGGGAAAGGGGTGAACTCTGAACTCTGATGGGGGGGGAAGGGGTGAACTCTGCACTCTGATGGGTGGGGGGGAAAGGGTTGAACTCTGCACTCTGATGGGGGGAGGAAGGGGTGAACTCTGCACTGATGTGGGGGGGGGGAAAGGGGTGAACTCTGCACTCTGATGGGTGTGGGGAAGGGGTGAACTCTGCACTCTGATGTGGGGGGAGGGGGGAAAGGGGTGAACTCTGCACTGTGATGGGTGGGGGGGGTGAAGGGGTGAACTCTGCACTCTGATGTGGGGGGGGAGGGGTGAACTCTGCACTCTGATGGGGGCGGGGAAGGGGTGAACTCTGCACTCTGATGTGGGGGGGGGAAGGGGTGAACTCTGCACTCTGATGGATGTGGGGGGGGGGTGAAGGGGTGAACTCTGCACTCTGATGGGTGTGGGGGGTGAAGGGGTGAACTCTGCACTCTGATGTGGGGGGGGGGTGAAGGGGTGAACTCTGCACTCTGATGGGTGTGGGGGGGTGAAGAGGTGAACTCTGCACTCTGATGGATGTGGGGGGGTGAAGGGGTGAACTCTGCACTCTGATGGATGTGGGGGGGTGAAGGGGTGAACTCTGCACTCTGATGGATGTGGGGGGGGTGAAGGGGTGAACTCTGCACTCTGATGGCTGTGGGGGGTGAAGGGGTGAACTCTGCACTCTGATGGATGTGGGGGGGTGAAGGGGTGAACTCTGCACTCTGATGGATGTGGGGGAGGTGAAGGGGTGAACTCTGCACTGTGATGGGTGTGGGGGGGTGAAGGGGTGAACTCTGCACTCTGATGGGTTGGGGGGGTGAAGGGGTGAACTCTGCACTCTGATGGATGTGGGGGGGTGAAGGGGTGAACTCTGCACTCTGATGGGTGTGGGGGGGTGAAGGGGTGAACTCTGCACTCTGATGGATGTGGGGGGGGTGAAGGGGTGAACTCTGCACTCTGATGGGTGTGGGGGGGTGAAGGGGTGAACTCTGCACTCTGATGGGTGTGGGGGGGTGAAGGGGTGAACTCTGCACTCTGATGGATGTGGGGGGGTGAAGGGGTGAACTCTGCACTGATGGATGTGGGGGGGTGAAGGGGTGAACTGTGCACTCTGATGGATGTGGGGGGGTGAAGGGGTGAACTCTGCACTGTGATGGATGTGGGGGGGTGAAGGGGTGAACTCTGCACTCTGATGGATGTGGGGGGGTGAAGGGGTGAACTCTGCACTCCGATGGGTGTGGGGGGGTGAAGGGGTGAACTCTGCACTGTGATGGGTGTGGGGGGGTGAAGGGGTGAACTCTGCACTCTGATGGGTATGGGGGGTTGAAGGGGTGAACTCTGCACTCTGATGGGTGTGGGGGGGGTGAAGGGGTGAACTCTGCACTGTGATGGGTGTGGGGGGGTGAAGGGTTGAACTCTGCACTCTGATGGGTGTGTGGGGGTGAAGGGGTGGACTCTGCACTCTGATGGGTGTGGGGGGGTGGGGTGAAGGGGTGAACTCTGCACTCTGATGGGTGGGGGGATGAAGGGGTGAATTCTGCACTCTGATGGGTGTGGGGGGGTGAAGGGGTGAACTCTGCACTCTGATTGGTGTGGGGGGGGTGAAGGGGTGAACTCTGCACTGTGATGGGTGTGGGGGGGTGAAGGGGTGAAATCTGCACTCTGATGGGTGTGGGGGGGTGAAGGGGTGAACTCTGCACTCTGATGGGTGTGGGGGGGTGAAGGGGTGAACTCTGCACTCTGATGGGTGTGGGGGGGTGAAGGGGTGAACTCTGCACTCTGATGGGTGTGGGGGGGTGAAGGGGTGAACTCTGCGTTATGTTGTGCTGTTTGCGGGGCTGTCAGATTTTATAAAATGGCGCCAGCACCTGCTCCATCAACATGCGACATCGTGAACAGCATCGCCAAGGCTGCCCACACCATGTGATTGGTGGTGGGGGAGGGGGGGGGGGGCGGCCGCTGTAAATATGTAAAATGGCCCCCCGCCGCATAATCACGTTGGTGCGTCGCGCAGATGCCGTGGGGAATGGCCGCCGTGTTCTGCATCCGCCAACAAAATCCAGCCCGACATGTTCAGGAGGGAAATAACTTTGCGGATAACAGGAGCTTTCCTGGGGGAAAGGAACTCTTCGTTTTTGCTTTTTTATAATGTCACCCGTTATTAACAAGCACGCTGATGGGGTTCCTGTTCCTCCATCGAGTAGGACTAGAATTCTGGAGGGAACTCTTTGAAATAATATCACTTGTTGATTTGCTCTAAAATACATGTTAATTTCTGGTAGAATAAGCTGCTGGCAGAAGATGGGCCCACCCCACAACTGGTGTATTTATGCAAATGACAGGATGATGGCCAAAGCTATTGCCCGAGAAATTCTTTTATTACAGAATTGTACTTGACTTAAGTTCAACTTGTTGAAAAGGGTGATAGGTTATTTGCATATCTTAACAAACCAGGAAGCGGGTTGTCTTCATAGGCTCACAAAGTTTGTCTGAAATATCGGCCGGAATTCTACACCCATACCACCCCCAGGAGCGGGCTGGGAGACGGGTGTTGCTGTTCCCGTCGCCTACCCACCCCTATTGTACCAGTGGCGAGGGAAGTGGCAAATGGTCTGCCCGCCTCAGGCCAATTGAGGCCCTTAAGTGACCAATTAATTACCACTTAATGGCCTCCTCCTGCTGTTGTTGGTATTTTACCAGTGGCGGTGGGGTGGGCCTGCTGATCGGGCACCCTGTGCCACAGAGGGCTCCCTAAGCGCAAGGGCTATACCTGCTAAAATTATCCCCCCTGCCCGGCTCTCCGACTCCCACCCTCTTGGTGGGCCCTAGCCAATTGTTCCCAGCGAGGCCCAAATCCCACTTAACTTTTTGAAGGATGGCATCCATTGTCCTCTTTTTGCTGGGTGCAGTCCCAGCAGAGGCTGCTGCTCCCAGTGGCACCACTGGGACTGATTGGCCAGCAACCCTTGGAGGTGGGACTTCCTGCTTTTGAGGAACGTAAGCCCAGACCGACGCCAATTAAGGGCCTGGGCCACGCAAAGGAGCAAAGTGGCTTCCAGACCTAGCAGCGCGGGCTCTGCCCCTACTTTTTAAGCCAGTGGGCAGAGTCACTGCCACAGCATTAAGTTCTTCCATCATCTTTTCCTGAAGTGATCAGAAACACTGGGCTGAATTTTGACTCCCAAAAATCGGCAGATTAGTGTCATGGCAGAGGATAAAATGCAAAAAATCTGGAACAGGAACTGAACCTGCTTTGAACCCGCCCACTTCCACTCTTAATGGAGGTGGGATAGGGGGCAGGTGACTAAACCTCTCACAAAAAACAGGTTGCTTATTTAAATATTATAACGAGGCTGCTTCCTTCATTTTAAGAGTCATCCTATTTTTAATCGCAGGTGGCTGTGTTTCCCAAGCCCGGGAAACGCAGAAGCTTAAAGGAGGAAGAGGAGCTGAATGCATGAAGAAAGTGCCTTTCCAGCACTGCCTGTGGGCGAAGAGGAACAGGAGTGTTTTCTCCAGGCCTAATAAGCTACCCAGGAAGCCCCCATCTATCCGTGCAATCACAGAACCTATCACTATCCAGATGCCCGCTTGTAGATTTGGCTGAGTTCACCCGTATGAGTGTGTTTGTGTGTATATGTTTGTGTGTATTTGTAGTGTGGGTGTGGGTGTGCATGTGTATTTGTGCGTGAAAAAGAGCATGTGAGAAATGTAACAACCTGATTACTCAGCAGTTGCAGCTTTTGATGTGTTCTATAAATTTCAAAATAGTGTATTAAGCTTAGGGAGAGAGAAATACCGTGGGGGGAAAAAAAGTGTCCTTTTTAATATTAATAGTTGAATGTAAACAAAAAATACACCTGTTGATTTTGAAGCCAACTAATTATCTCACTTCTGTCTTCTTGGCAGAAATGTTTAATGACAATTGCTTACAGTTGTGAAACATACATTCGATATATGAAACAATATATAAGAAGTAAAGATATTTAAGAATAACAATGTGAAATGACATGATTGCTCAACCAATGTTTTATTTTACATATATATAGATGTAAATGATATAGTATACACACATAAATACAAGTAAAACTAGAGGGAGACTGATCTGGGCAAACATTCAATTAGATGAATATTGTGTTGGTTTATGCCGGAGGAGGATTTTCTGTCCATTGCAGCATTCTGGTTGACCTTAGATTCTAATCTGAATGATCTTTCTTGCAGGGTCAATCTGAATAATCTGAGCACTCATTCCTTGTGCCCAAGAGTGTGTTGCATTGTCTGAAGCTGAAAATTTAGAGCATTATTTATGTACTCAACTTAATAATGCATCCCAAGTGCAATATTGCACTTCTCACAGTCTGAAAATTATTCCTATTGCTTCATTCAGCCCTTGGGCTAAAATCCATAAAATGGATGAATGCTTTCATATACATAAGTGGGCAAGTGCCCTCTACATGGCAATGTATAGTATAGTGTCAGTGAATGATACTGCTTGTACTGTCACTTGTTGTGATCACTGAATAAGTCAGAAATGTCCAGTCCAGACAACAGTAAAATTATTACAAAGAAAAGAATGTGCATTTCTATAGTGCCTTTCGAGACCTCAAAATGTCCCAGAATGCTTTAGTCAATTAAACACTTTTGAAGTGTAGTCACTGTTGTAAGAAACGTGGCAGCCAATTTGCACACAGAAAGCTCCCAAAAGTATAAATGTGATAATGACCGCATCGCTATTTTAAAGGTGTTGGTTGAGGGGTAAATATTGGTCAGGACACTGGGGAGAACTCCCCTGCTCATCTTCAAAAGAGCGCCACAAGATTGTTTCCATCCACCTGAGAGGGTAATGGGACCTTGGTTTACCATCTCATCTAAAAGACGATGTCTCCAACAGTGCAGCACTCCCTCAGTACTGAAATGAAGTGTCAGCTTGGATATTGGGGCAAATTTTACTGGGCCCCAGATGTCAGGGGTCATGGGAGGGGGGCCCAGAAAATACCTCTGGGAGAGGCCTGCCACAGGCCTCGACACTGGGAAGGCCTCGCCCCTTATTATCAACGGCAGTGAAGCCTCGTGGCAGCCCCCGCCCTCCGCCACTCAGCAACGGGAACATTATTAAAATATGTTAATGAATGTTAATTAAATAATAAATACTTACCTCGTCTTGCCAGCCATCCCGCTTCCACATTAAGGTTGGTGGCCATCACTCCCACACCATCCGATCCCCGACCACTGAAGAATGTCGGAACACCGGTGGGGAGGGGGGAACCAGGTGAGTTTTCAGGGTGGGGGGGGGGGTGGAAATCGGGGTTAAATGATTCTGATTGGTTGAGGGGTGATGGGAAGGGGTAAAGGTAAAAGCTTGAGTGGAGCATAAATGCCGATATGGACCGGTTGGGCCTGTTTCTGTGCTGCATAGCCTTTATAATCCTATGTAATATCACTTTATGTGGCTTGGTTAAAACTTCGCTTGATAACGCGTCTGTGAAGCACCTTTGGGTGATTTACGTTGTTACAGGTGCCAAATAAATGCAAATTATTGCTGTTAATGGCAGCTTTATAATGTAGATTTACACCAACTAAGTGCTTTGATGGATCGGGTATGTCCGCAGGATCAAAGACAGTTACACACCCAAGGATCTTCTGTATGCTGAGGTAGCCGGGGTAACACAACCAGTGGGGCATCCAAAGCTCTGCTTCAAGGATGCTTGCAAGCGTGACATGAAGGCCCTAAATATCGACTATTGCACTTGGGAGTCACTAGCTGGCGAAGGAGGGAAATGGCGCCACATCCTGTGGATTGATGTGCACTGCCACGATGACCAGTTTCTACAGCAGCTTGGCAACAGGCGCCGATATCAAAAACAACAACTCACAGCGTCACTTGGCAGCTTCACGTGCAGCACTTGTGACAGAACCTGCCTCTCAAGGATTGGCCTTCACAGCCATCAGCAAAGGTGCACCAAGAGAAGTCACCCCACCGAAATGGATTGTTTGCTGTGCGTCCATCATCTTTCATAGATTGAAGGATGCCAACCCAAAGTGTTTGGGAATATTAAAAGCAAAATACTGCGGATGCTGGAAATCTGAAATAAAAACAAGAAACGCTGGAAATACTCAGCAGGTCTGGCAGCATCTGTGGAGAGAGAAGCAGAATTAACATAACGTCCAGTTCTGAAGAAGGGTCACTGAACTGAAACGTTAACTCTGTTTCTCTCTCCACAGATGCTGCCAGACCTGCTGAGTATTTCCAGCGTTTCTTGTTTTTATTTCATGTTTGGGAATATTGTTTTGTGTCCAGTGCTCCAGGCACAGCGCTATACATGCCGAGGATGCATGTTGGGAATTTGGTGTACATACTATGAGTTTCCTTCCATAAAAATTAAAGTTGAAGATGTAAATTGACCCCTGGTTGAGACTTCAGAAACTGAGAGAACGCGGACCTTAATTTCATTATTTAAAGGCGCATTCTGGCCTAGGTAACAAGAATAAAAGGACTGAAGGATGTGTGTCGCTGTTGTCACCTGCCAGAAACCTGCTTTAAAGTTGAGAGAAAATTGAGTTTTAAGCTAAAAAAAAAGCATAGTTTTTCCTTTTGTGCATACCTGTTACTCTCCACTCCTTGAATAGGTGACTGAAGTTGATAATGTTAATTGTAAATCTGCCATAGCTCATTAAGACCTTATTAAAGAGTGTTCCAAGACAGGTCCTGTGGTTTTCTGCTGAAGGAAATTAAAATAACTCGAAAGTTATATTTCTTCACTCAGCTCAATGATAACAACAGTTAACTCTTCAACCAGGTACCTCTGTCAGTGTGGATTTTTCTGCTATGTTCACAGGTTCTGTGAAATAGTGGGTGAAGTTGTTGAAAAGTGTAGCCTGTGCCAGAAAATCAGTACCTTTCTCATCTTGTATAGTCCCCACCACTTACACTGTCCCTGTTCATCTGAGATAACTGCCTATATGAGGCAAACTGAGCTATTTGTTAGTAACATATATGCCAATGATAAAGGCACTGCAAAAACCGTATGAAGCATGCTGGATATTTTGGGCAGTTTATTGGTGGCCGTGCCTTCAGCTGCCTACTACCTAAGCTCGGGAATTCTCTCCCTAAATGTCTTCACTTCTGTCTTCTCTTTTAAGATGTCCTTAAAACCTAACTGTTTGACTATGCTTTTGGTCACCTGTCTTAATATTTCCTCATGTGACTCAAAGCCAAATTTTGTTTGATAAACCTGTGAAACACCTTGGTATGTTTACAATGTTAAAGGCGCTATATAAATGCAAGTTATTGTTGAAGCAAAAACAGAGAGTGCTGGAAATACTCAGCAAGTCAGGCAGCACCTGTGGAGAGAAAAACAGAGTTAACATAGCTCTGACGAAAGGTTACAGTGCTGGACGGGCTATATGGTCTACTCCTGCTCCTATTTCTTATGTTCCCTGAAGGACCTTAGTGATTCAGTTGGGTTTTTACAACAATCCTGGTCACCATTACTGTTATGCTTTGTAATTCCAAATTTATTTAATTAACCAAGTTTAAATTCCCCAGGTGTGATAGTGGAATTTGAACTAGTTTCTCTGGATCATTAGTCCAGACATCCAGATAAGTCCAGTAACATAACCAGTATGGTACCGTACCCAATCTGTGATAGCTATGAAGTACTGGCTTCCACTATCTAGACTCGTGGTCTTGGTATTAAAAAAAGAGGCACAAAATGAGCTTATTGTTGGAGAGTCTTTGCTAGGCGAAGTTGTATTCAGATTCCACCTTGAATTAAAGATTTCAGTTTGTGGGTAAATGGAAGCATATTCAGAGATTTACTGAAAAATAGGTGCTATCTGTGGGTCAGCAAACAGAGTCATAGAGACATAGAGAGATACAGTACCGAAACAGGCCCTTCGGCCCATCGAGTCCGCACCGATCATCAACCACCCATTGGGGCGGCACAGTGGCGCAGTGGTTAGCACCGCAGCCTCACAGCTCCAGCGGCCCGGGTTCAATTCTGGGTACTGCCTGTGTGGAGTTTTCAAGTTCTCCCTGTGTCTGCGTGGGTTTCCTCCGGGTGCTCCGGTTTCCTCCCACAGCCAAAAGACTTGCAGGTTGATAGGTGAATTGGCCATTAGCAATTGCCCCTAGTATAGGTAGGTGGTAGGGGAATATAGGGACAGGTGAGGATGTCGTAGGAATATGGGATTAGTGTAGGATTAGTATAAATGGGTGGTTAACGGTCGGCACAGGCTTGGTGGGCCGAAGGGCCTGTTTCAATGCTGTATCTCTAAATCTAAATCTAAAAATCTATACTAATCCTACATTAATCCCATTTCCCTCTCCCATCCCCACCTACCCTCAATTCTGCTACCACCTATCTACACTAGGGGCAATTTACAATGACTAATTTACCTATCAAACTGCAAGTCTTTGGCATGTATCTGTCATCATATAAGATAGTGTTGGATGGTTCTAACCTTGTCATGGATACATCTACATGTTTATTCTATTCTGTTCATGTCGTTAGATGAGACAGTTTATGTTACGTCTCAAGGTTGTGCTGTGGAGACTTTCTCGTCTTTGGAGTATTGAGCTAAAAATACTGAACTGAAAACCAAGAATGAAGGTCATGGAGGAGGCAATGTGACGGCCTTTTAGCTCAGCTTAACAAGCGCGACAATTGTAAGAAAATTAGAATACGAAGCGGAAGGAAAGAGATCTGCAAGGTTGAGCTCAACTGATTGTAACGTGGGACCTTCTGCAGCATAAAATTGGGGCATGTGTTGATAGTGAGTGTATCATATTTAACCCCTAATAAACTGCTAATGTTTGACTGCCCAGTCCTGGACCCTTATCTCTGGTAAATAGTCAAAGGATGGCAGCCTCTGTCTATGTTATTACAAAGAGAGATTTCCAACAGCATGACTGTTATTCAGCATATTACTGCAGTAATGAGAGTACATGCTATGTTTAAAAATGAGCACAAATGCTATTTGGACCCTGATAACAGTGAAAATCATTTTCACAGTGAACTAATTGGATTATCATTGCAGAAAGCAGCAGCATTGTTGTCTCCACAATGTTCAGTATCCCCTAGGTCCTGTGTGGTTTGCCAGCCAATGTTCCCCATGATGTCCTCATCACAACTGCTGATGGGTAGGGTGGGGGGAAGGAGTGAGGTTGGGGGCTATTGCCTGATTGCCACTATTAAGTCATGGATCAGTGTTCATTGCTGAAAGCTGCTGTTACATCTTCTTCTTGTCTTCTGGTTCCCAGATGTTGGAAATAATCACACTTTAAACTTAGAAAGGCTTGAGCTTTTCATTTATTTGTTCATCCACCATGCTGCCTGCTGTAGGACTAGTGAGGCTGGTTTTGTGTTACATATCCCATGACTCTCCAGTGCAGCCATGAATGTGGCCCCACTGGAACACTTACACATAACAACTAGTTCCTAGCTAATTAGTTCCTAGCACTTTACAGATAGTATAACAATATAAAACAGCTGCCTCCTTCTGTAAAGAACAAAAAATTCTGCATTACTTGAGATGTAAAGAGAATAAAGTAGAATGAAATGTAAAACTCCATGAGAGCTGAGAATGGAAAAGCTCTGTGAATACATTCATGTACTTAGTTCTATCTGTGAGTAAAAAGTGTTTGTGAACAATCTTTCTTAATCAATGGTAAATGGGTAGAGTTTATAGAACCAGAAAAGTTTACAGCATTGAAGGAGGCTGCTCAGCCTGTCAATTCTATTCTAGCTCTTGATTAGAACAATCTAAAACTATTCACATTGCCTATTCACTCTCTTCATCCACTATCTTCCTCTACTTCAAATATTTATCCAATGTTTTTCCTTTCCAAGATGCAATGCCCTCCGCCTCAACCATTCCCTGTGGCAAAGTGTCATGCTTAAATGCAAGAATATTTTCCAAGCTCTCGCCTCTGTCTTTTTGTGACAGTTTTAAATTTATGACCTCTTGTTACTGAAATAGTTTTTTTCCTATTTGCTCTGGAAAAACACTTCAAATTTCAACCACTATAAAATATTTTCTTAGCTTTTTCTGCTTCTTTGGAAGTTGTCCCAGAATCTCAGGTCTTTCCTCTTAAGTATTGTTTCCAACCCCTGATATCATTAGGGTAAATCTATGGTGTACACTCGTTATGGCTTTATCGTGCTTTACATAATGGTACTACCATGTCTGTTGTGGGATAATGGTTATGTTACTGGGCTGGTAATCCAGAGACCTGAATTAATGATCTGGTAAACCTGAGTTCAAATCCTAGTCAAGGCAGTTGGGGGATTTTGGTTCAGTTAATCAAATAAATCTGCAAGTAAAAAGCTCCCATCAGTTTTTTTTTATTCATTCATGGGCTATGAGTGTCTTAACCTGTCCTGCCACCTTCAATGTTTGTGCACACATACCCCAGCTTCCTCTGCTCCTGCACCCCCTTTAGAATTGTGCCCTTTATTTTATATTGTCTCTCTGCGTTCTTTCACGAATATCCTCAACTGTGCTGCATATACCTAAATTTGAGTTAACAACACAGTTGTGTGAAACTATTGAGATACTTTCAAGCTCTTCAGATAGACATTTCTACCGATATAAAATAATTGTTACCCATAACCTTCTAGCAATGTAACATATTTGACAGTAATCTGCATTTCATACCTTGGTACTTTTCTTCAAATCAGACATTTTCGTCCATGCATCTCTTCAAGCATGGCATGTTTGCAGATTGCATAGACCTCCTGCTTGGGTGCCTCTCATGTCTGCTGAACTGGGTTGGCCCGTCTGCCGATTAAGTGAGCTTCTGAGTGATTCGCTACCATTATCTCAGGACCTTGACCTGTGTTATCTGTAATGAATCTGAATTCCAAGAACGCACTTGGAATGAAAACAGTGTTCCCCCAAGTGTTTAAAAAAAGGACAGAAAAATATGAGCTCCCAATTAACATCTAGGGGTGCAGTAGGAGCAAATTAAACAATTGAGTTCAAGTGGAAATACATCAAGCATGCTGTCATTGACTCAAGCTCTTTTCCTGCAGCCCAAGGTCACAGGTAAGGTATAAGTGAGAAAGGCTGTTTGGCTCATCCAGAAAGAACTTAGACATGCAAGTTGATTTTCCTTGCTAAACTTCACAATAGAAACTTGAGCCAGGCTGCATGCAAGATGCAGGCCCAGGCACTAATCAAATTGGATGACCAATTTGACGGGAAATTGGGTAATTGATAGATATGTAAAGGTTGGCTTCTTCCCATTACATGGAAATTCTGATGGAATCAGGTTCCTGCCCCAGAATTTCCTCAAAGCTGTTTCTACCCTGCCACTTTAACTTCATTGGAATTGCAGCAGGAATCCCATTTACTCAAGTAACTGAGCACATCAGATAAAGTTAAGGAGGCTGAGTGGAAGCAATCCCTTGGAAAGTCCAGGCTCATAATTTAAGCAAATATATGAACATATATCTATCCATATATATATATAAATATATAATGTGTGTATCCTTTTATTATTCCATCCTGAAAGTTGGATTTTCAAGTGATATTCAAGTGAGCCAGGATTGCCATTTAAAAGAAAAGGAAGATTTGCATTTCTATAGCGCCTTTCACAACCTCAGGATGTTCCAAAGCACTTTACAGCCAATGAAGTACTTTAGAAGTGTAGTCACTGTTGTAATGTAGGAAACGTGGCAGCTGATTTGCGCACAGCAAGCTCCCACAAACAGCAATGTGATAATGACCAGATAATCTGTTTTGGTGATGTTGATTGAGGGATAAATATTGGTCAGGGGGACAATTTAAAAGCCTAGGATTAGAACCTTGCTTCCGAATTATTCAAAATAAGAGTTACAGACCTGTTAGGATAGAACTACATGGTGTAAGGATGTGGAATTTCATCCTCTCACCTCTAGGATTTAGCTTTAAATCCAGCTGAACTGATGGGATGAATGCTTTCTTCCTACGTTAAGTAACAGAGCTTTATGGAAATGAATGGAAGATCTGAGGGCTGACGTCACAGATCTGTCCGAATTTTAGCCTAATTTGGCACTAAACTGACAACATCCCTCAGAAAGTCTGCTAGAAATGAAAACATTCAGATTGACAATGCAGGCAAAAGGAAGGGCAACTTCTGAAGTTGGGGCTAAGGCACATTGTTAGAGTAATGCTTCTTTATTCTGTACCCGGCTATACTACATGGAAATGGTTGATGATTGTTGGGACTGCATTCTTGTTCTAATGCTTCTTGTTACTTTAAATATCAGAATACACAGACATCAGATGTAACAACCATCGGATTAGGTCTGTAATGAGCTCAAGCTACAGGATCCAATATGAGAACTCAGGTACATCACACTCCACAATCCAGTGTGACTACAACATACAGTGGTTCACTCAAAACTTTTATACCAATTAAACCATTGACCTTTACATTTCATGCATACAACCATAAATTACAATACATCAAAAGACACATAAAAGTGATATCAAGAATAACAATATGGAGCTGGGAAGATGCACTTAGCTCATCACAATCTCTCTCATAATCATTATATTGCCGTGGTTATATGTTTTATTTAAGTTCTTCCAGTCACTTTGTTACTATAAACACAATAACTAGACCAACATCTCCCAGAACATCAAGACATGGATGAATAACCTTCACACATTCTTTCAGTTCCTCATCCTTGCCTTAGGTCTGCTTCACGAAGCATCCATGTTCTGCAGAAAGCTGCTTTAACTCATTGTGTGCTGATGACCACAAACAGCCCAGGACAACATGGTACGCAGGTAGTGTGAACCCACATTCCTACAAAGGTGACATTGGCTTCCCCAACTGAAACGCTTTTCATTTTCTGACACCAAATAACACAAAAATTCACCAAATAAGAAACTCAATAGGCCGAGTATTTGCCTAACAAGAGTAGAAAATTCTGACTTGGTGTTCCCAGTGGGGAACTCCAACCATCAGGAGTCCACGTGACAAATTTTAGCAAGCATGGCATTCTGACTGCTAAATTAATGGCTAGAATAATATGGTCATAGAGTCATAGAGCACAGAAACAGGCCCTTCGGCCATCATGTCCGTGCTGGCCATCCAGCACTTGGCCCGTAGCCTTGTATGCTATGGCGTTTCAAGTGCTCATCTAAATACTTCTTAAATGTTGTGAGGGTTCCTGCCTCTACCACCTCTTCAGGCAGTGTGTTCCAGATTCCAACCACCTTCTGGGTGAAAAGGTTTTCCTCAAATCCCCTCTAAGCCTCCTGCCCATTACCTTAAATCTATGACCCCTGGTTATTGACATCTCTGCCAAGGGAAAAAGTTTCTTCCTATTTACCCTATCTATGCCCCTCATAATTTTGTATACCTCAATCAGGTCCTCCCTTAGCCTTCTCTGCTCTAAGGAAAACAACCCCAGCCGACCCAGTCTCTCTTCATAGTTGAAGTGCTCCAGACCAGGCAACAACCTGGTGAATCTCCTCTGCACCCTCTCCAGTGCAATCACATTCTTCCTATAGTGTGGCAACCAGAACTGTACACAGTACTCCAGCTGTGGCCTAACTAGCGTTTTATAAAGCTCCATCATAATCTCCCTGCTCTTATATTCTATGCCTTAGCTAATAAAGGCACGTATCCCATATGCCTTCCTAACCTTATCTACTTGTGCTGCTGCCTTCAGTGATCTATGGACAAGTACACCAAGGTCCATCTGACCCTCTGTACTTCCTAGGGTCCTACCATCCATTGTATATTCCCTTGACTTGTTAGTCCTCCCAAAATGCATCACCTCACACTTCTCAGGATTAAATTTCATTTGCCACTGCTCTGCCCATCTTACCAGCCCATCTATATCATCCTGCAATCTAAGGCTTTCCTCCCCACTATTTACTACACCACCAATTTTCATGTCGTCTGCGAACTTACTGATCATAGCTCCTATATTCACGTCTAATTCATTAATGTACACTACAAACAGCAAGGGTCCCAGCACTGATCACTGCAGTACACCACTGGTCACAGGCATCCACTCACAAAAACAGCTCACGATCATCACCCTCTGCCTCCTGCCACTAAGCTAATTTTGGATCCACTTTTGCCAAATTGCCCTGGATCCCCTGGGCTCTTACCTTCTTAACCAATCTCCCATGCAAGTCCATGTGGACTACATCAACTGCTTTACCCTCATCTATACACTGAGTCACCTCCTCGAAAAATTCAATCAAGTTTGTTCAACATGATCTCTCCCTGACAAATCCATGCTGACTATCCCTGATTAATCTCTGCCTCTCCAAGTGGAGATTAATCCTGTCCTTCAGGATTTAATGATGCAAAGTGCCTCCCAAATGCCCCAGCAGCTGAGATTTCCTGCCAGAAGTCATACTAAGAAAAGGCACTGATTATTCCTTGGTAATAAGGACTAAGATTGAGTTGGTTAACAAGCTGAACTGTTGCTCAACTCAGTTACAACTACAGCTCAATTAGTCATTAGCACGAGAAGCATTTCCTCTCTCATTCACATAGCTTTCAGAAATCTGATATAAAGATGAAAATTAAAATCTACAGGGAACAATCAGTGAAATGTTTGCTTTGGAATTGTTTCTTGCAGTGTTGGTACCAATTAGAGACTGTTGTGGTAATCAGGTAGTTTATTTCTGACAGTATCCTCAAATACGTGATTACACAGTGAAAAAGGGAATTTTTTGCGAAAGTATGAAAAAATAGTTTTCAAATTACAGCCACTCCATAAAAATTGATCCTTTGCCGATGACCAAAATCAATGATGAAACATAAATGCCAATACTGTTCGGAATCTAGCCCCAAGCGTTTTGAGGTCAATGATATTGGCTGGCCTTACAGTATTAATCACCTGCACTGTTTGGTCTAACTTGTACTCTAGTGTTTATTTAGTCTGTGAAAGAGGAGGTAAAAACAAAGATTATAGACTGGCATGCACTGGAGATGACATGGTGCAAAGATTTAATGATGGATGGTCCAAAAAAAAAATGATCAATGACTTAAAAGGCCTGTCAAGTTGGACTTAAAAAGTTTATGTAGCATGGGTCTGTATAACCTCCAGTGCGAATGTGATGGTTTTAGAGTAGGGAAAGCAGACAATTTCTGGGCAGAGATAACTTGGTTGATTTGGGCCTAGGGGAGAACACTCTTAAGTGACTGATTTCCAGAAAGGAAATGGTATTAGTGCAGTCAGTACATGTTTCAAATTCTTATTATAAATGTTTCCCTGGGCTCTGGTTTCCATGTCATCCATTTCACTTGCACTGTGACCCAGACATCCTTTCAAATGATTCGGGAATCCTGTGCATTACTTTAGCTGATCCTTTCCTGCTTACTGACTGAGTAAGAGCTCCATCTGTATTCCTTTCCAATAATTGTACTGAATCATTTGTGGTGAATACATGGACTGTTATTACAACTGAAAACTATAATATAAAATTATTATAAACAACAGGATTTGCATCAGTCCGTGTCATATAATAAATATAGTATGCTAAACACTAATATAATGCACAAAGTAAATTGTGGCAGGTAAATTGATCTTCTTCTTCTTCTTCTTAGGCAGTCCCTCGGGAATGAGGATGACTTTCTTCCAGCCTAGGGTTGTGGGTCCTTAGGTGACTGAATAGTCCAGTTCTGGATCCGCACACTCTGTCACAGGTGGGGCAGGTGGTGTTTGGCGAGGCGTGAGGGATGCTCGAATTTCCGAATGCTCCTTCCACTGTTTGCATTTGGTCATTGCCTGGGCATGTCGCCGTTGTTCGAACTGGCTGGCACCTTCGCGGATGCTTCTTCTCAATTTTGGGCAGTCTCAGGCAAGAGATTCCCATGAATCAGTAGACATGTCGCATTTTTTCAAGGACATCCTTGTAGCATTTTCTCTGTCCTCCTGGTAGCCTCTTGCTATGATGGAGCTCGGAGTAGAAAGCTTGTTTGGGAGTCTTGTGTCAGGCATGCAGACGATGTGGCCTGCCCAACCTAACTGATTAGCCATGACCAGTGTCTCAATACTGGGGGTGTTGGCCTGAGAGAGGACACCGATATTGGAGTGCCTGTCCTGCCACTGAATTTGCAGGATCTTGTGGAGGCACCGCTGGTGATATCTCTCCAGGGCTGTGCGATGTCTGCTGTATAGTGTCCATGTTTCCCATGCATACAGGAGGGAAGGTAACACTGCAGCCCTGTAGACCATGAGATTGGTGCCAGGTTTGAGGTCTTTGTCGTCAAACACTCTTTTCCTCAGACAACTGAAGGCTGAGCTGGCACACTGAGGCGATGCTGAGAGGAGACTCCCAAGGTATGGGAAGTGATCCACATTGTCCAGTGGTTTGCTGTGGATCTTGATAGTCAGGGGGCAGTGTTACACTGTGGGAGCAGGCTAGTCTTTGTCTTTGTCTTCTGGATGTTTAGCTTAAGGCCCATTCTATCATACGCCTCTGTGAATGCATCGATGAAGGTTTGAAGCTCGGCCTCTGAGTGAGCGCATATGCAAGCGTCATCAGCGTACTGCAGCTTGATGACAGAGGTTGGGGTGACCTTGGTTCTGTACTGGAGGCAACGTAGGTTAAATAGTTTCCCACTCATCCTGTAGAATAGATCTATCCCGCAGTGAGTTTCAAGGAGATGAGGTTGAGTGTTGCAATGAGGAAGATGGAAAAGAGCGTTGGTGTGATGAAACAGCCTTGGTTGACCACAGTTTGCACTCGGATTGGGTCAGTGGCAGATCCTTTGTAAGGATTACAGCTTGCATGTCGTTGTGCAGCGGGCGGAGGATGATGACGAATTTCTCCGGGCAGCCAAATTTGAGGAGGATGTTCCATAATCCCTCCTGGTTGATAGAGTCGAAGGCCTTTGTGAGATCAAAGAAGGCCATGTATATAAAGGTTGCTGCTGCTCCCTATATTTTCTTGGAGTTGTCTTGCTGTGAAAATCACATCCACCGTGTCTCTTGATGGATGGAATCCACATTGTAATTCTGTAGGAGCTCTTCAGCCACGAGGAGAAGGCGGTTGAGAAGGACTCTTGTGATGACTTTCCCTGTGGCAGACAGGGATACCCCTCTGTAATTACCACCGTCGGTCTTGTCGCCTTTTTTTGAAGATGGTCACAATTACGGCTTCTCGGAGATCTGCTGGCATGCACTCCTCCTTCCAGTTGAGGGAGATGAGACTATGTATTTGTGTTAAGAGTGACTCTTGCCGTATTTCAGAATCTTGGCAGGAATTCCATCTACGTCGGTGGCCTTATCGTTTTTTAGCAGTCAGATGGCCTTTTCGATCACATGTTGGGCTGGGGTTGTTCTGAGGTCGTGGTCAGATAAATGGATACTTGTGCTCCATTTTAATTCTCCCCCCCTGCCTGGTTTCTGCATGGCAAGCTGGGAGTGGGGTATTTAAAACTGCGGCCATTGTTTTCTGCTGCCTGCTCCATGTTGGGCAAAGCTGTGTAGAACACAACAGGCTGTAATAACTTTGGAGAATTAGCCAGGCTGTACTATGGGTCTACCCAATGGGAAACCAGTGCTCAATGTGCAGCAGCTTTGCAGACACTGAAAATTGCATAATAGGCCTGAATGTTATGTCATGTGCAGCTTGGTAACACAGGTAAATGAGTCGCCTAGGTAGCAGCTGCTATATTCTCCAGTGGAAGCAATTTATCTGCATCTATCCCAAACCCACAACCTCTGAGACCTAGAAGGACAAGGGAAGCACGCACATGGGAACAATATCACTGTTTTTCACTGTCGCTGGGTCAAAATCCTGGAACTCCCTCCCTAACAGCACTGTAGGTGTACCTACACTACAATGACTGCAGCGGTTCAAAAAGGTAGCTCACCATTACCTTTTCAAAGGATATTACGGATGGGCAATAAATACTGGCCTTGCCAGCGACACCCACATTCCATGAATGAATAAAACAAAATCAAATCTTTGGAATGTAACAAAGCAAGCCTGAACTTTGAAGTTTGAAAGAGGGTCATCAAATTGTTATAAATGATGAAACAATGCCACAGTCTATTGCCAGTGAATCAATTGTTCGCAGAGTTCTTGTGTAGTGTAATATGGAAAAAGGTAAATTAACTGTTTCCTATGTGTTTAATTTTGCTTTGTTTGCTTGATCAGATTTTTTTTAATTTCTACTACGGATTGTTCTGAGTACAGCAAAATGCAATAAGGGCGGAGAAACAAGTATTTGATAGAAGCCTGCCCAATAACCTCTCCATTATATTACATTACATTAGCAGAAGAGGAATTATAATTTAAGACTAAGAATAACTTCCTTTCAAGGTGGAAGAGAGAGAAACTTTGGGAGAATTTTTCCAACTAGAACAGCAAACTAAGATACAAAAGAAAATGTCGAGGTCACTTTCTCCAAAAATGAGACTGTAATAAATAAATGAATATGCTGTAAATCCTGTAATGTGGAGCTTTGGCAAGTCGTTAAGCTTTGGAGGATAAGCATGATAGCCATGTGCTGTTTCACAATAATAGTCAATGTTTGAACTCCAGCACTCAGAGTTGCACTGTTCAGCAACAAAAGGTGGAAATGAAAATTATAGACTTTAATGATTTGGTTAAATTGCTTTTGGAGAAGGATTTTGATGGAATTATTTTTGGCCTCTCTTCCACATCTCAAAGCAAGTTAACAATTCTGTTTCAATCTAAAGTAAACCTTGAGAGAGACTGCAATGGAATGAAGCACTGTAAATCCTTTTAAATTGATCTTTTAGAGGGACAGTACGTGGTACTGGGATGTGTTAAGACTAGCTTATGGAGCAATACCACTGAGATAATATTTAATGTTGCAGCACTTAAACTGTTCAGAGCAGTTTTTGGAAATTAGCTGATACTGTAGCTCACAAGGTGATACCTCACGTTCCTTTGACTCTCTATTTTGTAAACACATTGAACAATTCACAGCAACTTGCCGAGGTTCCTTCAACAGCACCTCCCGAACCCGTGACCTCTACAACTTAGAAGGACAAGAGCAACAGGTCCATGGGAACACCACCACCTACTTGTTTGCCTTCATGTCACACACCATCCTGACTAGGAACTATATCACCGTTCCTTCTTCATCATTGGGTCAAAATCCTGGAACTTTCTGCCTTATAGCACTGCCTCACAGCACTGCCATCTTCTCAAAGGTAATTAGGGATGGGTAATAAATGCAGGCCTTACGAGCAATATTCGCATTCCATGAATGAATAAACATAAACAACAGTGGCTTATGCTTAAAAAAGTATTTTATTGGCTGTAAAGCACTTTTGGATCATCCTGAGGTCATCAGCACAAGTGTGATGATTTTTCATGTCCCCTTGTTTTGAACTCCTGGGGCTGAATTTTACGAGGCCTCCAACGTCACAGGTCATGGTGGAGGGCCCAGAAAATTCTTCCGGAGAGGCCCGCCACGACCCCCAATGCCGAGAAGGGCCCGTCGCATTTTAGCGGCAGTGGCCAGGCTTCGGGTCGGCCCATCCCTCCCGCCGCTCGGCAGCAGGGCCTTCATTTACATATTAAAATCAATGGAAATAAATTTAAATCATCTTACCTTGTCCCAGCGGCCATCCCATGCTGATATTACGGCCGCTGGCCGAAAGTCCTGAGTCTTCAGAACTTCGTTCGGAGTTCCAAGGCGTGACATTGGTAGGGAGGGGAGAGCAGTGAAATCTTCAGGTCGGTGGGAGGCGAAGCGGTGAAAACACTTTGTATTGGCTGTGGGGATGGGGGAAGGGGTTGAAGGACAAAGGTAACGAGGTTGTGGGGGGGGTGAAGTTTGCATTGGCAATAATGTTTATTTAGGGTCAGTGGCTCGAAAACAAACATTGTGGGGGGGGGGGTGTGGTTGTTGAAAGGGCCTCCAGCTTTTATTTACATTTTTAAATCACATTCATAATAATATCCCTGTAAAAATTCAAGTGTCACAAGGGCTTGAAGCCCTTTAAAAATGGTGTTGCGCCTGCACGGTGGTGCTGGATACCGTTGCCAGGGAAGGAGCAGCCACCCCCTCCACTTCAATGAGACCCCGCGTGAAATATCACGGGGGCTCAGCGACAGTACATCTGTGCCTGAAGACTGCTGAAATGAGGGCACGCTGACGCAATTTGTGGCATGCTCATAACATTCAGCCCCAGATTTCCTTGCTGTAAATACATCAGAAAGCTGCCACCAACAAACCCCTAATACAAGGGAATGCACCAGCATGGACTCAATGGGTTGAATGGCCTCCTTCTGTGCCATAAATGACGCTATGACCTGCCCAGTAAGTTCAATGATAATGAAGGTGCAATGATTGATTGCTTACTTTTGCAGAAAGGAACAAAATATTTGTCCAGGAGTGCAGTAGAGGTGCAGACAATTTTTACTTTAAATAGCAATCATCCAAGAAATAAATTTAGAAAGTAAAGGTTATATATTTATAAAGACTGAACCTAAGATTGATGAATTAAGATTAATAAACTAAGATTGTTCTGAATCAGTATTAGGAAAACACAGAATACCCACATTGGAAAGGAGAAACGACCACAACAAATTAACATAATCAATCTTGGTTTGAAAATAAAACCTAAAACAGGTTTGTAAAGGCAGCCTAATATTGGTACAATGCTCACTGTCATGCAGACCCCACCCACCTGCCAAGAATGAGGCATATTAATTTTGTCATATGAACATTGATTTTAAACTGTTGCTGGAGTGAAGAAATGACTTGTTTGAAGATCACCAGACACTGGGCTGGAAGGACATTTTCATACTAAGACACTCTGCTTGTGGAGACAAAGGACTATTCCCTGTTCTAATTAACCCAAATGAATTGTGATCAGACACTGAAGGCAAGGAAGCATATTCCAGGCCCTGCTAAGATGATACAATCCACAGAGCCAGGACTGGTTAAACCAGCCAGTCACATGACTACAATAAAAGCGAAAAACTGTGGATGCTGGAAATCTGCAATGAAAACGGAAAGTGCTGGAAAAACTCAGCAGGTCTGGCAGCATCTGTGGAAAGAGAAACAGAGTTAACGTTTCAGGTCAGTGACCCTTCTTCAGAACCGGTTCTAATAAAGAATGGCTGTTTAGCTGTGTTCAATGATTCCTTTGAACTTGCATTTAAATAATACATAAAGAGTCAAACTGTTGATTTATTGAGGCCATTAATATAAATGATACAACTGAAGCAAAAAGAATTTGTCAAAGCCTTAGGTAGGAGATGTGAGTGATATCTGGTGGTATTGTTTGCACTTTGTGTAAGTGATGGTTGCTATATTAAATGGATCTCACATTTCATCAAGGAAAAAGAGGCACTGAAAGCAGGATTCTTTTTATTTGTTCATGGGATGTTGGTGTCACTGGCAAGGCCAACATTTATTGTTCATCCCTAATTGCTCTTGACAACTGATGCAATCTGTGTGGTGAAGGTACACCCACAGAGCAGTTGGTAGGGAGATCCAGGATTTTGACCCAGATGAAGGAACAGTGATAATATTTCCATGTTAGGATGGTGTGCTACTTTATTTATTTAGAGATACAGCACTGAAACAGGCCCTTCGGCCCACCGAGTCTGTGCCGACCATCAACCACCCATTTATACTTCTTTCTTTTGGGCCTCCTTATCTCGAGAGACAATGGATACGCGCCTGGAGGTGGTCAGTGGTTTGTGAAGCAGCGCCTGGAGTGGCTATAAAGGCCAATTCTAGAGTGACAGGCTCTTCCACAGGTGCTGCAGGGAAATTTGTTTGTCGGGGCTGTTGCACAGTTGGCTCTCCCCTTGCGCCTCTGTCTTTTTTCCTGCCAACTACTAAGTCTCTTCGACTCGCCACAATTTAGCCCTGTCTTTATGGCTGCCCGCCAGCTCTGGCGAATGCTAGCAACTGACTCCCACGACTTGTGATCAATGTCACACGATTTCATGTCGCGTTTGCAGACGTCTTTATAGCGGAGACATGGACGGCCGGTGGGTCTGATACCAGTGGCGAGCTCGCTGTACAATGTGTCTTTGGGGATCCTGCCATCTTCCATGCGGCTCACATGGCCAAGCCATCTCAAGCGCCGCTGACTCAGTAGTGTGTATAAGCTGGGGGTGTTGGCCGCTTCAAGGACTTCTGTGTTGGAGATATAGTCCTGCCACCTGATGCCAAGTATTCTCCGAAGGCAGCAAAGATGGAATGAATTGAGACGTCGCTCTTGGCTGGCATACGTTGCCCAGGCCTCGCTGCCGTAGAGCAAGGTACTGAGGACACAGGCCTGATACACTCGGACTTTTGTGTTCCGTGTCAGTGCGCCATTTTCCCACACTCTCTTGGCCAGTCTGGACATAGCAGTGGAAGCCTTACCCATGCGCTTGTTGATTTCTGCATCTAGAGACAGGTTACTGGTGATAGTTGAGCCTAGGTAGGTGAACTCTTGAACCACTTCCAGAGCGTGGTCGCCAATATTGATGGATGGAGCATTTCTGACGTCCTGCCCCATGATGTTCGTTTTCTTGAGGCTGATGGTTAGGCCAAATTCATTGCAGGCAGCCGCAAACCTGTCGATGAGACTCTGCAGGCACTCTTCAGTGTGAGATGTTAAAGCAGCATCGTCAGCAAAGAGGAGTTCTCTGATGAGGACTTTCCATACTTTGGACTTCGCTCTTAGACGGGCAAGGTTGAACAACCTGCCCCCTGATCTTGTGTGGAGGAAAATTCCTTCTTCAGAGGATTTGAACGCATGTGAAAGCAGCAGGGAGAAGAAAATCCCAAAAAGTGTGGGTGCGAGAACACAGCCCTGTTTCACGCCACTCAGGATAGGAAAGGGCCATTTATACTAATCCTACATTAATCCCATATTCCTACCACATCCCCACCTACCTGTACTAGGGGCAATTTATAATGGCCAATTTACCTATCAACCTGCAAGTCATTGGCTGTGGGAGGAAACCGGAGCACGCAGCGAAAACCCACACGGTCACAGGGAGAACTTGCAAACTCCGCACAGGCAGTACCCAGAATTGAACCCAGGTTGCTGGAGCTGTGAGGCTGCGGTGCTAACCATTGCGCCACTGTGCCGCCCTACTTGGATGAGAACTTGCAGGTGCTGGTATTCCACGCATCTGGTGAGCTTGTTCTTCTAGGTAGTATAGCTTGCGGGTTTGGAAGATGCTGTCGAAGGATCCTTAGCAAGTTGCTGCAGTGCATCTTGTAGATGATACACACTGTTGCCACTAAGTGCCGGTGGTAGAGAATGTGAATGTTTAAGGTGGTGGAATCTAGAACTCACGTTTCCTTTTAGCATTCATCTGGGGGAAGAAATTGGTCAGAGGAACAACATTAAGTCTATAGTCCCTGAGGAGCAATTGCTTCTCTGCAGAAGAGCAGTGAGGGTTGGTCAATGAACCCATGCATTGAAAGTGACCTGGAAGGTTTTGGTACCTCACAGGCAGAGGCCACACAAAGTCTTTGGATAGGGACATCAGCTGAGACCAAAGAAACATGAGTAGTTTAGCTTGCTAGAATTTGTAAGGAGTTTGTCGATCCGTCATCATAGGCTTGTGTGAGTGCACAATATTGTGAATGGAAGTTCTGACTAACAAAACGATGGATCAATAATCAACCTCCATTTCTTGTTCATGTACCCTTTTAGACCCATCACCCCTGCGTTTGCTGATCTATACTAGCTCCTGATTAAGCAATAACTACGATTTTAAAATGCTCAACTTTGTTTTCAAATCCTTCCATAGCCTCACCCCTCCCCATCTCTGTAATCTCTTCCAGCCACACAACTATCCGAGATCTCTGTGCTCATCTAGTTCTGTCTTTTCAGCATCCCTGATGTTAATTCCTCCACCATTGGCAGCTGTTCCTTCAACCATCTAGGCTCTAAGCTCTGGAACTTCTAAACTCTCTAAACCTCTCTGTCTCTCTACTGCTCTTTCCTCCTTTAAGACATGCCTTAAAACTTAGCTCTTTGACCAAGACTAATATTTCATTGGTTCAGTGCCAAATTTTGCTTTATAATGCTCATATCTTGAACGTTGGGATATTTTAATACATTAAAGGCTCTATATAAATACAAGTTGTTGTTGTAGTTGTTATCCAGATGTGTTTTTAGTGTCTGTAACATTCAAAGGGATGAGGAATTGTGTGCTGGCTAGTTACACAGAAATCATCAGAATTATTCTTTCTTCATACTTCAAAGCTGACAGCTAAGAAGCAAATCCCAGTTTCTGTGAGGTACTTTTGGAATGCGTTTTGAGTATGAAAGTTTTAATAGCTTGCATAATCTAAATGATGAATTTTCTAAAAATATCATAAATAATATGCCAAGTGCCTCAGGATATTTACTGCATTGAAGGCATTATATAATTTCAAGTTGTTATTATTGTATTCCTTTAAACTTTAGTATAGGACTAATCAGCCATAGCCTAAGGTAATTCAATTGATCAAGATTTAAATTGAGAAACAATAACTGGGGAGTGATTTAATATCCATGGAATAGATGGGAGTGAATCAAGGCAGCGCACATGATAACAGATATTGTAATAGCAGAAGTCCCAGTCTCTATTTTATTGGCTTTGGACAAGAAAGTTTTTTAAACTTTATAAAAGTTTTGGTATTATTCAGTCTCTTGCATGTGGGACACATTAACTATCACAGATAAACAGATTTTGGTGTCAGCAGTGAAGCGATGGGTCTCGATGAAAGCTGCACACAATGATCTAGCAATTTCTGTGGTGTGGATTTCCCCTTTCCCAATTGGAAGTTTGAATCTGGCACCAAGTCAAGGGAATCTCCAGATGTCAAGCAGCAGTGATATCATCAAGTAGGGTAAGCAGCCAATCTATTGAAGTATTTTCATAGACAGCAAACCAGGAAGTAAAATGCACTGTTTATCTTTCACTTTTTATATATTTTTTTCAGAAAACAAAATAAATGATTGTGTCACACATTAGAAGCTGAAATATCATAAACAAACTTTTTAAAAAATATATTAAAAAACTTGGAATTTTTATCAGAATGGAAAAAAAATTGTGTAAATATAAAATTAGTTTTCCAGGGCCAGAGAGGTTGTTCAGCAGTAGATAAGACTTATTATGCAGTTAAAAACCTAGCTACACCTCATTAACAAGGTTTAACATTTTCAAGGGTTTTAAACAGCAATATTACAGTGCAAAAGGGAATTTTCTCATCAGTTCATTGATTTCCAATTGATTGCAAACTGCGGGACTTCAACAATGCACCCTCTGGAGCATCATAAAATCACTGATAGCAACTTCTGGATTTCTGCATTATTCTGCACATGTGTGGACTTGAGAAGTTGTTGTCAGTTTCAGAGAAGTAATGGAGGCGAACGCTGAAAATTATGCTACCGTAACAACTACAAAATCTGGGCCAAAGTATTTCCGAAAGTTCAAGAGTGGAGCTTAAATTAACAGCAACTTTGAAAGAGTATAAACCTATTCCTTAGAAGAGAGAGCGAGATAATTTCAAAAAACCCTCAACCTCTCACCCCCCCCTTCCAAAAGAATCTTCAGAAGAGATGATCTACAGTCCCGGTGTGAGATCCACCACTCTCAGTTGTCTGGCACATAAGTTGTGATAGATCTGTGATGCCAGGAATGCTGCCGACACTGCAGGGCATCCATTAAGGAAATAGCCTGAAGATAAAAGCTTCCTGCTTTTCCACTTTGTGACAAAAATAGATATATCTGCAAACAATGTTTTTTTTAAGCTCTAGAAAATGGTGTATACTATTTTTAAAGTGCTGTTCACTTAGTCAATATATTGTAGTCAGGAAGATGAGTGCACACTGCTTCTGATGCTTTAAAGCATTTTCATGCTGGATATTAGAGTGCAGATTTAAATTGGCTTCTACTTGGCCTCGCACAGAGCCCATTGAACTGGCTTAAGTGATCACTTTTATTTAGACAGCACTGCTTTTACTGGCATGGAACCTCACAGTTGTTCTCAGTAAATTTCAAATGAACATCAGTGGGAACAAATGTAATGATTCTTATCACTCTTCAAAAGTCCCACATGCAAGAGCATAGACAAGACAATCCAAGACAATCTCTCTGCCCTCCGAAAACTCACATCCATTAAGAGAGGTATAGAAGCAAGTGAAGATCTGTGTCCTATCTGCTGATTAATTTATACCTCTTCCAGAGCATTCATACTATTCCCAGGTGTTTATATGCTTTAATATGTGTTAATATCCTTTCCTATCCTGAGTGGTGTGAAACAGGGCTGTGTTCTCGCACCCACACTTTTTGGGATTTTCTTCTCCCTGCTGCTTTCACATGCGTTCAAATCCTCTGAAGAAGGAATCTTCCTCCACACAAGATCAGGGGGCAGGTTGTTCAACCTTGCCCGTCTGAGAGCGAAGTCCAAAGTACGGAAAGTCCTCATCAGAGAACTCCTCTTTGCTGACGATGCTGCTTTAACATCTCACACTGAAGAGTGCCTGCAGAGTCTCATCGACAGGTTTGCGGCTGCCTGCAATGAATTTGGCCTAACCATCAGCCTCAAGAAAACAAACAACATGGGGCAGGACGTCAGAAATGCTCCATCCATCAATATTGGCGACCACGCTCTGGTAGTGGTTCAAGAGTTCACCTACCTAGGCTCAACTATCACCAGTAACCTGTCTCTAGATGCAGAAATCAACAAGCGCATGGGTAAGGCTTCCACTGCTATGTCCAGACAGGCCAAGAGAGTGTGGGAAAATGGCGCACTGACACGGAACACAAAAGTCCGAGTGTATCAGGCCTGTGTCCTCAGTACCTTGCTCTACGGCAGCGAGGCCTGGGCAACGTATGCCAGCCAAGAGCGACGTCTCAATTCATTCCATCTTCGCTGCCTTCGGAGAATACTTGGCATCAGGTGGCAGGACTATATCTCCAACACAGAAGTCCTTGAAGCGGCCAGCACCCCCAGCTTATGCACACTACTGAGTCAGCGGCGCTTGAGATGGCTTGGCCATGTGAGCCGCATGGAAGATGGCAGGATCCCCAAAGACACATTGTACAGCGAGCTCGCCACTGGTATCAGACCCACCGGCCGTCCATGTCTCCGCTATAAAGACGTCTGCAAACACGACATGAAATCGTGTGACATTGATCACAAGTCGTGGGAGTCAGTTGCCAGCATTCGCCAGAGCTGGCGGGCAGCCATAAAGACAGGGCTAAATTGTGGCGAGTCGAAGAGACTTAGTAGTTGGCAGGAAAAAAGACAGAGGCGCAAGGGGAGAGCCAACTGTGCAACAGCCCCGACAAACAAATTTCTCTGCAGCACCTGTGGAAGAGCCTGTCACTCCAGAATTGGCCTTTATAGCCACTCCAGGCGCTGCTTCACAAACCACTGACCACCTACAGGCGCGTATCCATTGTATCTCGAGATAAGGAGGCCCAAAAGAAATGAAAAAAGAAGATACATCATCATTCCAATATCAACAGTGTCATAACACTCCTGTCCCAACACTGGATCATCAAGTAAAATTGAGACAAACAAAACAACATTGCAGGGGAAAATAAACTCACCTTTCAGTCACACAATAATGTTTCGGTGCATCGAATTAAATCCAACATACATGTGCACCGTCCAAATCTAAAATGAGCAGTTGTCAGCAATACTCGCACCATACTTTAGGAAGGATATATTGGCCTTGGAGGGAGTGCAGCTTAGAATGATACCTGGATACCACAATGATACCTGGACTCCAAGGGTTAAATTTTAAGGAGACATTACACAAACTAGGGTGTATTCCTTAGAATTTAGAAGGTTAAAGGATGATTTGGTTGAAATTTTAAAGATATTAAGGGGAAAAGCTGGGGTAGATAGAAATAAACAATTTCTGCTGATTGGGGAGTCTAAGACGAGGGAATATGCCTAAAAATTAGAGTCAGATCTTTCAGGAATGAGATTAGGAAACACTTCTTTGCACAAAGGACTGTAGAAGTTTGGAATTCTCTTCCACAAATGGCAATTGATGCCAGATCAGTTGTTAATTTAAAATCTGAGAATGATAGATTTTTGTTAAGCAAAGATATTAAGGGATATGGGGAAAAAGGCAGGTATGTGGAGTTAGGTTGCAGATTAACCATGATCTTATTGAATTGTGGAACAAGCTCCAGGGGCTAAATGGGCTCCTCCAGTTATTATGTTCCTGTGGCTTTCAAAATATTTGAATTAGTTTCAATGAGCATCATTTCAAAACAGGTATTAATACCCAATGGTGCCCAATTTGCAATTTTTTGTGAAAAGCATAAGCTCTTGCATTACTATAAACATGCCTACAAGTGTCATCGCGAGTTTACATTGCCAAGGTGGGTTTTTTGATTGGGAAAACCAGAAGGTGAATGTCTATGTAAGTGTGAATTTACAGTACAAAGCTACCATTAACACTAATTGGCCATAAAATGATTGTGTACCTCACCCACCGGCTAAAAAGTCAGGGGCGAACCCACCTCCGCTGGGCCTGGGGTGCCATGCATGATTTTACACTCCTCAGGCCCTTAATTGGCCTTGAGTGAGGCTTCCACCTCTCTGAGGCAGGAAGTCCCACTTACAAGAGCTGCTGGACAACCCGGCCAACTACCGCCCCATCAGCCTACTCTCTATCATCAGTAAAGTGATGGAAGGTGTCATCAACAGTGCCATCAAGCAGCACTTGCTTAGCAATAACTTGCTCAGTGACGCTCAGTTTGGGTTCCGCCTGGGCCACTCAGCTCCTGACCTCATTACAGCCTTGGTTTAAACATGGACAAAAGGGCTGAACTCAAGAGGTGAGGTGAGAGTGACTGCCCTTGACATCAAGGCAGCATTTGACCGGGTATGGCATCAAGGAACCCTAGCAAAACTAAGGTCAATGGGAATCATGGGGGAAAACACTCTGCTGGTTGGAGTTATACCTAGCGCAAAGGAAGATGGTTGTGGTTGTTGGAGGTCAATCATCTGAGCTCCAGGACATCACTGCAGGAGTTCCTCAGGGGAGTGTCCTGGGCCCAACCATCTTCAGCTGCTTCATCAATGACCTTCCTTCAATCATAAGGTCAGAAGTGGGGATGTTCACGGATGATTGCACAATGTTCAGCATCATTCGTGACTCCTCAGATACTGAAGCAGTCCGTGTAGAAATGCTTGGGCTGATAAGTGGCTAGTAACATTCGTGTCACACTAGTGCCAGGCAATGACCATCTCCAACAAGAGAGAATCTAACCATCTCCCCTTGACATTCAACAGCATTACCATCGCTGAATCCCCCACTATCAACATCCTAGGGGTTACCATTGACCAGAAACTGAACTGGAGTAGCCATATAAATACCGTGGCTACAAGGGCAGGTCAGAGGCTAGGAATCCTGAGGCGAGTAACTCATCTCCAGACTCCCCAAAGCCTGTCCACCATCTACAAGGCACAAGTCAGGAGTGTGATGGAATACTCTCCACTTGCCTGGATGGGTGCAGCTCCAACAACACTCAAGAAGCTCGCCACCATCCAGGACAAAGCAGCCCGCTTGATTGGCACCCCATCTACAAACATTCACTCCCTCCACCACCGACGCACAGTGACAGCAGTGTGTACCATCTACAAGATGCACTGCAGCAACGCACCAAGGCTCCTTAGACAGCACCTTCCAAACCCGCGACCTCTACCAACTAGAAGGACAAGGGCAGCAAATATATGGGAACACCACCACCTGCAAGTTCCCCTCCAAGTCACACATCATCCTGACTGGGAACTATATTGCCGTTCCTTCACTGTCGCTGGGTCAAAATCCTGGAACTCCCTTCCTAACAGCACTGTGGGTATACCTACCCCAAATGGACTGCAGCGGTTCAAGAAGGCAGCTTACCACCACCTTCTCAAGGGCAGTTAGGGATTGGCAATAAATTGCCATGGGCAGTTAGGGATGGCCTGGCCAGCGTCGCCCACATCCCATGAATGAATTTTTAAAAAAGAGTGTGCCTACAATGCGTGTGGGCTGTATGTTGGGGTTCAGTTTGTGACATATCTCTTTGATGGCTTTCTTTGTGAATTGCAATCCCCTCAAGTGCTGATTCTGGCACAGGTGGAGTTAGGAGAGCCTTGGGCCAGAATTTTACACCCCTCAAACAAACAGACCGGTGACAGGGAGGAGCATAACATTGAGTGGGAGATGAGGGCGGGGGGGGGGGGGGCCAAACAAGGCCCTTAATTGTACAATTAACTGGGACTTAAGGGACTCCATCCGGCACCACGGGTATTTTACCCTTGGCTGGCAGGCAGCTGAAGTCTCAAAAACCCTGCTTGGTGAAAACAGGCGGCCTTCTTGTGGGCTGGTGGGCGGCCCTCCTGATCGGGCAACCTATGTCCCACAGAGGGCTGCCCCCGAAGCCCCAACTGCCCCTAACGCACAACACTCCCCCTGCCCCTCTAACTGCACCACCTTGCCGCTGGGACCCGACCAATTGCCTCGGCGTGGCCCTAAAAACTTACCCTAATTCAGGGGTCGTCCTTCATTTTACTTACGATGGCTAGGTGTAGTCCCAGCAGTGGCCACCGCTCACAGCGGCACTGCTGGGACTAAGAGCTGCCGGCCCGCTGATTGGCCAGCAGCTCCATTAGGCGTCCTGCCCTAGACCAAAAAAAGTCCTGGGGAACGAAAAATCCTAGTCTGGCTCCTCAGTCTGCCAGAGGCGGGCTCGTCACCAACTTTTCGCCAGTGGACGGGGCCTCCCATCCAATGAAAAATTCCAGCCTTGGTCTCTATTGCCTGGTGAGGGAGGTTCATCCCTGGCCTCCCTCAATTGCTTTTCCTCTTCTTTGTCGATAAAAAACAAAGATGCAGGTGAATGCCCAATCGCAAATTCTTTGTGCCATCTTTAAAATTAGGATAGGGGGAAAATAGTAGCCACAGAGCAAAGACATGCTGGTCAATTTTAAAGCTGCTATCAGTAATGGAAGAAAAAGACTGAGGAATATGCTTTTTGTGAACAGCTCCCTTAACATCTGCATTTACTGTAGCACTTAGTGACAGAGGATGCTTGACCTACATGGTCAGGATCTCCCTGTGCATTGCTATTTTCAACCTCCACCTGCTTAAGCACCAGCTGAAAATTGGGCAATCTTCTGAGGAAAATGTGGGCTTATCAATTTCAGTAATGCATCAACTTTTATAAGTGTAGCAAAATTAGAGAGCCAAAATATCGCTACAGTTTAAATCATGGTGTGCATCAAAATATTAACTAATTTTCGTCTGATGCCACCTTACTGGTATCTGATTAAAGAGTGGAATTCTCACCAGTTACAGGAACTCACACTTTCTTGACTTCAACTGACTCATGTGACACTCTTTGGTGTCGATATTGAGTTGACCGTTTGGATCAGCCCTTGTCTAGATGCTGTCAAATAGTTTCACAAGGAACCATTCTTCTGACATAGAATGCTGTGCATATAACTTTTATTTCCAATTCTATTCCAGTATTGACTTGTCCCTTTGTTCCTCGAGCTGTGCTCAATCCATATTGTGAGATCTTAATCTGACTTTTTGCATCGATATGCATTGTTTTGATTTATCATAGGCGTTTTCACTGAGTCAGTTTACATGCCTTGCGGCCTATCTTCAACAGCCATGTTCAGCTTGGCTGCGTGTGCTGGCAGTTGTTTGGGGAAGGTTACACAGTATGCAGTGCACACATATTCATCATCTGTATGCCTTGACTGATTGGTAATGCCCTGTAGCCACACTTTGTTCACTCCATACAGCTTTTTCTGCCATACCTTGGAAACGAGTGCTATGTTTGACACATCACCCTGCAGACTCTGATTTCCATCAATATTAATCTACAATCCTGATGGGCAATTTTTCGACGCTATGATAAATATTGTACAATGGAATAGAAATTGAGTTGAAAGCCCTTTTTCTTTATTTCCCCTCAAAAATGTGAATGCACCCAATTTCTCACAAAGATTATTTCAATTTTTTTAAAACCAGTTCTCAGGTAATGGCAAAGTGGGATGGTGGCAGAAATGGTAGGACAGTGGAAATAAAAGACATGTGTCTGATCATACATGACTGTAACAGGAGTAAGTCATTCAATCAACCTACCAGAATATCTTGCTGAATTCATCCAAGTTGAGTTCTCCACCTGCTCTTGTCGAAGTAGGGGACAGTTGTATTTTACAGGATCTGACTGCCAAAATAGGTGCAGGATTAAGAGTTTATTAAACAACCCCATTTAAAAAGACAATCCACTGTCTAAGGTGAAACAATATTTGCCGACAAAATGAATTATGTGGTTGGAATACACCACAGGGGGCCATTTGGAGTAAATGGGGATGAAGGTAGTCAAGATTAGTGGCGGAAAATGAACTGATAGTGAATTAGCAGCCCATTTTACACCTTGTCCCATTTTCTTTTCCAAGAAATAGAGCAAGGGATAGATAATTAGTTTCAAAGCAGGAAACAAATGGAAATTCTCAAGCTGCAAAGTGGTTTGTGTGCAGTCCTGCTCAGGCTAATATAGGACAGCTCAATTATTTCACAATCTACTGCAGTTTCATTGTGGTAACTTCCTTTTGTTTGTAGAAAGGTAAAAAAAAAAAAGTCCCTGTAGTTACTCCAAGGAGAAAACTGAGAAAAATACTGCAGAGAAGAAAATGAAAAATTCTCCAAATTTATGTCAAATAATATAACTGTGCAATAGGTAATTGATTCTCAAAAACTCAGTTAGATTTAACACACAGCTTGTTATTTTCAGTGAGTTGCACTAATTTTAATTCAAATATAATATTCAAAACATGCTCAAAGGTTAGTATTTTAATCATTTTTATCAATGTTTATCTGATGTTAAAGCTTTAGTTACAGAAGCCATTGCATCAACTCTAAAGGGCTACCCAGGAAATTGGGAGTAAGATAAACCATTGTAAAAAAAGAAAATCATCAAAATAATGAAAGAATAGATAATTTATGAAGGGAACATCCCAAGAGGATGTAAAGAGAAGGATCCAGTTTTAAATCCCAAGTGAAGTGAGGAGCCACCCTTTTAGAGAATTGAAACAAGGACATCTATATTGTTGGATGGCTGGTTACTATCACAGAACTAAAATAGTGTGGATGTACACATTCAGCCACAGTGAGGAAGAGTTGCAATCAATGGAAAAGGAAATTGCTTTTATGGAAATATGACCAGGTGGGGAAAATACAGATGTCCTTGTGAATTTGGGATCCTGCTTGAAATGAAAAAAAAGTTTGCTGTGCAGACTGTTTTGAGTGTGGGAATGACTGTGAATAGAAATAACAAATCAATGTGGCAAATACATAATAAACCATTTCAAAGGCATATGAGCATCCTTATATCCATTTGATGCCTTTGTGTAGAAAGTTGTGATCCTCAGTTGATACCTTTAGTAACTGGGTGAAGATAAATATGAAATTCTGACTGTGAGATAGCTGTCACTTGAACCTGAAAGATATAACTTAACCTTAGCTGCAGAATGGAAAAACAAATAAATAATAAAAGTCAACAATGGAATTTTCACATAAAGGAGGCTTATACCTTTGAAGGTCCAAAGGTTTAAGTGATGTCCAGAATGTTTAACACTTTAAACTATTTTGTCGACCAATGCTTGTTGGTTGTGCACTGATCCTTTAAGAAAGTACATTTAACAATATCTTGAGTTCAACTACAGGCATTGTTTTACATTTTTGCTTTGTTCTCTATAAATCGGTGTTAACATGTAAACAAGAAATGACTGACATATGATTGGGACATTCAAATCTCATATGGCATGTCCCAGTTGCATTTCATTTTGTTTCTCTCTATATAGTGTCATTAAGGCTCCAACACTGGATTTAAGTTTTGATTTTGAAA
This sequence comes from Heterodontus francisci, assembly GCF_036365525.1. NCBI lineage: Eukaryota > Metazoa > Chordata > Chondrichthyes > Heterodontiformes > Heterodontidae > Heterodontus > Heterodontus francisci. The sequence goes on along the minus strand of NC_090372.1, from coordinate 5,398,630 downwards.
GCAGGTGTCTTTGTAATAATGTGTTTGGGAACAGCATGATTGGGAACATTTGAAGTCTAGCAGTCTCCCAACTGAAAAGGAAATGAAAAGAACAGATGGGAACATGAAAATCCGAGTTGAGAAAATGGTGGAGTGTGGAATTTTTTTTTGAAAGAACTTCACTGAAAAGCACAGCTGAGAACAGGAGCCGTTAGAGAGTCACAGAGGCGCAGTGCTGAGTTTCACTGTGATGAGTTTGACAGGACTGGACAAGGAGCACAAAAGCAGAGTCCAGTTGCTGCACAACACTGAGAACTCATTGGGCTGAATATTACCAGCCCCTCGGCACCGTGGATTGTGGTGCTGGGGCAGGTAGAATCCTGCGGGGAGAGGCCTGCCTCAACCCGTGACGTCGAGAAGGGCCCGCCGCAGATTACCGGTGGCGGGGAGACCTCGGTGCGGCCCCCCCCCGGCGCCAGGCGGCGGGCCCTTCATATACATATGCAAACCATACCAAATGAGATGCAAATAAACTTACCTGCCGGCAGCAGCCATCCCATGCCGATATTATGGCTGCTGTTCGTGTTCCGTGCGCCTTCGGAGTTCTGGACGTGAACCTGGTGGGGAGGGGGGGAGCAATAGAATTTTCAGGGTGGGAGGGGTGGAGGACAGGGTAAACAATCTTTACTAGTTAATGGGATGGTGGAAAGGGGTTGAGAATCAAAGGGAACAAATTTTGGGGGGGAAAGTTCAGAATAGTATTAAAGGTTTATTATGGGGGAAGAGTGCGATTAATGTTTAATTTACCCATGGTGGAGTGGGAGAAGTGATTTCTATTTGACATGACATTGTATTGTTACATCCCGGAGATCAGGACCTTTAAATTTTAAAAGGCTACTGAAGGGCGGCCACTCCACCCCTTCTATTTAAGTGAGTCCTTGTGTGTAATATCGCAGGGGGTGGGTGGGGGTCAGGGACGGCTCTGCCACGCGGGATGCATGCCGTTTTTAGAGTGCGCTGCCGCAAACTGCGGCGCACTGGTAAAATTTAGCCCAATCTGTGTAAATTAGGATATTTGAAGTAGCCAAAACTCTGATAACACTGGGACTGCTCCTAAGGCCAATTTAGAAAGAGTGCAGAATAGTTTTAGCTTAAGTGGACAAAGAGAATCAGCAACAGTATTAGATACACTGAAACGTTGAGAAGCTTCAACTAAGACTAACAGCGCAGTTGAAATGAATTGCAAGTTTGCATTCAGATCAGGAAGAACTGAAATTTACGTAGGTTAGTTCCAAATCTCAAATCTGTTGCATTTTAAACTCACACAATGAAATTGTAAATGTTACTGGTTTTACTATCATTTATGAAGGGTAATTGTGGTATTTGTTCTCCTTGCATTAAGCTTTAACTACCACAAGTGAGCAACCTTTACTGCTTGGTATACGTTCCCACATCAAGAATCCACAAACAGCAATGCAATAAATACCCAGATAATCTGTTTTTAATAGTGTTGATTAAAGGATGAATGTTAGCTGGGACACCAAGAAAACGCTCCTGCACTTTGAATAGCCCCAAGGGACATTTTACATCCACTTGGGGATGGGGCCTCGGTTGAATGTCTCATTCAAAAGGCAGCACCTCTGATAGTGCAGCACTCCTGTAATAATGCACTGAAAAGTCTGTGTAAATTATGTGATAAAGTATCTGGAGTGGGACTTGAACCCACAATTTTATGACTTTGAGGCAAATGTGCTATCGCTGAATCAAGGCTGACACCCAATTATTCATTGTGGCAAATCCAATTTGCAATTGGATCTGCAATGTGGTAGGTGACTGGTACTGTCATTTGTACTCATGAAGTATTCTCTCTATTTCAAAGCTATTCCATAAATCATGAAACCACACAACAGGGGATGTTATGTCTCCTATTTGAAATATTTAAAGTAACATATATCAGGAACATAAAGTATTGGTGGCACATCAATAGTGTTGGCCAATACATTAGGCAGTATCCACACGTGGCTAAGTGGAAATTTAGATGTAGCTAATTATATTTTTGGCTAGTAGATAAGAAAATGTGTAGCAGAGTTGGGCATGTGATCTCAATACTCATTTCTCATGTGAACGTCAATCTCTTTGTGCACTTATCAGTAAAATTGTAAGACGAAAAGTAGAGTATGTGAGTGTTTTGCTCCCTTGGTAATTGAATAATGATAGGAACATAGGAGCAGGAGTAGGCCATTCAGCCCATCGAGCCTGCCCCGCCATTCAATATGATCATGGCTGATCATCCACTTCAATGCCTTTTTCCCACACTATCCTCATATCCCCATATGTCATTTGTATTTAGAAATCTGTCAATCTCTGCTTTAAACATATGCCATGACTGAGCTTCCACAGCCCTCTGGGGTAGAAAATTCCAAAGATTCACAACCTTCTGAGTAAAGAAATTTCTCCTCATCTCTGTCCTAAGTGGCTTCCCCCTTAATTTTAAATTGTGTCCCCTGGTTCTAGACTCCCCAAACAGGGGAAACATCTTAGCTGCATCTACCCTGTCTATCCCTTTAAGTATTTTGTAGGTTTCAATGAGATCACCTCTCATTCTTTGAAACTCTAGAGAATACAGGCCCAGTTTCCCCAATCTCTCTTCATAGGACAGTCCCACCATCCCGGGAACAAGTCTGGTGAACCTTCGTTGCACTCCCTCTATGGCAATAATATCCTTCCTAAGGTAAGGGGACCAAATCTGCACACAGTACTCCACGTGCGGTCTAACCAAGATTCTATACAATTGAAGCAAGGCTTAAATCCTCTTGTGATAAAGGCTAACATACCATTAGCCTTCCTAATTGCTTGCTGTACCTGCATGTTAGCTTTCAGTGACTTATTGACAAGGACACCCAGGTCCCTTTGTACATCTACACTTTCTAATCTCTTACCATTTAAGAAATACTCTGGAGAAAAAAGGGAATTACAGACTTGTTAACCTTACATCAGTCAGATGTACTTGGATAATAATGATCTGATTGGGCATAGTCAACGTGGATTTATGAATGGGAAATCATGTTTGACAAACCTGTCGAAGTTTTTTGAGGATGTTACTGACAGAATTGATAAAGGCGAGTCGGTGGACTTGGTATTCTTGGATTTTCTATTCCTCCTACCAGAGTGGATAACCTCACATTTTTCCACATTATATTCCATCTGCCATGTTCTTGCCCACTCACTAAGTCTGTCCTAATCCCCTTGAAGCCACGTTGCATCTTCCTCACAACACACATTCCCACCTAGTTTTGTGTCATCCGCGAACTTGGAAATATTACATTTGGTCCCCATGTCCAAATCATTGATATATATTGTGAATGGCTGGGGCCCAAGTACTGATCCCTGCGGTACCCCACTAGTCACAGCCTGCCAATGTGAGAATGACCCGTTTATTCCTACTCTCTGCTTTCTGCCTGTTATCCAATGCTTAATATATGTGCTTTAATTTTGCTCAACAACCTCCTGTGAGAGACTTTATCTGAAAATCCAAGTATACCACATCCACCGTTTCTCAATTAGATTCTATTACATTGATGGAACTGGGCTATCAAATAATTTTAGGAATAAGGAGGGAAATATGCATGGCAGGAGTGCAAAATCCTAAAATGACACCTCATAGATGAAGAGTAATTACAATCAATATCTTCAGTTGTATTTTGTGACCATAAATTTAGATAGGTTTGTAAATGTGGAACCAAATGATCCAAACTTTAATCATTTCTAACCTAAATTAAAAATTCCAACCATAATTAAATGTTGCTCTCTTGATTTCATTTCATATTCCATTGGGTAAAGTAGATTAATAAAAGTAATACTGTTACAAAAGTGCCTCTGTGTTTTGTTAAATGTATTTTTTCAGGATTCATTGTCAAACTGAAGAAATGTTTTTTAAAGAGGGTCATCATAAGGATACTGAAAGGACTTGTTTGACAACATTTACTCAAGTTCAAAATAGAACAGAAACCATGATAATTGGGGAAGATGTGTGCAGAGAAGTGACAGATCAGAAAGTGGACATTCTGTTTCCGATTTCATTTTTGAATTGTTTGGAGTTGGGAATGAACTGTCTAAAAGTGGTTGGAGTTTTCTAAAATAAAACTGAAGGACAGAATCCCAGCTCAGCCCAGCCTGTTCCATCTCTTTAAAAAGTCTGCAGAAGAAGGAAACAACTTCCAAGGAGAGAAGAGAACTTCCAAGGACAGAAGAGAATTCCCAAGGAAGGAAAGAAGACCACAACCCAGCTCAGCTTTCCAGCACCTCTCTAAGAGATCCTGAGAAGTCCACTGTGTCAACTCATCTCGTCTCCTGTCTTTGAAGAAAAGCCTCAACGCCGCATGAAAATAACTATTCTAAAAGATCCCAGCGACCCATCTATGTGTACTCGGAGGCTAGACTGTATGCCAGTTTTGAAATGCAACATATCTCATCTGTTTTTTCTTCAAGAATGAGCAAGTATTCAGCCTAAGTGTTTTTTTGTCTGTTTTTGTTTTTGTAACAAAACAACAGTCCCTTTTATTTTTCCAGTTAACCGGTGTGTGTTTGTATGAGTGTGAGGGGCTAAGGTAAAAAGGGGACTTTAATGTTTCAATCTGTGTGTTTATGCTTTACGTAATTACTGGTTAAGACTTGTTTTATAATAAACTGGTAATTTTGTTGTCTATTAAAGAAACCTGGTTGGTGTGTTTTATTCTGGGATAAAAACAGATTCTATGATTGATCGTTTTGGTAACTGCGTAAACATTTAAATATATGTTGTGACCCGTGGAGAAGTGGAACTAGAATAAACAATGCACTCCCCCTGCCTCGGTTGTAACAATACCCAGAAAAAAAAACAATAATAATGTTGGGAAACCAATTTTAAATATTCACTTACATTTCTTTCATTCACTTTTCCCCAATCATCTCCAGAACAACCTTCTCGGAATGCATAGAATCACACCTGATCTCACAATTCAAGCAAGATTTAACTTTCACATTGCAAAGCTCACCTCGAGAAACCAGTGTTTCAATCTTCTAGGTAATGCCTAAAAATAAATAACATCAGCCAGCTTAGAAAACAACATATATTTTCACAGTCCATGTTTGGCCATCCTCTGATCTTCTCCACTGGCAAGCCATGTGTCTCTATGTATTTTCTTACAGACTCTGAAAGTGCAATGATCTTGACCACAAGTTACACAACAGTCACTCTCTGTGGAAGTAAATGACAGCCAAGTAAACAAATCAGTGGACCTCAACTTCACCCGCCCCCGTACCACGCTCCGGCATAATGGTTCACATTGTGACACATCACAGAACGAAGAAAATTTACTGAACCTACTCAAGAATTGAGAGGGAATTTTGTTAATAAATTAGATTTTGTGAAATTGAATTGAGCATTTTTAAGGTCAGAGGAGGATCCATGTAATAAATATGAGTCAATACTTCTTCATTACTACAACAATTTATATAGCACCTCTAACATAGTAAAACATCTCAAGGCACTTCAAAATTCACAAAATTTGACACCAAGCCACCTAAGTAGGTAACAGGACAGATGGCCAACAGCTTGATGAGAGAGGTAGATTTTAAGGAGCACCTTGAAGGAGGAGAGAGAGGTGGAGAGGCAGAGAAGTTCAGGGAGGGAATTCCAGAGCTTAGGGCCCAGGGAGCTGAAGACACCAATGGTGGAGCACTGAAAATCAGGGATATGCAAAAAGCTAGAAATGGTGGAGCTCAGATCTTGGGGGCCTTTGTCCTGGAAGAGGTTGCAGAGTTAGGGAGGGTCTAGGCCATGGTGAGATTTGATAACAAGGATGTCAATTTCAAAACTGAGGTGTTGCTGGAGTGGGAGCCAATGTCTGGGTGATGGGTGAACAGGACTTGGTATGAGTTAGGATAGAGACGGCAAAGTTTTGGATGTGTTCAAGTTTATGGAGGGTGGAAGATGGGAGACTGCCACTTTTACAATGACAAATATAAACTAGCTCTTGGAAAAATCTGCTGCAATTTTATCCTGAACATATTTAATTGGTCATTACCATTTTATCATGCATTTGGTAATTTTCCTGGAAGACCTGTGTAAGGGTAGGCAAGTTTTTTTAGAATTAGAACATTACAGCGCAGTACAGGCCCTTCGGCCCTCGCTGTTGCGGCGACCTGTGAAACCATCTGACCTACACTATTCCATTTTCATCCATATGTCTATCCAATGACCACTTAAATGCCCTTAAAGTTGGCGAGTCTACTACTGTTGCAGGCAGGGCGTTCCACGCCCCTACTACTCTCTGAGTAAAGAAACTACCTCTGACATCTGTCCTATATCTATCACCCCTCAACTTAAAGCTATGTCCCCTCGTGTTTGCCATCACCATCCGAGAAAAAGACTCTCACTATCAACCCTATCTAACCCTCTGATTATCTTATATGTCTCTATTAAGTCACCTCTCCTCCTCCTTCTCTCCAACGAAAACAACCTCAAGTCCCTCAGCCTTTCCTCGTAAGACCTTCCCTCCATACCAGGCAACATCCCAGTAAATCTCCTCTGCACCCTTTCCAAAGCTTCCACATCCTTCCTATAATGCGGTGACCAGAACTGCATGCAATACTCCAGGTGCGGTCTCACCAGAGTTTTGTACAGCTGCAGCATGACTTCGTGGCTCCGAAACTCGATCTCCCTACTAATAAAAGCTAACACACCATATGCCTTCTTAACAGCCCTATTAACCTGGGTAGCAACTTTCAAAGATTTATATACCTGGACACCAAGATCTCTCTGTTCATCTACACTACCAAGAATCTTCCCATTAGCCCAGTACTCTGCATTCCTGTTACTCCTTCCAAAGTGAATCACCTCACACTTTTCCGCATTAAACTCCATTTGCCATCTTTCAGCCCAGCTCTGCAGCCTATCTATGTCCCTCTGTACCCTACAACATCCTTTGGCACTATCCACAACTCCACCAACCTTCGTGTCATCCGCAAATTTACTAACCCACCCTTCTACACCCTCTTCCAGGTCATCTATAAAAATGACAAACAGCAGTGGCCCCAAAACAGATCCTTGCGGTACACCACTAGTAACTAAACTCCAGGATGAACATTTGCCATCAACCACCACCCTCTGTCTTCTTTCAGCTAGCCAATTTCTGATCCAAAGCTCTAAATCACCTTCAACCCCATACTTCCGTATTTTCTGCAATAGCCTACCGTGGGGAACCTTATCAAACGCCTTACTGAAATCCATATACACCACATCCACTGCTTTACCCTCATCCACCTGTTTGGTCACCTTCTCGAAAAACTCAATAAGGTTTGTGAGGCACGACCTACCCTTCACAAAACCGTGCTGACTATCGCTAATGAACTTATTCTTTTCAAGATGATTATAAATCCTGTCTCTTATAACCTTTTCCAACATTTTACCCACAACCGAAGTAAGGCTCACAGGTCTATAATTACCAGGGCTGTCTCTACTCCCCTTCTTGAACAAGGGGACAACATTTGCTATCCTCCAGTCTTCCGGCACTATTCCTGTCGACAATGATGACATAAAGATCAAGGACAAAGGCTCTGCAATCTCCTCCCTGGCTTCCCAGAGAATCCTAGGATAAATCCCATCTGGCCCAGGGGACTTATCTATTTGCACACTTTCCAAAATTGCTAACACCTCCTCCTTGTGAACCTTAATCCCATCTAGCCTCGTAGTCTGAATCTCAGTATTCTCCTCGACAACATTTTCTTTCTCTACTGTAAATACTGACGAAAAATATTCATTTAACACTTCCCCTATCTCCTCTGATTCCACACACAACTTCCCACTGCTATCCTTGATTGGCCCTAATCTAACTCTAGTCATTCTTTTATTCCTGGTATACCTATAGAAAGCCTTAGGGTTTTCCTTGATCCTATCCGCCAATGACTTCTCATGTCCTCTCCTTGCTCTTTTTAGCTCTCCCTTTAGATCCTTCCTGGCTAGCTAGTAACTCTCAAGCGCCCTAACTGAGCCTTCACGTCTCATCCTAACATAAGCCTTCTTCTTCCTCTTGACAAGCGCTTCAACTTCTTGAGTAAACCATGGCTCCCTCGCTTGACAACTTCCTCCCTGCCTGACAGGTACAGACTAATCAAGGACACGCAGTAGCTGCTCCTTGAATAAGCTCCACATTTCGATTGTGCCCATCCCCTGCAGTTTCCTTCCCCATCCTACGCATCCTAAATCTTGCCTAATCGCATCATAATTTCCTTTCCCCCAGCTATAATTCTTGCCCTGTGGTATATACCTGTCCCTGCCCATCGCTAAGGTAAACCTAACCGAATTGTGATCACTATCGCCAAAGTGCTCACCTACATCTAAATCAAACACCTGGCCGGGTTCATTACCCAGTATCAAATCCAATGTGGCATCGCCCCTGGTTGGCCTGTCTACATACTGTGTCAGAAAACCCTCCTGCACACACTGGACAAAAACTGACCCATCTAAAGTACTCGAACTATAGTATTTCCAGTCAATATTTGGAAAGTTAAAGTCCCCCATAACAACTACCCTGTTACTCTCGCCCCTGTCGAGAATCATCTTCACTATCCTTTCCTCTACATCTCTGGAACTATTCGGAGGTCTATAGAAGACTCCCAACAGGGTGACCTCTCCTCTCCTGTTTCTAACCTCGGCCCATACTACCTCAGTAGACGAGTCCTCAAACGTCCTTTCTGTCGCTGTAATACTCTCCTTGATTAACAATGCCACACCACCCCCCCCCCCTCTTTTACCATCTTCTCTGTTCTTACTGAAACATCTAAATCCCAGAACCTGCAATATCCATTCCTGCCCCTGCTCTACCCATGTCTCCGAAATGGCCACTACATCGACATCCCAGGTACCAACCCATGCTGCAAGTTCACCCACCTTATTCCGGATGCTCCTGGCGTTGAAGTAGACACACTTTAAACCAAGTTCTTGCTTGCCAGTGCCCTCTTGCGTCCTTGTAACCTTATCCCTGACCTCACTACTCTCAACATCCTGTACACTGGAACTACAATTTAGGTTCCCATTCCCCTGCTGAATTAGCTTAAACCCCCCCGAAGGGCACTAGCAAATCTCCCCCCCAGGATATTGGTACCCCTCTGGTTCAGGTGAAGGTGAAGTGCTGGGTATGTTGGAAAAAAATGGAAAAAATTGTCAGCAAATTCAAACTTTTCATTGAATTCTTTGAGTTCATGAATTTGTGACAGAACATTGGGAAGCTGGTCTTTTTAAACCAATTGGAATGTGTTGAGTGAACATTAATTGGTTAGATAACTACCCATGTGCAAGTGTGACCCTAAATCTTACCTCAAACCCAGTTCGCCTGAAAAATTATTCTTAATTGCTGTTGTACTTTAAGATTCGACACTGTGATGGTCCCCACTTAATCCCAGCCTGTTGCAAAATTAAACACAGCAACAATACAGGAGATGAGCAACTGAACTTATGCTGCTTCAGAAATTCAAATGCCACTGTTTGCAAAGGACCAGCACTTCCTATTTTATTTCAGTTTTCCGGCATCCAGAGTATTTTGCTTTTGTGTCTTTGTTGTGTAGTCTGCACTTTTATCTGATAGGTTTTCTTTATTGTATCAAGTACCCTAAACAGCTCTTCCAGGAAAATGAGCAAATACATGATGAAGTGGTAATGACCATGTAAACGTATTCAGGATCAAATTGCAGCAGATTTCTGTCAAGAAGTAGACCTGGGTGACAGATACCTATGTCATTATAAAATTCTCATATACTTGGGTGGAATTTTGTGCCAAAGTCGGGGCTCCCGGCACCGAGCCAAAAAGGCAGGGGAAACCCGCCTCGGACATTTGGAGTACCCCGGCATGATTCTACAGCACCGCGATCCCCATCGTTTTAAAGATGGGCATCCTGCCTCCAAGAGCTGCTGGCCAATCACAGAGTCAGCAGCTCAGTCGTATC